>NC_136262.1:55380207-55842707 GCF_964187855.1 Myxine glutinosa | reverse complement strand
GTTAAAATAAATCGCGCCTCCCAATTGAAGCCCCGCCCTTAGGGCGGGTACCGTTGCGAGTAATATATAATGGCGATACAACAATTTTTACCGCTTTGCTTTGAAGAACGGGAATGAAGGGGGAGGAGCATGTTAATATGTCTGGTTGAAGGCTTTGGGTGATGATGAGGCTTGAAGCCAGATTTTAATCTTACAGCCACCATATCGGTGCTCACCGTCACTGCGATGTGAAGCGAAAGACGCCTCAGAGCTGTCACATTCACAATCGCTAGGTCGTATGTACTCCCGACACGTGTTTCCTTCATTGTAAAAACTACCAAATCAACAGTTAAAAGGATTTTGAGCCGATAGGTGTTACGGTCTTGGCAAGATCGATGGAGACAGCGATCTGTTAGCTTATCTGATTCGATCCGATTTGATTCGATTTGATTCGGTTGTTGGAGTCCGATCGGTGCAGCCGTGCAGCAATCGGTGCAGCTGTTTGTGCGGCACCCGGGAAAATAACGTTATGCAGGAGTCAAAACCTGAAAATGCTGGAGGCCAAAGCTGAAATTGGAAAAACAATATAGCCTATTTTACTCTAGGAGTCTAGGGGATCCCAGGATTACCCACCCAAAATATCGTTTCGATCGGTTGAGCCGTTTTTGCGGTACCTTCAAACGGACGGATGGACATTTGGTGAATTATAATAACATAAGCAGTGCGTTTCTAAAACAATGAGTTTTGCTCGAAGGACAATAAGATGTGAAATGTGCTTTTAACTTGAGGATTGTAACTTTATCTATCTATAATTCCAGCAATCTCTGTGTGTATGTCTGTGTGTCTGTGTGTCTGTGTGTCTGTGTGTCTGTGTGTTTGTCTGTGACCGCTGTTTCTCGACAACCACGGGTCCGATATACTTGAAACTTGCCAGGTATATTGCTGGGGACCCGAGGATGTGCCTTTTCAAGGTTTGTAATTAATCGGACAAGTACCTACCGAGCTATGTCCAAAAAACGCTTCAACCAATCAGAGAGCAGCGAGCTATCACGTGTGCCGAACCGTTAATGCAATGCAAGCGTTAATGCGTTAATGCAAGGCTTTTCTTTTTTTCCCTCTTCTCTTTCTACTTTTCCTTGCGATTAAATTGCAAACAGCCAAAATACGTTGGCGCTAATTGAATAATTGGCCATTAACACTAAAATAATCGTAACTGCGATATGCCAACTTCCGGACAGTGCAGCCTTCCATGTTGTTGTTGTTTGCAGCAGCTGTTTGCAGCAAGGCAAGGCTTTTCTTTTTTTCCCTCTTCTCTTTCTACTTTTCCTTGCGATTAAATTGCAAAAAGCCAAAATACGTTGGCGATAATTGAATAAATGGGCATTAATAGATAGATAGATAGATATGCGATATGCGAACTTCCGGACAGTGTGCGCGTTACGAGCTGACCGCCATTACGGTACGTAATTCGATTTCTTATGCGCATTATTTCTCCCAATTCAGTCAGAGCGAAGGGCGGAAGCGAAGAGCGTTGTTATTTTTTGTTTACGGGCGTACGGGCGGGGTAGAGCGTACGGGTAGCGTTTTTTTTTTTTTTTGGGCAAGGAACGGGCACCCACGTACGGGCAATGCCCTAGTAAATTGAAAAGGAGACAACATTTCATTTTTGATGTAAACTAATGAAACTGGATTAAGGGTTTTGCAAAATTGGGATGTTTGAATAATAGTATTACGTATATGGTGTTTTAAGAGTTTTGAAAAACATGCTAAATGTGTCATAAAATGTGCGTAAGCAATAGAAAAACCTGCAAATGCAAGTTTATGAAGTCAACATGCAATAGCCTGGATGTGTTCCTGTTCTAGCAAACGGCATGGATTGCATTGCTTTCAGTGGATTACACAAAGGAAGATGGATGAGTGTTATCGACCGAGTCAAGCCGTATAAATATTCATTCGCCACAAAATTGCCTGTATAACGGTCCCCACATCTACCACATGTGTTGTGTGGTTCATCATGTGCCGCATGAAGGCTATGAACAACATTGCTGTTTGTTATTTAGCAATAATTATTGCTGAATATCGTAGACAATATGGTTAGTGTATCGTATAAAATACGAGCAATAATCTTGTTGTTTTTTTTGACAGGGTTGTTGCCTCCAAAGTTATCTTACACCAAGCCCTTAAGGATCTCCATCTATTCCTTACCTCGGACCCCTGACGCCCAACCCGAGGCCTGATCAGCTCGTAAGCTGCAGTCCCCAGAATGTTCAAAGAAAGATCAAAAGGCGCAGACCCAGGAGTGGACAAACAAAGCTCACAAGGCACAGGAATGGACAAGCCGACCTTACAAGCGTCCTTGGTCGAGCGGAACGACTGGCGGATGAACCTCTGCGATGGTGCCATGGAGCAGCGTCTGGCCACCGACAAGCTGTGTAGAGTTTCAGAGAACCTGCGGGATAATACCAACCTACAGGTGCGTCAGGTCACTCTAATCATGTTAACCGGAGGAGAGGGTTGAAATGAGGTGGGGGGAATTTTGAGAGCATTTAATGGAGAAGTTTGACTTTCATTTGCACCACTTCCAAACAAGAGGACATTCTATCACAGTACATTAAAGGGGCGTTTCACAACTTTTGAGGTGATGTTTTAAGTTGATCTCTTACTACCAAATGGCTGGTGATGTTGGTACCCTATGTTACACTGTTACAGCCCCATATGCTGCATTTACTGTGTCCTAATGTCTTTTTAAAATCGTAGGAGGAAAAGATTTAACCCTAACCCTCTCCTGCCCCATGATTTACTGAGAACCTATTTTTTCCCCCAATTGCCATTGGTGTGACATCATGTTCCACCGGCGTGATGTTATCTCACCACGTTGGCGTGATGCTGTGATTGTGCTTGTGTAAATGCTTCAAAGGGCATTACTGGTGGAATGTCAACACTCATTTGCTTCACTGCAACTCAAAAGTGAGCACTATCTAGAGGGAATGTAGAGGGTTGAACTAAAAGAAATAAAAAATGTTCATGAGAAATTTGGCTTTGATAATTGTAGTGAAGGGAATGGATGATAAAGGTGCGGGTCGTAGAAGGAGAAGGGGAGTAGGGCTTTCGAGTGTGTATTCCAAATACCATAGTCAAAAATTGATGATTCTTTGAAAGGAGTGCTGGTTACATGAGCATCTACAAATATCCAGACACAGGCCGGGTGCACTCTCCAAACCCATTGATACATCTAGTGAGTTGAACATCTAGGATGTTCAAGGGGAAGGTGCTGGGTAGCTAAAACGGAGCTGAAGTATCAGGATGGCAGCGCATCCCTTCGGATGGCTGGCAGAGTAATGTTGCAGAGAATAGGAAGCCACTCGGTCTTTGTTAACTTGAGGGTTCCAGACACTGTTCTCATTACGGTATTTAACTGAACGTCGATGGCCTTCTTATGGGCACTCTCCGATCAAACTGGCGCGCAATACTCTGCCATCGAGTATATGAGGGTAAGAGTTACTGTGCGTATGTTTTAGCGCCGGCTCCCCACAATGTTCCAGCCAGCTTCCAGACAAGGTTTACCCATGCCCTCACCTTCTCCTTGCATCTTTGCAGGTGTTATTTGTAGGTCAGGGTCCGGTCAAATGTAACCCCAAGATATTTGTGGGTAATGAACATTTTCAACTATTATAACCACAGAATGTCATATCTTCCTCTGCATTTGCTGTGCGATTATCAAGATGGTGGGTGCAAACAGCTGTTTTGTTGGGGTTTGGACGGAGCTTCCATTTGTGTAAGTACTCTTCCAGTATGACCAGACCTTGGGTGAGTTGGTCCCGGACATATTTTAGGTCGGGGCCCTGCGTTACCAGTGCGATGTCATCAGCATATACGAGTTTGAAGGAGGTCGTCATTGGCAGGTCGCTGGCATAGAGGTTAAAAAGTGTGCGGGATAGAACAGATCCTTGAGGAAGGCCATCGTTTAGTGTTCAAACATGGCTGGTTTTGCCGTTGAGGCTGACGCGGATCTTTCGGTCACCAAGGAATACTGATAGTAGTCTGATTGTCTTCTGACAACGGAAGACTTTTAGACTGAGAAGGAGCCTTCTGTGCCAGACCGTATCATATGCCTACGACTGGTCCACCCAGGCAGTTGCCATCTTTTGTTTTTTTCTGGAAGCCAGCCTCGATAATGGTGGAGAGAGCAAGAACCTGATCACAGGTACTGTGTCCGGGCCTAAAGCCCATCAGATAGGAAGGTCTCCAGTGTGGGGGTTAAACGGGATAGATAGCAGGGCTATACGGTGGTAATTGCAAGGCAAGTCGACTGAACTACCAGTTTTTAGGATGGCAATAACACTAGCCTTCTTCCAGGCTACAGGAATTTGCCCTGTTTTATGGATGGCAGTAAAATAATGTACCATGTGATAAAGACAATGCACCATGTGATTAAAAAAGATTGGGGCAACCATGTGGCTGCCTCAGGCAGGTGAGTTGGTGGAGGGCTAAAAGTCCTCCCGATAGGTGCAAGGGACAGTGTGACATGATATTCTTGATCCTCTGAACTCCTCCACAATCAGAGTGCATCCGGCCTCATCCTCCATTGATGGCACCATAGCATGCACATAATGTATGTATGAAGAAGAAGAAGAACCACCTGACTAATATCTAAAACCTAACTTGGTTTTCATAATGCATTACTCATCAAGCATTGTTAACCCAGCATTGTTTATAAGGCATTGTTCATAAGACATTGTTCATAAGTCGTTGTTCATAAGGCATTGTTCACAAGCATTGTTCATAATACATTGTTCATTAGGCATTGTTTATAAGGCATTACTCATCAAGTATAGTTCATAAGGCATTGTTCACAAGGCATTGTTCACAAGGCATTGTTCATAAGGCTTTGTTTATCAGTCGTTACTCATTAAGCATTGTTCACCAACATTGTTAATTGGGCATTGTTCATAATACATTGTTCATAATGCATTGTCCATGAGGCATTGTATAACTCTGACAAGGGTCATCGCGAGGCACTTTGCATGCAAAATGATGAATTTCTTGGTGAATTTCACCTGCATATATTCCGCATGTTGCTTTGCCTACTTTTTCACTTGCATTATTTTCCAACTTCCTCTCCCCTTTCTTCTATCCTCTATTGTCTCAATACTCCCATTCCCCCTCCTTTGCATACGTATTATATAGATAGGCTCGAATTATCATTTCGGGTTCTGTTACAAATCCAGCAGCAGAGGGCGTCTGTGGTCCCCCAAGCAATGACCCGCAGAGCCAAAGTCGCCAGAGCCAAAGTCGAACATGCTGGTTGCTTCCCTGGTAAAGCATGCTGAAAGCACTAAGGTTACTATATAGGGGGGAATTTCTGTTTACGACATACACCCCGTGGGGGAGAATGCGGGGTGTAAATGTAGTAAATTAAAGTTGATAAAGGGACGACAATGGAGGATGATAGAGGTGGGAGTGCAGTAAGGCAGAATGGAAGAAGTTGGAACTTTTTGTCAGATTTTCTTTTCTGACAGTGCTGGAGCAATGGCCAAATTCTAACACCTGTGTGATGAATGGCATCACGGTGTGAAAGACTAGTTTCAAATATCAGCTTGCAACTCATTGGTCCAAAGATAGTGACATCGTGTGTAATGTCCCACTTCTCCCCGAAGGGAGTTTGGAGAGATATAACTAGGAGAGAGAGAGAGAGCGAGAGAGAGAGAGAGAGAGATAGAGAGAGAGAGAGAGAGAGAGAGAGAGAGAGAGAGAGAGAGAGAGAGAGAGAGAGAGAGAGAGAGAGAGAGAGAGAGAGAGAGAGAGAGAGAGAGAGAGAGAGAGAGAGAGAGAGAGAGAGAGTAAAGGGAAGGTAATCAGGTAAGGCACATGAACAGAGCATGTGGGGTGAGAGGAGGAAGAGGGATAGGTGAATGAGGAGGAGGAGGAGGGGAGTCAGAATGTCCGCCATATTTGCTTACTTAATTGATAGATGGCACATGATACGCTAATTGCACACCCATCACACGAGGTCTAAATGAACAATAATTGTTCATTATTTTGTTATTTATTTTTGGTTTTGGTCAACAAAATTATTTTGGTTTTGCACTTGAAATAGGTTGTATTTATTGACAATGTATAATGTATGAAACTCCAATTTGTACGAAGCGAATATATAATTTGTAAAAAGAAATGTAACATTTGCATGTTGCCTGGACATGTCCTCCAGACGAAGTGGAAACAGTATGAGACTGAGATCAAGCTACATGAACGCATGGTGCTGGAAGAGCGTCGGAGAGAAAACCTCCAGAGTTATCTCGTCCGACTGGACTTTGAATTAGAGGCACTTCGCCAGGTGTGAGCTTTGTCTGTTCTTTTGTAAAAAAAATTGTGTGATGGAATGATATTAACTCCATCAAGCTACTGGTGTACTCTCTGGAAGCTGCGGATGAAGGCCATCCAAAGGATGGGATCCAGTTGGAGTGAGCTCAAACTATCAACCATGGTTGATACCAGCCCCATGGTTGATAGTTTAGGCTCTAATACGTCGTCGGAAGCTCATGCTGTAAAACAGCACAATATCCTGTTTTGCAATGGATCCTTTTTTCATTGTTGTCCTTCAAACTCCTATGCCTGCAGAGCAAGAACCGAGTGCAGGCTGACCTGGATGCCAAGGACGTGCCTGCCAATGTGTTATCAAATTGCAAACGCCTGCGAGACCAACGTTGCAGGCCAGAACTTGTACGTGATAAGGTGACAATTCAGCTGGAGATGGAAGTTAAGATCATTGAGGAATCGCGTCAATCGCTGAAGGATCATCTCCTGGATATATCCCATCAGCTGTGGTATGGCCATATCTCGAATTTCTATTGATTGAACTTCTAAGAATTTGGATTATCATACACACACACACACACACACACACACACACACACACACACACACACACACACACACACACACACACACACACACACACACACACACACACACACACACACACACACACACGTATGTATATATGCATTCGTCTGTTTCCGTTCATCTGTTTTGTCTGTGCGTTTGTCTGTTTCCCGTTTACGGCGGCCGCTTCCTGTGCTGCGTTCAAAGAGCTGCTGATTGGTTATTTTGCATTTTAATGTCACGTTTCTTGATGCAATGTAGTCAGTCACTTTATTGTCCCTCCCAGTTATCTTTGAAATCAACATGAACATCTGGATTAAAGTAGATTTAATACAGACGTTTATGAAGTAACACACAATTTGCCCTCTTTTTAGACAATTCCAACCTCCGCCGCCCGATGTTGCACCACCATTTTGCAGTGGGCGGTATATGTAACTCAGAACTTTGGCTCTGAGTGAGACAAAGAGTGCAACACAACTAACCTTTTTAAAGTCCATGAAATAATTGAAATTGATAGATCAACTTAAACTTTTCTCGTCACTGTGGATGGGTACTTTTGCTTTCTTTTCTCGTCACTGGGGACGGGTAGTTTTGTTTGCTATTCCCTTCACTGGGTATGGGTACCTTTGCTAGTCAACAATAATTTAAGAATACTAAAAGCTAACATACGACTGTTTGGTTTATTTTCCCCATATTCCATCACCATTCCTGTGCCCCTGTGATGTGCATGTTAATTTGAGTTTTAGTTGAAGCTATTCCTTTATGTATAAGAAATTGAAAAATGAAAATGGATCTCCAACCACAGGTTTTTAAAGTCACGCCAGTCCTTGCAATGTCCGCTTCTTGTCAGGAGTCAGGAGTCAGGGGTCAGGAGTAGGTGTGGGTGTGAGAGGTTTTTGTTTACAGTGATGGAAGCAGGAGTTTGTAATTTGTTCATCGTGCCAACGATAACTCGCCTAAGGACATTGTGGGATATTTTACTTCCACCAACTAATGCTAGCAGACGGCATGCCAAGTTTAAAGTCCATCTAGGGCACACACACGGATGAATCTGGTGCCTGCAAAACACCAGGATGACAGTTTACAGCTGGTTGGAGATTCGAGCCCAGGCTAGAAAGTTCAGAGGCGAGTGTGTATACCACTAGGTCAAAGGTTCACAAAATATGGTCCGCGTACCACCACTGTTCCGCGAGCTCCATTCAGGCGGTTTGCGAAATGTTGCGGAACAATCGAGAATATCTGTGCTTGGCCCTGTACTTGTTTTATATTTTGTCTTTGCAGAATTAACTGGTTCTTAACAAATAAATTTTAATGACATTCAAGAACATCTTGTCGCTCTCAAGAAACGATTTGAAGATGACCTTTTAGTAGAAGCCAAGCAAACAACTAGATATGTAATCCTTTCGGGATTGAAAATACTGAGCTGCCCTCTGGTTTCTCCAATAAGGCACGAGAGAGCTTGTTGGAGCGTTCTTGCGACGAATGTTAACGTCCCAATTTAAAAGACATTCCCTATTTGAGTTTTGGATTAAAAGAACTGGAGAGTACCCAGAATTTGCAGACAAAGCAGTGTGTTTTCTGATGCTATTTGCTATGACGTACCTGTACGAGACAGGAATTTCATCACTTATACAACCATCAAGTCTAAATCCAGAAGCAGGATGAATGCTGAACCTGACCAAGGCTAAAGGTGACAAACATTACGCCTGACTTCCCAGAACTTTGCTCAAAAAAAATAGGCATACCCATCGCATTAGAAAAGACTACGATGTTAAAATACGAGTTGTGTCCTTTGATTTGTATAACAAAAAAAAGTTTATCAAGCAGTCCGCCGGGACCCGAAGTAATTTTCAAGTGGTCTGTGAAACAAAAGTTTGATAACCACTGATCCAGTGGATCAGATAACCACTGATCCTCGAGGATGGCTAAGGGGTCAAGGATCAGTATTGAGTT
Organism: Myxine glutinosa; assembly: GCF_964187855.1. Taxonomy (NCBI): domain Eukaryota; kingdom Metazoa; phylum Chordata; class Myxini; order Myxiniformes; family Myxinidae; genus Myxine; species Myxine glutinosa. The sequence continues at coordinate 55,833,893 of NC_136262.1, read as the reverse complement.
TGAGAACGTTGCTGGGTATCCATGCTTGAATTTCAAAGCCAGCAATTCAGAATTGTAGAAGAAAGTGCATCATCGCGTTCAAAGTAAAGGAGTTTTCCTTTTCTGGATTTCCTCTGCTCATGTCATGAGGTCAAAGCTGCCCGAGGAGCTGGTGAGGGAATCCCTGCGGGGGGAATGAGTCAAGCTCGGCCATACTTCAGGGTTCTCATTATAGTCCAAGCCATTTAGCCCAAATATGGGGCCAGATAGGAAAAAACTGCAACACTACATATCAGTGCGAAATTGTATGCAGTAATATATACCAGATAACATATCAAAAGTCTAAAGCTCTAAAAATATGGGGTGTCTGTCAAAATCACTGGTACATGGACCCCCCTTTTCATCCTTTTGCGGTACGATTTGTTCACATTTTGCGATACATTCCGAGCACATGGTATATAATTATACTTTTAATATCAGGAATTACAGCATGTTACAGCCCCAGTACGGCCCGTACGGAACAAAAAAATAAGCACGTAAACAAAATTCCCAATAGCTAAATACTGATCACTGATATGCAAATACATGAATCACTTGTCATGACTGTTTCAGAATTATGGCACATTTTGTTGATTAAAATCACAAACTCATAATAAAATCACATATAGAGAAACTAATAATACTGACTCATAAAATACTGTCGGAAGTCAAGGATTCGCTTAAAAGTAAAAAAATGTCCACAATTAACGAATTCAGCTGCATGTAACAGTCTATAACAACAGTCCACTACCTAATCATCATTTTCCTCGTCATCGTCGTCGCTGAAACTGTCCAGGACGGAGTTGGTGCAGCCAGATCCACGGCACTGACCACAAGCAGGAGAACACTCCAAGTTGTTCTTGCGGCATGTACACCGTGCGGAACCACAATCGGTCGAACAGTTGCACCGGATAACATACAACAAATCCTGAGGTGCTGGAGGGAGGTCGGTCATAACAGGAACAAGATTGCCGTCGCTCATTCTCCAGCCCCAACCCACTGGTTGTAGGCTGTTGTTTCCTTTCCACTGCTGTATTTGCAGATACACCCGTCTGCTGTGATATCTCGCTGCAGCAGATGTGGGCGGTAAGGTCTGTGGGTGTATCTTCGAAGTCTTGACTGCGACCTGTTCACAAAACCGCTTGTACCTGAGGGAATCCAAACTTTCATCAGGGTTACCCTTGTAGAGACACACGAGTGCTATCTCTCCTGCAGCCTCGACCACATCTGGTGATGCATCCTCAGCCAAGAACTGTTGGGATTGAGTTTGGAAGAGTGTGCTCATCATGAATTTCTTCAGTGACGCTCCTTTGCCAAGGCCGTACAGTCGAGACGTCGTGTCACATCCCAATACTGCGTGTATGAATAGGATGCTTTCACACACAGCTGCACCTAGCTGACGTTTCATGGACTTCACATTCCAGATGTGGTTTGGTTTTGTAGTGGATTTTGCCTGACTATACATAAACAAGTCGTGTGCTTCTAGGTTTGCGTAGAAGCAGAGTAGGACGATCAGATCTGTGTCTTCTCCTATAAGGGCTGTGTTCCTCATGTTCGCCGAACTGACTGCGGTCTGGATGATTAGCAGGTCAGCATCTTCCTGGGAATGATGGGTCTGGCATCCAGAAAGCCGGAGGTATCTGCTCAACATGTTGATGAAGTTCTGTTTGTTGTTGAGGTTTCCCAGGAAGATGTCTTTCTTCATGGTCAACTTCATGTCATCAGTGAAAGTCACTTCTGGTCCACCTCTACCTGCTGCTCGCCTCTGGTGGGTCATGTGCTTGGTTGATTGACCAAGATATCCATCAAATATTACAATGGCCTTTCCGTACTTTCTTGTAACATAGTCACAGTGGAGCATGCAGATCTCTCGATGTGTTGGTGAACCACGTGGCCATGGTATACGGTGCAGCAGACTTCCACCATCCAAGACATACTGGATTTCGCTGATTGACTCTATGGTACCTGGTTCAAGTTTAGACCAGATAGCATCTCCGAGTACGGACTTCTGGGCTTCACGTAGCATCAGCTTTTCATCAAACAGCGCAGGTGGATGAGGGCATAACTCAAAGCGAAACATCTCTTCCTTATCTTCAGCAGATTTTGAGATGATGATGAGACGCTGGAATAGCAGTTCTGGGTCTATCTGTACCTGGTCTTTACCAACTCGCACAGATGATCTGGCCTTCAGAAATGTGGTGGCTTGGTCTTTGCGCTTGAACGTGTAGTGGACAACTGACTGATTTGTCATGGAGTGCATGATCTTGTCTCCAATGAGCTTGGCATTGTCGACATCAACCTTACTGCCAGCGTTGACACCAGTCATTATGTTCCTGAGGGATGGATGACACTTGAAAGGATTTCTGTCAACTAGAGCGACCTGTAGTGTACTTGTATCTTGCATGTCGCGATGCTGCCTGGTTTTGCCCATCTCTTTGTTCTGTTCACCTGTGCTGTACTTCACTCCAGTGAGCTCTTGCATCGATCTGTTCGTCTCCGAACAAGCCGGCATGGACAAAAGCCACGTTAATCGTTGTTGCTCTGTCATTCCTCTTCCTCTTGTTAACCCACCGCTGGTCTTCATACTTCTCATGAGTACTTGCTCAATCATCAGGTCTGAGGAAATTCCAGCCCAAGCTCTACTACTTCTTCGGGCGACATGGAAGCCCTGAGTAAACTTACGGTGCACATCTGGATAGTCCTGTTCTAAGCTGTGCATTATTTGCAGGTAAATCCTGGCAGACTTAGCATAGAGTGAATGACCTGAGGCTGCTACATATGGTAACATATCAGATACAGCTTTGAGGTGCAGGGACCAGTTTCCCATACGCTCGGCTTTGATGAATTTTCTTAAGATCTTCACCATATCCATATACTGTAACCACAGTTTCGCTGTTCGGTCTTTGGTCAATGATTCTGTCTGTGTTTGAAAGACTTTGCTGATCTTGTCAAGGATTGGATCACTTGCTACATCGTTGGAAGATCGTGTGCCTTTCATCAACGCATCATACAGGGTCCTTGCTTTACTCACATCTGGATGAATCACATCATCATCGGCCAAGCCACTCATTGCATCTTCATCCCGAACTGGCAAGTCTTCTGCAGTTCTGTATTGTGTTCCTCCAAGAGGATCAGACAGGAGGAGTGCATTCAGGACAGCATCCAGGAGGATGTGTGCCCGTACAGCCCTGGAAATTGCTTTTCCTGTTAGGATGTGATCCACTGCATTTGGTGCGTATATGAGTTCTAGCAGCTCCTTCAACCCAGAACCACCCATGAGGTGCCCTATGCTGCCAAGGAAGCTCATTTCCATATGAAAGGCACCTAGCCTTACCACAATACGATCGCATGGGGCTTCCATCTGGCTCCGAGAGAATGATCGACAATGCCTTCCACCATAGTGGCTGATCAAAGGTGATGATGGTAGGTACATCATGTTGTTTAGCATGTTGCGCAATGTAGTTGAGAGTGGAGTAGATGCATGTAGTGTCGCTCGAGCTCAAATCAATCATTGGGAGAAACAGGACAGACGATTTTGAATGCTGGACACCACGATGTAAGAGTTGCATCATCCCGGACCATGCAGGTCTTGGTATCTTGAACAGCAGTGACGTCTTCCACAGTACATCAAAGTTGGCTGTGGGATCATGGGCTCTCATGATAGGCATGCTCCCATAAGTCAAGGTTGCAAGTGCCTGGTCGTCAGCTCTATGGTACTGTATCTGGATTCTTCCAGTTGTTTCTATGTCGCTGGCAGTGACCTGAGCTCTAGGAATCGGATGTCCTTGTGTTGTTCCAGGGGTAATCATGGCTATTATCCCCATGCCATGGAAAGTGTTGTGTCCATCTAAGGTTCTAATGTTGTGGCCGACGTTGTCAGCTGCATATTGAACAAATTCTCCCTTGTGGTTGGGTATGTCCGTACCCTGGTATACAGCTGCATTTTGGTTGAAACGTGTGACTTCCTTGTATGAGCTGCAGTACCCATGTGCATGCAGTGAATCAATAAGGAAACGAGAGGCGAAATGGTGCTGCAGCTGCACCCCTAGTGCAATTTGCAGTGGAGCAATCAGGACACGTGGTCGTGCAGCTTGCATTATAGCCTGACCAATTGAAGCTATCTTCAGCTCTACATCTTTTGCCTTCAAGATCTTTCCAAGAAAAATCTTCAGAGTATCAGGAAGAAAGTTGAGGCTGGCGTCTTTGAACTCAGTCTTCCGATGTTGGGTATGTTTCATTCCCTGTTTCCACTTGCTTTATGTCATCCAGTATGAATTTAGCGGCAGCTTCCAGGATTATTTTCTTCTGAATCATAGGATCCTTAGACTGGTTTGCATGAAACTCCAAAAGTACACTGTCAGCTGTTTGCCTCATCGTTGCAACATTCGATTTGCCATTAACTGTTGTGACAATGACTCTGTCGCCAAAGTGTTCAATCAGTCTGTCTTTCATATATCTTTGAGAATAGGACTCGGCATTTGAGTCAGCAAGATACTCGGCCATTTTGTCCACCAGATCAGAGATTGTGTTTTGTTCGTCGTCATTTTCCTCAAGGAATTCAGTCACCTTTATAAATGCCTGACATCTGTCATCCAGAGCAGGACGACCGCCTTCGTGTGGTGATTTGTATCGTCTACCCAATTTCTGTTTCTTCTGTACTGTTTCATTATGTACAAAATTCAGAGGGATCAGTTTCCCTGTCCGGAAATTTGAACTGCATACCTGGTGATACACGGCATCTGCCGCTGGAAGGTCACACACAATGAGCAGTCGAGCCCGAACAGTATCGGCCCATGCATCGTTCCTTGTTGAGCACTTTTGCAGAAGACTATCTTTACATTCTGTAAATGTGATAGAGTGGACATCTCCTTGTTGTTTCCTGTTATCAAAGTTCACCTTTGTACCACAGAAGAGGCAATCTGCTTTGAAGTTGAAGGCTTCCTCTGCTGATCGGAGCGATACACTTGGGCCTGGTCTGTGTGTATCTCTGATACTCTGTGCTACCTTTATTGGATTGCAGTATACACGTCGGCATTCTTGATGAACAACTTGACCTGGAACAGTCTGTATTGGGTCACTGCGCTGGTCACTAACAACATTAATAGTCCGACTTCCCTTTTCACGAAGTGTCACTACTGGATTATCGTTGTTGGTGGATTCATTGCAGAACACACACGAATTGGCCGCCATTCTTCAGGGTTGGATTACCTGCAAATATAGAAAAGGTGAATATACTATTACTGTATGTTATTGCCAATAGACCTAAACATACTAAATACATGTCATTGATGGGATTAAAAACTAAGATATATATGGTTCACAAACAAATAATGATGTACCGTCGCTTGCTGTGGAGTGAGCAGTCTTTGTAAAACGGGGTGTGGTTAAATAAGACACTAAAACAGTAAAAACTTCACTTATATATACAATATTGTACAGTATGATATCCTTTATTTATTATATCGTGCTAGTGATTAGGTCCAGTGTATAAAATAAGCAATAGAAGTTCAGAGAGCGACAATAATCATAGCATGCGGCATATGTACGTCTTTTAACATGGGGCTAAATGGAGAAAACTTGATTGCATTATTTGAGAGTCACCCCATATTTTTAGACCTTTATACTTTTAGTATGTTATAAAGGTACCTTGAGGGTAATCAATACTAATGAGATCGGTAGTGTTGCAGTTTTTTCCCCGTCAAATGCTAAATGGCTTGGACTATTAAGTCCGCGGTTGAAAAAACCAATTATGGCTTACACCTCTCGAGCTGAAAATACTATCGTAAGAGCTGTGCACCTGTGATGTGACTATTTCAGATCTTTCAGAAAACGCAGGTCATGTAACTGATTGACATAGGAAAGTCTTTGCTTGCAGCAGAGGGGCGTCAAATCTCAACTGGTCAAACCTGTCATGGTGGAGCTTTTACATATCATAACATTCTTTTTATTTTTGCCTTCTGCCTGACACATATTGGAAGGTGAGCATGCACGACCTGTTTACTTGGCATGAACACCTGTGAAAAGATGTGAATGTATATGGTTTCGTTGAATATTCAGTCCAACATCTGATCTTTGGCTTACAACAATAAGCTATTATTGATAGTTCTCAGTTTAACCCTTTTCATTTAGCTCAAAATATATTGATGTGTTGTCAACCTTACATGGGTTCAGAGAAAGGTTGGATTCCTGACATGATGATGTCATAATATGCTATTGAAGAAATTTAAAGGAAAAAGGAATTAAAATGTATATGAAGTCCGTTTAACCAATCATGTCTGCCATTCTCCACAAGTCATGATTCACTTGCTAAATGATTCTCTCATTTAATCTTCTTTACTACTGATGCTTTAAAAAAAAATCTTTTCATTTGAAAAGGGATACGGATCAGCGGAAAGCCATTTATACTCCAATGTTTAGACACTGCTTAAATGCCCAGCTAGTTGTGTTAAATGAGCGATTGCATTGGCTGAATCACATTTCCATAGCATATTGTTTATGAGGTGGAGAGCAGGGGGGCCGGAGATTGGGTGGGATAGGGGGTGGGGTTGTGCATGCAGGTTGGGTGGAGGTGGGAGTAGGTTGGGTGGAAGTGGGGCTAGGTTAGGTGGAGGTGAAGGTCGGTTAAGTGGAGGTGAAGGTAGGAAGGTGGAGGTGAAGGTAGGTGAGGTGGGGTTAGGTTGAGTGGAGGTGGGGGTAGGTTTGGTGGGGGTGGGGGTAGATTGGGTGGAGGTAGGTTGAGTGGAGGTGGGGGTAGGTTTGGTGGGGGTGGGGGTGGGTTGGGTTTCTGTGGGGGTGGTTTGGGTGGAGGTGGGGGTAGATTGGGTGGAGGTGGGGGTAGGTTTGGTGGGGGTGGGGTGGGGGTGGGTTGGGTTTCTGTGGGGGTGGGTTGGGTGGAGGTGGGGGTAGGTTTGGTGTTGGGTGGAGGTGGGGGTGGGTTGGGTGGAGGTGGGGGTAGGTTTGGTGGAGGTAGGTGAGGTGGGGGTAGGTTGAGTGGAGTGGAGTGGAGTTGAGGAGACAAGGGGAGGAAGAGAGAAGCAAAAATTGCTTGGTTTTGCATGTCTAATATGTAGATGACTTAAAATTAAGAAGGGGGAAATAGATTATTACCACAGCTAGAGGAGAGGGTATTGCATTTGTGTCCATTTGTTAGTTTATTATGCAACATAACAAAGGAGCATAAAGCAGGATTAAGCAATGCGGGGCTTTCAAAATGACGTAATCCACCACAATGCTCGGTGCGCATGTGCAGAACCACTTCATAACAATGTTGGTCGGGGCATATGTTAACATCTATCATGTGTGTGAGATAAGGATTGTAATTTTAAATAGCTCACAAAGTTTCCAAAAGAAGCCTAAAATACTTGGAAAAGCACCTGGGAGAAAGGGGTATGCCTGTGTACAACAAAAGAGTTGGTTAACTTTGTCAGAGATGTGAGGGATGAGATCTTGCAGCTACCCATACTGCAAAATCTCCCGACCACGTGGACCCCAACGTCTACCTATACCTCCCACTATCGCTACCAGTGAATGGATTTTGAACCTCGCGGTAGTGCCTCCTGTGAACATGGCAGGCTTGTTCATTTATTGAATGGATGTTTGCATTTGGGAAGATGATGCTGTAAGACATTACCAACAAGGTAATGGCTACTTAACTCTTCGACAAAGCTTGTGGCAGATATTTTTCACGTGGGAGCTGGATGTGTCAGGCAGAATTCCTTGAGGGAGACAACGTACCTGGTTTTGGTGCTGCTTTACAGCGATGGGAATGTCATATCGGGCTTGTGAATGCACAGGGGAAGTTCAGAATAAACTATTAAAATGATGGTATTTGCTATTAATCACATCGGGAGGGGTGTGAGTGGGGACAGAGGGCAGGATGGGGGCTGGGGGTGGGAGCTGTGAGGGCTGTTGTAAATATATATTTTTGGGGTCTTGGGTCACAAGAGGAATTGTACTAGATCTTTGCATCTATTGTTAAAAGTTGAACCGTGTGTGTGCGCACCTGTGTGCTACTCGCTTGTGTTAACAGGAAATGGTAGGAACTAAACACCTCTCTTCCACAGATATTTCTCGTACTTGCTATATTTCCGTGAGTCCAATTTGCATCCAGAAACACAACAATTATGGTTAACCATTTCGAAATTGCTGCTGTTTCCGTTTAAATGATGAAAATTATGTTAAAAAGACAATTTGAATTACAGATTTAGCAATGGCACTTTAAGATTGCCCGGCGAGCAGAAGCGAGTCACTGTAAACACGCATACAGCGCATGCGCAAAAGGCATCTTTAGCATTCATACGTCATCTTGAAAGTCATGCATTGGTTCACTCTGTCTGTGCAGCCTATTTCTATGATTGAGTACCCTACTTAAGTCAAACAAAATTGAAAAAATCATTCCAAACAGGAAACTCACTTCACAACCGAGGGCGGCATAAGAGCGAGATTCAGACAAAATGTCGACGCCCTACAATGCAACCAAAGAGCGATCTTCGTCCAAAAGATCTGTTTCTTTAAGAGCATCTTTTTTCTCAAAGATCGGTGCAAAATCATTAGTTTCTCCGAGAAAGTTGGCAGAAGGTTCAGCTCGGGACAGCTCCGCTTGATCCATTGGCTTTGTAAGGTTACCATCGCACCTGATATTCAAAGTTCATGAACAAATATTCAGATTGTGCTCAGAAATGCAACAAGAGTTGAAAAGACCCTTCCCATGTCCTTTTTCTCAAGACTGTGTGGGGTAAGGTGGTCCATGAACTTCTTTGTGCATCTATCTGTCTGTCTGCCTGCACATAATGTGCTAACATATGCCACAAACACCACCCTGTGCTGATGGCTCGGGTGACATTTTCTGAGCATGTGGCAATAGTATGTAAGCATGTCGTTAAGTCTTCCGGAAGATCTCAAGTGACCAAAGTCACAGAAATAAACGCATCACTTATGCTTCTCCCTTAGCATCCTTGAAGAGTCACAAAAGCAGATAAGGACATACCTGCATGATAAGGAGAAGGCCCTGCAGATCGATGGGAGGTGCCTGTTGCTCACAAGCGACTTGCCTCACACGTCCTTCAAGCCCAACCCTGCAATAATTTCTGCCAAGTAAGCTGCATACACTGAACGACTTGGTGTGGAGAAGAATTGATTATCAGGCCTTTTTAACATTTATTGCTGAGGGCAATTATTTTCTCCAGCATCAAAACAGGTGCAACACCATTGGGTAATTGAGTGATGTACTGTGCCAGTTAATGGCAAACCACTTAAGCTGGAGAATAAAAGGTTGGAGGTATATGGTGAAATGTCATTGGGATTTGTAGACCTGGAGAAGGCCTACAACACTGACCTGAGAGATGGTGATGGCAACACTGAGATGGATAGGAGTGCGGAAGCAGGAGTTAGATCGGTGGAAGGGATGCACAAGGGGATGTAGGGAAGAGTTTTGGTTGGTCCTGAAATGTCGGAGGAGTTCAGTTTGAACATTGGTTTGAAGCAGGGAAGCTCTCTCAGCCCATTCCTGTTTACCATGGAGATGTAGCTGGTGAGCAGGAAGGTGAAAAGGAGGGGTAGCATAGGGAGGATATTGTATGCGGACGATCTGGCTGTTGTGATGGAGAGTGGGCAGGAGATGCAGGAAGTACTGGGGGAGTGGAAAGACTATTTAGAAAGCATGGGCTGAAAATGAGCTTTGCGAAGACCGAGGTGATGTTGGTTGGGCAGCAGAGAAATGAAATTAATATCAGGTTGGAGGGGAAGTGGATCAGACAAGGAAATAGGTTTGCGTATCTGGGGGGGAACTGGCTGGGGCTGGTAAGTCGGAGGCATAAGTGCGAGGAAGATTCAGGTGGGTGTGAATGTGTGGAGGAGGATTGTGGGAGTGAAGAGGTTGGGTAGAAGGAGAATAGATGAACTGAGGGAGGAGATTGGTGTGCAGATGAGCTTGATGGGGAGATTGGGGAAATGCCGGCTGAGATTGGCTGGGCTGGAAACTTGATGTGGATGGGGGAAGAGAGAATGGCAGAGAGAGCGGATAGTTTGAGGGAGCAAGGTAGGAGGGAAAGACCTCGACCACAGTTGAGATGGTAGGATTGTTTGAGGAGGGATATCAGTAAGGTGGGGTGGTTGGAGAGTGGAGAGAGGCCGAGGACAGATGGGAGTGGAGAGGTATCCTGGTTAAGGCAGGACAGAAGTTCGGTGCCATTGGACCTCTTCACTCCTAGGAAAGGGTGGAGAAGCAGAAGAAGCTTCTGCTAAAAAGGCCACTAAATGAATCTCACAAGACCAGACTTGGCATTAGGCTTAAATGTCTTTTACCCAACTTAACAAGTTACCCAAGTTCTAAAGGGTTTAACGGGGTCTATAGGGTCTTATGAATCGAAGGGTTCAAACAGGCTCTACAGGGTCTTAGGGTTCTAATAGGTGAAACAGGGTGTATTGCGTAAAGGGGGGCTTAGGGTTTGAATTGTCTTATGGTTCTAAAAGGTCTCAGGGTTCTAATGGGGTCTACATGGACTACAAGGTTTTAGAAGTCTTGCATGTCTGATGGTTCTTGGGTTCTAAATTGTCTTGTTCCCTTTAGACCCCATTAAAGGTTTTCCAGCTGAAATACGAATCCTATCCAGGTTCCTCCTGATGACTCCATTTTTTGCTCTTTACTTATTTGGGTTCCTTCTGATGACTCCAATGCAGCATTTGGTTTTCCGTTTAATTAAGGGTTCAATAGGGTCTCAACAGGTTTAAAGGTATAGAGGCGTCTAAGACTCGAAGGGATTTAAATGATGAAAATGTCTAATGGCGTCTACAGGGTCTAAAATATCGAAAGGGACTTAAAACGTCTTCAAAGGTCTATGGGGTCTCAGCAGTCTAAAGGGTTAAAAGGTTTTATAGCTACGTTCCAATAGTATGTAATTAATAGACATAGTCATGCTGCAACTGACGTTCAAAGAGCACATAATTAAGAGACATATAGTCACGTGGGTCGGCCGAGGCTTCACTCATGGCTTCACTCATGGCTTCACGCATGGCTTCACGGCTTCACTCATGGCTTCACGGCTTCACTCATGGCGTCACGGCTTTACGGCTTCACTCATGGCTTCACGGCTTCACTCATGGCTTCACGGCTTCACGGCTTCACTCATGGCTTCACTCATGGCTTCACGGCTTCACTCATGGCTTCACTCATGGCTTCACGGCTTCACTCATGGCTTTACTGATGGCTTCACGGCTTCACTCATGGCTTCACGGCTTCACTCATGGCTTCACTCATGGCTTCACGGCTTCACTCATGGCTTCACTCATGGCTTCACTCATGGCTTCACTCATGACTTCACGGCTTCACTCATGGCTTCACTCATGGCTTCACTCATGGCTTCACGGCTTCACAGCTTCACTCATGGCTTCACTCATGGCTTCACGGCTTCACTCATGGCTTCACGGCTTCACTCATGGCTGCAATCATGGCTTCACGGCTTCACTCATGGCTTCACTCATGGCTTCACGGCTTCACTCATGGCTTCACGGCTTCACTCATGACTTCACTCATGGCTTCACGGCTTCACTCATGGCTTCACTCATGGCTTCACGGCTTCACTCATGGCTTCACGGCTTCACTCATGGCTTCACGGCTTCACTCATGGCTTCACGGCTTCACTCATGGCTTCACAGCTTCACTCATGGCTTCACGGCTTCACTCATGGCTTCACAACTTCACTCATGGCTTCACTCATGGCTTCACGGCTTCACTCATGGCTTCACGGCTTCACTCATGGCTTCACTCATGGCTTCACGGCCTCACTCATGGCTTCACGGCTTCACTCATGGCTTCACGGCTTCACGGCTTCACTCATGGCTTCACTCATGGCTTCACGGCTTCACTCATGGCTTCACTCATGGCTTCACGGCTTCACTCATGGCTTCACGGCTTCACTCATGGCTTCACGGCTTCACTCATGGCTTCACGGCTTCACTCACGGCTTCACTCATGGCTTCACGGCTTCACTCATGGCTTCACGGCTTCACTCATGGCTTCACGGCTTCACTCACGGCTTCACTCATGGCTTTACAGCTTCACTGTCTTTTTTGGTTTTATATACATACTAGCAGAAGTACCTGGCATTGCCAGGTGGGGGAGGGGAGGGGAACTGGGGGAGGGGGAGGGGGAAGGGGAGGTGAGGGGAACGGGGGGAGGGGAGGAGAGGAGGGAGGGGAGGGGCTGGGCGGAGGACGGGGGAGGAGTTGGGGGGAAGGGGTAGGGGGGAGAGGGGAGGTGGGGGAAGGGGAGGGGGCAGGGGGAAGGGGAGGGCCAGTCAACAATGACGTTGCAGTTCTCATGGTAGGAGAGCAGCACAACAATCGCGACCTTCACATGCATCTTCACAACAACAGCACGAAGCGGATTTTGGAGACTCACCGATCCTATGACGCCCTCCAGTACCGGCGTTGCCGGGCAGGGGAAGGGAGACCTGTACATTCCCAACCCGTACATGCGCCCTCTCGACTCAAGCTCACTCGGACAAAAGCCTCGCACAAATTTTCACCGTGAAGGCCCAATGGCCATGTCTATGCCACAAATCAAGTACGTGAGCGAGTCTGGCGCACTGAATTGAAAATATATAGAACGCTCATACTCCGTGAAAAGTGTAGCCACCGTGTCGCCATCTTGGTCAGCACGACTCGACCAACTCGCTTCGCGGATCTCGTTTGTTTTGAACGTATCCCAGATTTTAAAAGCCAGACAACTGTTAAAATGCCATTTTGTGCGGCAATAAACTGCTCCAATCGGTTACGGAAGGGTTGTGGAAAGACGTTTCACAGCTGTTTCAAAGACGTTTAATTCATATCGCACAAAATCGACCAAAATCGACCAAAATCGACACAAAACACGATCGCACAAAAGGTGAAAAAACGCAATCGCTTTTCGCTCTGAATTACGTGCAAACGCGTGACGGAAATCACCATCACCCAGCATCGAGTGCCAACCAAGATGGCGCCCGGTAGCTGCATCTCCACCTATGTGGTGTGAATGGCAATGGTCATTCTATATATTTTCAGTTCAATGGTCTGGCGGCGAGGATGGAACATCACGTGATCGCTCTGAGCGAATCAGCGATCTGCTCTGGCACAGGCTGAGATTCCGTGTATAATGTTCCTCGCTGAAATGCGCTGAGGTAAATATGAATAAAAAATATCGATCTCGTCAAATATTTTTAGGTAGGCCATGTCCTTCCCAGGCTCAATGGCCATGTCTATGCTAAATATCAAGCACGTGAGCCTCTCCGTTTCGGAGTCTATCGGTAACACACACACACACAAACTGTGTTTTATTTATACTAGGACGTGCCCGTACGTGGCGTACCCGTAACCGTACCGTACCCGGTACCGTACCCGTACCGTACCCGTACCCGTGACGTGCCCGTAATGAATATGTACAAAATATAAATATGTATGTACTACAATCGATCGTACCTTACAACAATCAACACAGATTGCAACGGCAAATAAATGAATACGCTCTCAAATGTGCCGTCCAAGGCAGTGTCTGCTCGCCACGTTCAGCATCAGTTCAGCGTCACTATGACTATCCGTAAGTCCGGAAGTGACGTCCTCATTTGACTGTCCGGAAGGTCGCATATCGCAGGAAAGCGAAAGAATCGCAAATTAGTTTTAATTAGTTTTAAAACATCGTTTAACGCCAACATAGCGCCAACATAGTTTGCCGACGGGAAATAAATGAATACGCTCTCAAATGTGCCATCTGAGGCAGAGTCTGTTCGCCACGTTCGGCACACGTGATAGCTCGCTGCTCTCTGATTGGTTGAATCGTTTTTTGGACATAGCTCGGTAACTACTTCTGCGATTAATTTAAAACCTTGAAAAGGCACATCCTCGGGTCCCCAGCAATATACCTGGCAAGTTTCAAGTATATCGGACCCGTGGTTGTCGAGAAACAGCGGTCACAGACAAACAAACACACACACAGACACACACACACACACACACACACAGACACACACACACACACACACAGAGATTGCTGGAATTATAGATAGATAGATATCGACAGCAAATATTTTGATTGTGCCGATAAATAATTGATGTGGATTATGCTGCGAGAAATGGGGATGTCAGAACACCTGATATGTCTGATAAGAGGCTTGTACACTAAACAAGAGGCTACAGTAAGAACAGAGCATGGAGAGACACAATGGTTTGGAATCGGAAAAGGAGTTAGCCAGGGGACTATTCTCTCTCCTTACTTGTTCAATCCTATAGTGAGTACATCATGAGGACAAACGTGGATGACATAGAGGCTGAAGGAAGAAGATGTATCAACAACAAAGTGAAAAAGCTGGTCCTTGTGTATACCTAAAAAGACAAAGGCCTTTGGTGTTGGAGAGACAGAAGGAAGAGGGGAAGCAGAAACCAATGCAGTTTCATGTTTCTAAGTCCACAATCTGAAAGCATTATCCCACCTGCGTCAGACCTGTGCCATTAAGAAAGTTTCATGGTGAACGTGCCAAGTGTCAAGTGAGAGGAAAGAGGAAGCGATTGCTGCAATGGCCGCCTGAATAACTAAAACGACACTCAGTAGAGAGTATACCTCCACCTGGTTGGCCATATCACTCAATGGTGAAGAATCACTTTAAAATTCTACTAGCTGGATCCGGAACCGGATCTTCACCAAAATAGAATCGTTTCTTCCTTGTCACAAACATAACCTGTTCAACAAGGTTCGTCCAAATCCATCCATAACTTTTTGAGATAACCTGCTATGTATAGTTTTTGTCCCGATCTCCCAATGGCGAAGAATCACTTAAAAAACTAAATAATTCTCATATCCGAATCCATATTCAGATCTTCACCAAAATCGAATCTATTTGTCCTTGTTAGACACCCAACCTCTCCAACAAGTTTCGTCCAAATCCGTCCACAACCTTTTGAGATATCCTGCTATGTATCGTGTTTGGCCCCATCTCCCAATGGTGTTGTAGCGGCTACCGCTGGGTTTTCACAATCGCCTTGCACCTATCAAGGACGCGGAGCGATCACCATGCCGGGCTCGTCCAGGATGCCCCGGGCAGGCCCGCGCTCAACTTGCCAGGCCTCGGTCGGGACGCTCGGCCACGCCCCCTCTCGCCTTTCCTGGGCAAACGCTCCGGGATAATGTGTGTATATATATTGCTGCCCGATAAACGGGCTTTTCAGAGTACCTGAGTGTTTTGTTTGAATAAAGCAACTCGGACGAATTCCAGCTTTTTGTCGCGTCCATTCTTCCGATCGACGTGGGAGCCCGAGCTCCTTCATTGGTGACCTACCGACATGGACACGGCAGTGGCCCTTAAACTGCCTACCTTCTGGGAGGCTCACGTGGCGGTTTGGTTCGCACAGGCGGACTCCCTGTTCGCCCTGCGAGGCATCACGGCCGACGACACCCGCTTCCACCATGTGGTAGCAGCGCTCGGTTCAGCCACCGTGGCCCGCGCCCTGAGCCTCCTCGAGAGCCCGCCAGCCGCTGACAAATACGGCGCGATTAAAAAGCTTCTCCTCGACGCTTTCGCCCTCCCATCGGCGGAATGCGCACGGCGCCTGCTCGACCTGCCCGAGCTCGGCGAAACGTGCCCTTCCGAGTGAATGGACTACATGCTTTCGCTGCTCGGCGAGCACTCTCCGGCATTCCTGTTCCGGGAGCTGTTCCTCCGTCAGCTGCCTAGCCCGGTACGCCTCGCCCTGGCAAGCACGACGATCACGGATCCCCGTGCCCTTGCCAGGGAAGCCGACAAGATCTCCGCCGCAGGCCAGCGCATCGCAGCAGCGACCTGGGGCCCACCGCCGTCCGACGCAACACCCATGGCACCCGAGCACCCGGCACGGTCGACGACCGAACTGCCGACGCAATTGGCGGCCGCTACACCGAGCCGACCACCTCCAGCACGACGACCGGGGCCTCCACCTGACCAAGCGTGGTGTTACTATCATGCCAGGTTCGGACAGAAGGCCCGGACATGCCGACCCCCGTGCACCTTCGGCAGGCCGGGAAACGGCCGGGCCGGCGTTCATTACCAGCAATGAGCGCCGGCCACACGGGCAACTTACTGTTCATCACGGATAAAGCGTCCGGACGGCGCTTCCTGTGCGACACCGGCGCCCAACTGAGCGTCATACCCGCCTCTGACCAGGACAGGCAGTCCGCGGTTTGTGGCCCCTCCTTGGTTGCGGCCAACGGATCGGCCATCCGCACCTTCGGCCCACGCAACGTCACCCTCTGCTTCGGCGGCCAACGCTTTGCTTGGACGTTTGTAACCGCAAATGTGCCCATGGCTTTGCTAGGCGCCGACTTCCTCTGTGCACACGGACTGCTGGTGGACGTCCAATGGCATCGTTTAATCAACGCCGAAACCTTCAGCTCCCTGGTATGCACATTGAGCAGCTCCGTGCCGACTGAGCTGGCATGCGCCCTCCCGGCGGCGAAGGAGTTTGCTCGCCTGCTCACGGAGTTCCCGGCCCTCACGCGGCCGACGTTTTCGGCCGTCGCAGTACGGCATGGGATCGAGCACCACATACCAACCACGGGCCCGCCGGTCTACGCCAGAGCCCGCCGCCTCGACCCAGCCAAGCTCGCCATGGCCAAAGCCGAGTTCGAAGCTTTAGAACACCTCGGCATCGTGCGGCGCTCCGATAGCGCGTGGGCTTCGCCACTACACATCGTCCCAAAGCCAGGGGGCGGCTGGCGCCCATGTGGCGACTACCATGTGACTACCATGTGACCCTTAACGACGCTACCACCCCCGACAGGTATCCGATCCCGCACATCCAAGACTTCTCCGCCCGTCTGGCGGGACGGGTCATTTTTTCGAAAATTGATCTCATACAGGGATATCATCAGGTACCTGTCAGGACGGCCGTCGTCCCTAAAACGGCAGTCATCACGCCGTTCGGCTTATTCGAATTCTTATGGATGCCGTTTGGTCTCAAGAACGCGGCTCAGGCGTTCCAGCGCTTGATGGACGGCGTGCTGCGTGACCTGCCGTTCCTTTTCATTTACCTGGACGACATCCTCGTTGCCAGCACGTCCCGGGCCGAGTACCTCCTCCACCTCCGAACACTGTTCGGGCGCCTCAGCGAGCACGGCCTCATCGTCAACCCGGCCAAATGCCACTTCGGCACGACGGCTGTTGATTTTTTGGGCCACCACATCACCGAGAACGGGGCCGTGCCGCTGCCAACCAAGGTCGAGGCCATCACCACGTTCCCGCGTCCCTGCACCACAAAGGCCCTGCAGGAATTCCTGGGAATGGTGAATTTTTATCACCGCTTCGTGCCCCGCGCTGCTCAACTCATGCGGCCCCTCTACGAAGCCCTTCGGGGCAAGCCGGCCAAGCACGACATCGCCTGGTCCACAGCAATGGACGCGGCCTTCTAAAGCTCAAAGCGGGCCCTCGCCGACGCAACACTGCTCGCTCACCCGGTGCTCAACGCTCCCATCGCCCTCACCACGGATGCCTCCGACTACGCGGTGGGCGCCGTACATGAGCAATGGGTGAATGGGGTTTGGCAGCCACTCGCTTTTTTCAGCCGGCAGCTCCAGCCGAACGAGCTCAAATACAGCACGTTTGACCATGAGCTCCTCGGTCTACACCTGGCCGTCCGCCATTTCCGCCACCTCCTGGAGGGCCGACCTTTCACGGCGTTCGTCGACCACAAGCCGTTGGTTTACGCAATGGCCAAGGTCACGGAGCCGTGGTCGGCCCGCCAACAGCGCCACCTCTCCGCCGTGTCGGAGTTTACCACGGACATCCGGCACATCGCCGGCAAAAACAACGCCGTGGCCGACTGTCTTTCCCGGGCCAGCGCGAACGCGGTCCACCTGGGCGTGGACTTCGCGCTTATGGCGGCGGACCAAACCACCGACACCACGGTGCAAGCCCTCCGGGCAGCGGACACGGGCCTCCGCCTGGCCGACATCCCCTTCGCGGACACTGTCCTGCTCTGCGACGTCTCCCAAGGCCAGCCTCGCCCCATCGTGCCCATCACCTGGCAACGCCGCATCTTCGCCTCCCTCCACGGCCTTTCCCACCCGGGCCGGAAAGCTTTCCAGAAGCTGGTGTCGGCGCGATTCGTCTGGCACGGCCTTCGTCTCGTCGGGACGTCCGCGATTGGACCAGCACCTGCACAGCCTGCCAACGGGCCAAGGTCCAACGACACACCCAGGCCCCGCTGGCACCTTTCACCATGCCCGAACGACGTTTCGACCACGTCAACGTGGATCTGGTGGGCCCCCTCCCCCCGTCACGGGGGTTCACACACCTGCTCACCATGGTGGACAGGACCACCAGGTGGCCGGAGGCCATTCCCCTCGTCTCCACCACCACCGCCGACGTGGCGCAGGCTTTCATCGCCACCTGGGTCGCCCGCTTCGGCGCACCAGCGGACATCTCGTCAGACCGCGGACCACAGTTCACCTCCGAGCTGTGGGGCGCAGTCGCCCGCAACCTGGGGGTCAAGCTCCACCGTACTACGGCCTACCACCCCCAAGCAAACGGGTTGTGCGAGCGATTCCACCGCTCCATGAAGGCCGCGCTCATGGCCGGCCTTCAAGACGGCGGTTGGGCCGACCGGCTGCCGTGGGTCCTTTTGGGCCTCTGCACGGCCCCGAAGGAGGACCTCCAGGCATCCACCGCCGAGCTTGTCTACGGCCAGGCGCTACGCGTCCCGGGCGAATTCGTGCCCGACGCTACCAGTCCCTGGTCCGCAGCTCACCAGCGCTCGGACCTCCAGGAGGCCGCCCGACGGTTTGCCCCCGTGCCAACATCCCACCACGGTGACCCCCAGTCCTACGTCCCCCCCAGCATTTCGCACAGTGGAGTATGTTTTTGTGCGTCACGACGCACATTGGGGGCCACTCCGGCCGCCGTACGACGGGCCCTTCCGGGTCCTGCGACGGGACGACAAGTCGTTCGTCATCGACATCGTTGGCAGGTCGGACCGGATTGCGGTGGACCGCCTCAAGCCGGCGCACGTGGACGTCGACCAACCACCACGGGTGGCCCTTCCGCCGCGGCGAGGCCGCCCCCCGTCCACGGTGCCCCCCACTCGACCGCCCACCACCACACCGGACCCTCCCCCCCCCCCCCCCCACGACCCGCCAGGGGTCGCTTCGGCCGGGTCATCAGGACCCCCTCAAATTGACCCTGCCGGTGCAAGTCGATTCTGGGGGGACGTGTGTAGCGGCTACCACTGGGTTTTCACAATCGCCTTGCACCTATCAAGGACGCGGAGCGATCACCATGCCGGGCTCGTCCAGGACGCCCAGGCAGGCTCGCCCTCAACTTGCCAGGCCGCAGCCAGGACGCTCGGCCACGCCCCCTCTCGCCTTTCCTGGGCAAACGCTCCGGGATAATGTGTGTATATATATTGCTGCCCGATAAACGGGCTTTTCAGAGTACCTGAGTGTTTTGTTTGAATAAAGCAACTCGGACGAATTCCAGCTTTTTGTCGCGTCCATTCTTCCGATCGACGTGGGAGCCCGAGCTCCTTCAGTGTCGAATTACTTAATAAATTAAATAATTCTCATACCCGAATCCATATTCAGATCTTCACCAAAATCGAATCGAATCGTCCTTGTCAGACACCCAACCGGTCCAACAAGTTTCGTCCAAATCCATCCACAACCTTTTGAGATAGCTTACTATGTATCGTTTTTAGCCATGTCTCCCAATGGTGAAGAATCACTTTAAAAATTAAATAATTATCATATCCGAATCCATATTCAGATCTTCACCAAAATCGAATCTATTTGTCGTTGTTAGACACCCAACCGGTCCAACAAGTTTCGGCCAAATCCGTCCACAACTTTTTGAGATATCCTGCTATGTATCGTTTTTGGCCCCATCTCCCAATGGTGAAGAATCACTTAAAAAATTCCAGTAGCCGGATCCGCATCCGGATCTTCACCAACATCTAATCATTTCGGCCTTGTGACATGCACTACCTCTATGCCAAATTGTGTCCGAATCCGTCCACAACCTTTTGAGATATCTAGTTCACAAACAAACAGACAGGGGTGAAAACATCACCTCCATCCACCTTTGGTGTCGGAGGCAAAAACCAACAAGATATTTTTCTCCTTGCATTGCATTTTTTTTGACTGCATGTCGGTTATTATTATTACTCCCGCCAGGCTATTATTATTACTCCCGCCAGGCTATTATAATTACTCCCGCCAGGTTATTATTATTACTCCCGCCAGGTTATTATTATTACTCCCGCCAGGTTATTATTATTACTCCCGCCAGGTTATTATTATTACTCCCGCCAGGTTATTATTATTACTCCCGCCAGGTTATTATTATTACTCCCGGCAGGTTATTATTATTACTCTCGCCAGGTTATTATTATTACTCCCGCCAGGTTATTATTATTACTCCCGCCAGGTTATTATTATTACTCCCGGCAGGTTATTATTATTACTCCCGCCAGGTTATTATTATTACTCCCGCCAGGTTATTATTATTACTCCCGGCAGGTTATTATTATTACTCCCGGCAGGTTATTATTATTACTCCCGCCAGGTTATTATTATTACTCCCGCCAGGTTATTATTATTACTCCCGGCAGGTTATTATTATTACTCTCACCAGGTTATTATTATTACTCCCGCCAGGTTATTATTATTACTCCCGCCAGGTTATTATTATTACTCCCGCCAGGTTATTATTATTACTCCCGCCAGGTTATTATTATTACTCCCGCCAGGTTATTATTATTACTCCCGCCAGGTTATTATTATTACTCCCGCCAGGTTATTATTATTACTCCCGGCAGGTTATTATTATTACTCCCGCCAGGCTATTATTATTACTCCCGCCAGGTTATTATTATTACTCCCGCCAGGTTATTATTATTACTCTCGCCAGGTTATTATTATTACTCCCGCCAGGTTATTATTATTACTCCCGCCAGGTTATTATTATTACTCCCGCCAGGTTATTATTATTACTCCCGCCAGGCTATTATTATTACTCCCGCCAGGTTATTATTATTACTCCCGCCAGGTTATTATTATTACTCCCGCCAGGCTATTATTATTACTCCCGCCAGGCTATTATTATTACTCCCACCAGGTTATTATTATTACTCCCGCCAGGCTATTATTATTACTCCCGCCAGGCTATTATAATTACTCCCGCCAGGTTATTATTATTACTCCCGCCAGGTTATTATTATTACTCCCGCCAGGCTATTATTATTACTCCCGCCAGGCTATTATTATTACTCCCGCCAGGTTATTATTATTACTCCCGCCAGGTTATTATTATTACTCCCGCCAGGCTATTATTATTACTCCCGCCAGGTTATTATTATTACTCCCGCCAGGTTATTATTATTACTCCCGCCAGGCTATTATTATTACTCCCGCCAGGTTATTATTATTACTCCCGCCAGGCTATTATTATTACTCCCGCCAGGCTATTATTATTACTCCCGCCAGGTTATTATTATTACTCCCGCCAGGTTATTATTATTACTCCCGCCAGGCTATTATTATTACTCCCGCCAGGCTATTATTATTACTCCCGCCAGGTTATTATTATTACTCCCGCCAGGTTATTATTATTACTCCCGCCAGGCTATTATTATTACTCCCGCCAGGTTATTATTATTACTCCCGCCAGGTTATTATTATTACTCCCGCCAGGCTATTATTATTACTCCCGCCAGGTTATTATTATTACTCCCGCCAGGCTATTATTATTACTCCCGCCAGGCTATTATTATTACTCCCGCCAGGTTATTATTATTACTCCCGCCAGGTTATTATAATTACTCCCGCCAGGCTATTATTATTACTCCCGCCAGGCTATTATTATTACTCCCGCCAGGTTATTATTATTACTCCCGCCAGGTTATTATTATTACTCCCGCCAGGCTATTATTATTACTCCCGCCAGGTTATTATTATTACTCCCGCCAGGTTATTATTATTACTCCCGCCAGGCTATTATTATTACTCCCGCCAGGTTATTATTATTACTCCCGCCAGGTTATTATTATTACTCCCGCCAGGCTATTATTATTACTCCCGCCAGGCTATTATTATTACTCCCGCCAGGCTATTATTATTACTCCCGCCAGGTTATTATTATTACTCCCGCCAGGCTATTATTATTACTCCCGCCAGGTTATTATTATTACTCCCGCCAGGTTATTATTATTACTCCCGCCAGGCTATTATTATTACTCCCGCCAGGTTATTATTATTACTCCCGCCAGGTTATTATTATTACTCCCGCCAGGTTATTATTATTACTCCCGCCAGGCTATTATTATTACTCCCGCCAGGTTATTATTATTACTCCCGCCAGGTTATTATTATTACTCCCGCCAGGTTATTATTATTACTCCCGCCAGGCTATTATTATTACTCCCGCCAGGTTATTATTATTACTCCCGCCAGGTTATTATTATTACTCCCGCCAGGTTATTATTATTACTCCCGCCAGGTTATTATTATTACTCCCGCCAGGTTATTATTATTACTCCCGCCAGGCTATTATTATTACTCCCGCCAGGTTATTATTATTACTCCCGCCAGGTTATTATTATTACTCCCGCCAGGTTATTATTATTACTCCCGCCAGGTTATTATTATTACTCCCGCCAGGTTATTATTATTACTCCCGCCAGGTTATTATTATTACTCCCGCCAGGTTATTATTATTACTCCCGCCAGGTTATTATTATTACTCCCGCCAGGTTATTATTATTACTCCCGCCAGGTTATTATTATTACTCCCGCCAGGTTATTATTATTACTCCCGCCAGGCTATTATTATTACTCCCGACAGGCTATTATTATTACTCCCGCCAGGTTATTATTATTACTCCCGCCAGGCTATTATTATTACTCCCGCCAGGTTATTATTTATTACTCCCGCCAGGTTATTATTATTACTCCCGCCAGGTTATTATTATTACTCCCGCCAGGTTATTATTATTACTCCCGCCAGGTTATTATTATTACTCCCGCCAGGCTATTATTATTACTCCCGCCAGGCTATTATTATTACTCCCACCAGGTTATTATTATTACTCCCGCCAGGCTATTATTATTACTCCCGCCAGGCTATTATTATTACTCCCGCCAGGCTATTATTATTACTCCCGCAAGGCTATTATTATTACTCCCGCCAGGTTATTATTATTACTCCCGCCAGGCTATTATTATTACTCCCGCCAGGCTATTATTATTACTCCCGCCAGGCTATTATTATTACTCCCGCCAGGCTATTATTATTACTCCCGCCAGGTTATTATTATTACTCCCGCCAGGTTATTATTATTATTCCCGCCAGGCTATTATTATTACTCCCGCCAGGCTATTATTATTACTCCCGCCAGGCTATTATTATTACTCCCGCCAGGCTATTATTATTACTCCCGCCAGGTTATTATTTTTACTCCCGCCAGGCTATTATTATTACTCCCGCCAGGCTATTATTATTACTCACGCCAGGCTATTATTATTACTCCCGCCAGGTTATTATTATTACTCCCGCCAGGTTATTATTATTACTCCTGCCAGGCTATTATTATTACTCCCGCCAGGTTATTATTATTACTCCCGCCAGGTTATTATTATTACTCCCGCCAGGCTATTATTATTACTCCCGCCAGGCTATTATTATTACTCCCGCCAGGCTATTATTATTACTCCCGCCAGGCTATTATTATTACTCCCGCCAGGCTATTATTATTACTCCCGCCAGGTTATTATTATTACTCCCGCCAGGCTATTATTATTACTCCCGCCAGGCTATTATTATTACTCCCGCCAGGCTATTATTATTACTCCCACCAGGCTATTATTATTACTCCCGCCAGGCTATTATTATTACTCCCGCCAGGTTATTATTATTACTCCCGCCAGGTTATTATTATTACTCCCGCCAGGTTATTATTATTACTCCCGCCAGGCTATTATTATTACTCCCGCCAGGCTATTATTATTACTCCCGCCAGGTTATTATTATTACTCCCGCCAGGCTATTATTATTACTCCCGCCAGGCTATTATTATTACTCCCGCCAGGCTATTATTATTACTCCCGCCAGGCTATTATTATTACTCCCGCCAGGCTATTATTATTACTCGCGCCAGGTTATTATTATTACTCCCGCCAGGCTATTATTATTACTCCCGCCAGGCTATTATTATTACTCCCGCCAGGCTATTATTATTACTCCCGCCAGGCTATTATTATTACTCCCGCCAGGCTATTATTATTACTCCCGCCAGGCTATTATTATTACTCCCGCCAGGTTATTATTATTACTCCCACCAGGTTATTATTATTATTCCCGCCAGGCTATTATTATTACTCCCGCCAGGCTATTATTATTACTCCCGCCAGGCTATTATTATTACTCCCGCCAGGTTATTATTATTACTCCCACCAGGTTATTATTATTATTCCCGCCAGGTTATTATTATTACTCCCACCAGGTTATTATTATTATTCCCGCCAGGCTATTATTATTACTCCCGCCAGGCTATTATTATTACTCCCGCCAGGCTATTATTATTACTCCCGCCAGGTTATTATTATTACTCCCACCAGGTTATTATTATTATTCCCGCCAGGCTATTATTATTACTCCCGCCAGGTTATTATTATTACTCCCGCCAGGTTATTATTATTACTCCCGCCAGGCTATTATTATTACTCCCGCCAGGCTATTATTATTACTCCCGCCAGGCTATTATTATTACTCCCGCCAGGCTATTATTATTACTCCCGCCAGGTTATTATTATTACTCCCGCCAGGCTATTATTATTACTCCCGCCAGGCTATTATTATTACTCCCGCCAGGCTATTATTATTAGTCCCGCCAGGTTATTATTATTACTCCCGCCAGGCTATTATTATTACTCCCGCCAGGCTATTATTATTACTCCCGCCAGGCTATTATTATTACTCCCGCCAGGCTATTATTATTACTCCCGCCAGGCTATTATTATTACTCCCGCCAGGTTATTATTATTACTCCCGCCAGTCTATTATTATTACTCCCGCCAGGCTATTATTATTACTCCCGCCAGGCTATTATTATTAGTCCCGCCAGGTTATTATTATTACTCCCGCCAGGCTATTATTATTACTCCCGCCAGGCTATTATTATTACTCCCGCCAGGCTATTATTATTACTCCCGCCAGGCTATTATAATTACTCCCGCCAGGTTATTATTATTACTCCCGCCAGGCTATTATTATTACTCCCGCCAGGTTATTATTATTACTCCCGCCAGGCTATTATTATTACTCCCGCCAGGTTATTATTATTACTCCCGCCAGGTTATTATTATTACTCCCGCCATGTTATTATTATTACTCCCGCCAGGCTATTATTATTACTCCCGCCAGGTTATTATTATTACTCCCGCCAGGTTATTATTATTACTCCCGCCAGGTTATTATTATTACTCCCGCCAGGTTATTATTATTACTCCCGCCAGGTTATTATTATTACTCCCGCCAGGTTATTATTATTACTCCCGCCAGGTTATTATTATTACTCCCGCCAGGTTATTATTATTACTCCCGCCAGGTTATTATTATTACTCCCGCCAGGTTATTATTATTACTCCCGCCAGGTTATTATTATTACTCCCGGCAGGTTATTATTATTACTCTCGCCAGGTTATTATTATTACTCCCGCCAGGTTATTATTATTACTCCCGCCAGGTTATTATTATTACTCCCGCCAGGTTATTATTATTACTCCCGCCAGGTTATTATTATTACTCCCGCCAGGTTATTATTATTACTCCCGCCAGGTTATTATTATTACTCCCGCCAGGTTATTATTATTACTCCCGCCAGGTTATTATTATTACTCCCGCCAGGTTATTATTATTACTCCCGCCAGGTTATTATTATTACTCCCGCCAGGTTATTATTATTACTCCCGCCAGGTTATTATTATTACTCCCGGCAGGTTATTATTATTACTCTCGCCAGGTTATTATTATTACTCTCGCCAGGTTATTATTATTACTCCCGCCAGGTTATTATTATTACTCCCGCCAGGTTATTATTATTACTCCCGCCAGGCTATTATTATTACTCCCGCCAGGCTATTATTATTACTCCCGCCAGGTTATTATTATTACTCCCGCCAGGCTATTATTATTACTCCCGCCAGGTTATTATTATTACTCCCGCCAGGTTATTATTATTACTCCCGCCAGGCTATTATTATTACTCCCGCCAGGCTATTATTATTACTCCCGCCAGGCTATTATTATTACTCCCGCCAGGCTATTATTATTACTCCCGCCAGGTTATTATTATTACTCCCGCCAGGTTATTATTATTACTCCCGGCAGGTTATTATTATTACTCCCGCCAGGTTATTATTATTACTCCCGCCAGGTTATTATTATTACTCCCGCCAGGTTATTATTATTACTCCCGCCAGGCTATTATTATTACTCCCGCCAGGTTATTATTATTACTCCCGCCAGGTTATTATTATTACTCCCGCCAGGTTATTATTATTACTCCCGCCAGGTTATTATTATTACTCCCGCCAGGTTATTATTATTACTCCCGCCAGGTTATTATTATTACTCCCGCCAGGTTATTATTATTACTCCCGCCAGGTTATTATTATTACTCCCGCCAGGTTATTATTATTACTCCCGCCAGGTTATTATTATTACTCCCGCCAGGTTATTATTATTACTCCCGCCAGGCTATTATTATTACTCCCGCCAGGCTATTATTATTACTCCCGCCAGGCTATTATTATTACTCCCGCCAAGTTATTATTATTACTCCCGCCAGGTTATTATTATTACTCCCGCCAGGTTATTATTATTACTCCCGCCAGGTTATTATTATTACTCCCGCCAGGTTATTATTATTACTCCCGCCAGGCTATTATTATTACTCCCGCCAGGTTATTATTATTACTCCCGCCAGGTTATTATTATTACTCCCGCCAGGTTATTATTATTACTCCCGCCAGGTTATTATTATTACTCCCGCCAGGTTATTATTATTACTCCCGCCAGGTTATTATTATTACTCCCGCCAGGTTATTATTATTACTCCCGCCAGGTTATTATTATTACTCCCGCCAGGTTATTATTATTACTCCCGCCAGGTTATTATTATTACTCCCGCCAGGCTATTATTATTACTCCCGCCAGGTTATTATTATTACTCCCGCCAGGTTATTATTATTACTCCCGCCAGGTTATTATTATTACTCCCGCCAGGTTATTATTATTACTCCCGCCAGGTTATTATTATTACTCCCGCCAGGTTATTATTATTACTCCCGCCAGGTTATTATTATTACTCCCGCCAGGTTATTATTATTACTCCCGCCAGGTTATTATTATTACTCCCGCCAGGTTATTATTATTACTCCCGCCAGGTTATTATTATTACTCCCGGCAGGTTATTATTATTACTCTCGCCAGGTTATTATTATTACTCTCGCCAGGTTATTATTATTACTCCCGCCAGGTTATTATTATTACTCCCGCCAGGTTATTATTATTACTCCCGCCAGGCTATTATTATTACTCCCGCCAGGCTATTATTATTACTCCCGCCAGGTTGTTATTATTACTCCCGCCAGGCTATTATTATTACTCCCGCCAGGTTATTATTATTACTCCCGCCAGGTTATTATTATTACTCCCGCCAGGCTATTATTATTACTCCCGCCAGGCTATTATTATTACTCCCGCCAGGCTATTATTATTACTCCCGCCAGGCTATTATTATTACTCCCGCCAGGTTATTATTATTACTCCCGCCAGGTTATTATTATTACTCCCGGCAGGTTATTATTATTACTCCCGCCAGGTTATTATTATTACTCCCGCCAGGTTATTATTATTACTCCCGCCAGGTTATTATTATTACTCCCGCCAGGCTATTATTATTACTCCCGCCAGGTTATTATTATTACTCCCGCCAGGTTATTATTATTACTCCCGCCAGGTTATTATTATTACTCCCGCCAGGTTATTATTATTACTCCCGCCAGGTTATTATTATTACTCCCGCCAGGTTATTATTATTACTCCCGCCAGGTTATTATTATTACTCCCGCCAGGTTATTATTATTACTCCCGCCAGGTTATTATTATTACTCCCGCCAGGTTATTATTATTACTCCCGCCAGGTTATTATTATTACTCCCGCCAGGCTATTATTATTACTCCCGCCAGGTTATTATTATTACTCCCGCCAGGTTATTATTATTACTCCCGCCAGGTTATTATTATTACTCCCGCCAGGTTATTATTATTACTCCCGCCAGGTTATTATTATTACTCCCGCCAGGCTATTATTATTACTCCCGCCAGGTTATTATTATTACTCCCGCCAGGTTATTATTATTACTCCCGCCAGGTTATTATTATTACTCCCGCCAGGTTATTATTATTACTCCCGCCAGGTTATTATTATTACTCCCGCCAGGCTATTATTATTACTCCCGCCAGGCTATTATTATTACTCCCGCCAGGCTATTATTATTACTCCCGCCAGGTTATTATTATTACTCCCGCCAGGTTATTATTATTACTCCCGCCAGGCTATTATTATTACTCCCGCCAGGCTATTATTATTACTCCCGCCAGGCTATTATTATTACTCCCGCCAGGCTATTATTATTACTCCCGGCAGGTTATTATTATTACTCCCGCCAGGCTATTATTATTACTCCCGCCAGGCTATTATTATTACTCCCGCCAGGCTATTAGTATTACTCCCGCCAGGCTATTAGTATTACTCCCGCCAGGCTATTATTATTACTCCCGCCAGGCTATTATTATTACTCCCGCCAGGCTATTGTTATTACTCCCGCCAGGCTATTATTATTACTCCCGCCAGGCTATTATTATTACTCCCGCCAGGCTATTGTTATTACTCCCGCCAGACTATTATTATTACTCCCGCCAGGCTATTATTATTACTCCCGCCAGGCTATTATTATTACTCCCGCCAGGCTATTATTATTACTCCCGCCAGGGAGTAATGCATTCGATCGTGTCCGTCCGTGTGTATGTTCATGTGTTCGTGTGTTTGTGAACAAGATATCTGGAAAAGTTCTGAACGGATTTGGATGAAAGTTGGTGAAATGATTGCCCTTGGGATAAGGAAGAATTGATTAGTTTTTGGTGAAGCTCAGGATATTATTCCGGATCCAGGAATTTTTTTTGGTAATTTTCTTTTCTGTTTTACCGCATTAAAGCTTTTATTCTTATTCTTAAATGATGTTTTTCTCCTCCAATTCCGAGATATATCAAAATAAATTCTCTGACAGTTAGGGCTTACTTTCTTTTTCATTTATTGTTTTGGGGAGAGGGGATGTTAAACAAAACGTAGTATTCCAACTAAACCCACGGCGGGAGTATGCGCTCTACTGAGCTCAACTTGACCCACGGCGGGAGTATGCGCTCTACTGAGCTCAACTTGACCCACGGCGGGAGTATGAGCTCTACTGAGCTCAACTTGACCCACGGCGGGAGTATGCGCTCTACTGAGCTCAACTTGACCCACGGCGGGAGTATGCGCTCTACTGAGCTCAACTTGACCCACGGCGGGAGTATGCGCTCTACTGAGTGGCGTTCTAGTTAATTTTTTTATTTATTTCATGGGATTATGAACTGTGAGTAACAAATGCAATTGCAGAGAGCTCAGCGTGAATGACTGGGAGACATTCAACCTAAACAACAACGACCACATCGAGGCTGATATCCGGGTTTCAGTAAATCTCCGTCAAGCCGCAGCAGCAGCGTTGAACATGGTGAATCTCTTCAGCACCCACCTGATGACCTCATGTTTAATTTACCTTTTTGCATCCTGTGTGTCTCCTGTCTTTATTTTTAACTCTGACTATCTTGTCAATACAGTAATTTGACAACACAGGCTGAAGCCAGCACGCAATAATTGTCTTGTCATGTCACCGGTGGTGCAAGGACAAAATCTCGAAGGTTAGGGGAGGGAGAGGAGGAAGAAGTATTTTGGAGGGAGGACTAGCAATCTGAGCGAGTCTCAAAGGGTCGATGGAGGACGAAGGCATAGGCCATCACGTGGTGTGTGACATTTTGCTGCCCATAATCTGTCAGGAATATGTTCTGTGGCTGTTTTGGTCTCCGATGGACTATGAGAGGCCCTGAAAACCAAGAATGAGAGCGATGTTCTTGTGGGTCTGGCAGAGGAGAAGGTGGTAAGTCCGAAGCGATGCAAGGGTATTCGCGCCTTGACTAGGAATGTTGGTTGGCCCGGGTGGCGATTCCCGAGGGGAAAGATCAGTGCCAGGGGAGGGGGAAGGACACCAAGGAAAGATGAAAACGAATCTTATGTTGAAAAGAAAAGAAAACGAAACCCTAAATAATGGGACACTGACCCCATACAGGCAGAGCCCGGGTCTGTGGAATCAAAGGAGACATTCAAACTTACTGGATTGGACAGGATTACTGCATTGGACAGGATTACTGCATTGGACAGGATTACTGCATTGGACAGGATTACTGCATTGGACAGGATTACTGCATTGGACAGGATTACTGCATTGGACAGGATTACTGCATTGGACAGGATTACTGCATTGGACAGGATTACTGCATTGGACAGGATTACTGCATTGGACAGGATTACTGCATTGGACAGGATTACTGCATTGTAAAGAATTACTGCATTGGACAGGATTACTGCATTGTAAAGGATTACTGGATTGGACAAGATTACTGCATTGGACAGGATTACTGCATTGTAAAGGATTACTGCATTGGACAGGATTACTGCATTGGACAGGATTACTGCATTGGACAGGATTACTGCATTGGACAGGATTACTGCATTGGACAGGATTACTGCATTGGACAGGATTACTGCATTGGACAGGATTACTGCATTGTAAAGGATTACTGCATTGGACAGGATTACTGCATTGTAAAGGATTACTGGATTGGACAAGATTACTGCATTGGACAGGATTACTGCATTGTAAAGGATTACTGCATTGGACAGGATTACTGCATTGTAAAGGATTACTGCATTGGACAGGATTAATGCATTGGACAGGATTACTGCATTGGACAGGATTACTGCATTGGACAGGATTACTGCATTGGACAGGATTACTGGATTGGACAGGATTACTGCATTGGACAGGATTACTGCATTGGACAGGATTACTGCATTGGACAGGATTACTGCATTGGACAGGATTACTGGATTGGACAGGATTACTGCATTGGACAGGATTACTGGATTGGACAGGATTACTGCATTGTAAAGGATTACTGCATTGGACAGGATTACTGCATTGTAAAGGATTACTGCATTGTAAAGGATTACTGCATTGTAAAGGATTACTGCATTGTAAAGGATTACTGCATTGTAAAGGATTACTGCATTGGACAGGATTACTGCATTGGACAGGATTACTGCATTGTGAAGGATTACTGGATTGGACAGGATTACTGCATTGTAAAGGATTACTGCATTGTAAAGGATTACTGCATTGTAAAGGATTACTGCATTGGACAGGATTACTGCATTGTGAAGGATTACTGCATTGTAAAGGATTACTGCATTGTAAAGGATTACTGCATTGTAAAGGATTACTGCATTGTAAAGGATTACTGCATTGTAAAGGATTACTGCATTGTAAAGGATTACTGCATTGGACAGGATTACTGCATTGTAAAGGATTACTGCATTGGACAGGATTACTGCATTGTGAAGGATTACTGCATTGGACAGGATTACTGCATTGTAAAGGATTACTGTTTTTTTCTACATTCCCTAAACTCTCCTGCACTCCATCCTCCATCCGGCGTCCTTAAACGTATTTTTAACTCGAAGGTCACAAGAAACTCATTTTGCAATAAATGTTCGTTTCCCATGAATCGTACACTTTCAAAAATCCAATCTCACCCCTCCCCTCCAAATCTTCCCCATGGCCCCTCCCCTCCAAATCTTCCCCATCACCCCTCCCCTCCAAATCTTCCCCATCACCCATCCCTTTCAAATCTCCCCCCTTGCCCCCTCCCTCCTAAACTACCCCCTCACCCCTCCCCGCCAAGACGCCCCCTCGCCCCTCCCCTCCTAGACTCCTGCCTCACCCCTCCCCTCCAAATCTCCCCCATATCCCATCCCTTTCAAATCCCTCCCCTTGCCCCTTCCCTCCCAAACTCCCCCCTCACCCCTCCCCTTCAAATCTCCCCACCCTCATTGCTTCTCAATTTCCCCCCTCTCACTCCCCCTCCTCAAAGCGTCCTCCCCACTTCTTCCCCCTTCAAACTCTCACCTCCATCTCCCCCAACCTTCTGCCTCGCTCATCCCCCTCCTCAAATAACACCTCATTGTGGCTCACCCAATCACCATCAAACCTTTTGTCCGCCCCATCCTTCCCTTTCTCCGAGCTATTCTGAAATCTCTGACACACCTTCAACAGCTCTCCCTACCTCTTCCACCTCTTCCACATCTTACCCTACCCCTCCTCCCCCCTGTTCTGTATCTGATGCTCCCCCTTCCTCTTCATTAACGGTATGGACCTCAAACATCCGGGGCCTTCGTTCAAACTTAACTGATCTCTCCATACAGGTTGCTTCTGTCAAACCAGACGTGATCTGCTTAACAGAAACTTTCCTCCTTTATGATGTCTCTGATTCCATAGTATCTCTCCCGGGCTACTCCCTCCTCCGGTATGATAGACCTGAGCCTCGTCCTGGAGGCGGGGTTGCTATCTTTATCAAAAACTCTCTTCCTCACTCGCCCTGCACTGCACTCTCTCCACCTCACCCCCAGGAATACCTCTGGCTACGGCTTCCCCTTCGCTCCCACCTCTTGTTCATATGTGTGTTGTACCGTCCACCAAACAGTGATGACTCAATCTACATCTCGCTGTCTGATGATATGGACCAACTTCTATCTACTCATCCCAACTCTCTCTTCCTCATATGTGGTGATTTCAACTGTCATCATGCCAGTTGGCTGGGTGTGGGTACCTCTCTCACCAGCCATGGCTCCTCAGCAAAGGACTTCTGCGACTCACTGGGACTGACACAATCTGTCAATTTCCCGACCCGGATCTCAGTCAACGGAACATCTTCTCTTCTGGACTTGGTTATGACTAACTTCCCTGAAAATGTCTGCTGCTCTTCTTCTGCTCCGATCAGATCATCTGATCATGTCCTTGTTAAAGTGGACATCTCTCTGACCATCCTCAGGGAGCCTGCTCAGCGTCGACGAGTCTGGCATTTCACTCAGGCCAACTGGCACGGTCTTCAAGCAGCCATCAATCATCTGGACTGGTCTCCCATCTCTACCACCTCTGACATCAACTCATCCTGGGAATTCTTCCAAAGTAAATTGCTCTCTCTCATGCACAGATTTATCCCATCTCGTCTTCAGTTGTCATACCCTTCCTCCCGTCCATGGTACACGGAATCTTGTGGTGAGGCTGTTGCCCAGAAACAACTTGCCTTCGTCTCCTGGAAAGCAAATCCAACGGAAGGAAATCTCATTTCCTTTCACAAAGCCCGAAACAAGTGTGTGTCCACCCTCAGGAGAGCCAGGAAACAATATCTCTCCGTTCTCAAGACCGAACTCTCTTATCTGTCTCCCTCTTCCAAATCCTGGTGGCGTCTGGTCAAATCCGTTTCTGGTGTTTGTTCCCCCTCCATCCCCTCCCTTACCTCAAACGGCTACACAGCTGACTCCGCACGTGAAAAAGCTGAATGCCTCAACTCTGTGTTTGCCTCTAAATCTTGTGTCCCAAACCCATCCCTCTCTGTACCCACCATACCCAGTCGTACCCTGCTGCTCCTGGACTCCGTGTCCTTTCCTCCTGACAAGGTGGAAAAGTTTCTGTCAACCCTCGACTCTGATTCTGCAACTGGACCCGACGGCATCAGCCCACGGGTCCTAAAATCCTGCTCTGCTGCTCTGTCTCACCCTCTCTCTGTTCTCTTCACCCTCTCTTTTGCTCAAGGTCATCTGCCATCTGCTTGGAAATCAGCCAACATCACCGCTTTGCACAAAAAAGGTGCAAAAACAGATCCTAGCAACTACAGACCAATCAGCCTTCTCCCAATTATCAGCAAAGTCATGGAATCCATCATTGCTTCGGATATGAAATCTTTCCTCTTCTCCAATGGCTTGATCTCTGATCATCAATTTGGTTTCAGACCAGGTCACTCTACTCTGGACATGCTGCTTCTGCTGTCTCAACAATGGATGGAGGTCCTCAATGCCAAACAGGAAATTAGAGCTGTCTCCCTCGACATATCACGTGCCTTCGACACGGTCTGGCACCCCGCTCTGCTCACCAAACTCTCCTCCTTTGGTATCCATGGAAATCTCCATGCATGGCTGGCGGACTTCCTCTCTAGTCGTCGTCAACGTGTGGCCCTGAATGGGTTTCTCTCATCTCCTCTTCCTGTTCAGGCTGGAGTTCCCCAAGGCAGTGTTCTGGGCCCCGTGCTTTTTCTGGTCTTCATCAATGATCTCTCTGACTCTCTCGAAAATCCTCTCTATCTCTTTGCTGATGACTCCACTCTCTGCCGCTCCATTCCTCTTCCCTCAGATCGGCAGTCTGCTGCCTCCTCACTCTCTGAAGACCTGGACAAAATCACAGACTGGTCAAACAAGTGGAACATGTCTTTCAATCCTGACAAATCTCACACTCTTACTATGTCTCTCCGAAAAGATCGACTGGACAACCCTCCCATCTACTTTCTCAACAATCCTCTCCAAGAAGTTCTGTCGCTCAAGATTTTGGGTCTCACTATCTGCCATGATCTTTCTTGGGAAAACCACATTTCCAAGCTGGCCTCCAAAGCCAGTCGCCGACTGGGCATCCTCCGTCGTGCGAAGTCCTTCCTCGGCACACCTGAGCTCCTCACCACATACAAGGCTTTCATCCGCAGCTCAATGGAATACTGTTCTCCCCTATGGGCCGGTGCTCCTGCCTCACACCTAGCTCGGCTTCACGCTGTTGAAACCAAAGCTTTCAGAATTATTGGAATCTCCCGCGATGAAGCTATCTCTGAGGGCCTTTCACTCACTCACCGCAGGCAGGTAGGTGGTCTTTCTGTCTTCTACCGACTCCTCTCCGGCCTTGCACCCCCAGCTCTCTCTGTGCTCTGTCCCCCAAATATTCCTACAGGTCGCACAAGATCTGCCAGCAACCCTCTGATGGTTAAACTGCCGAAATCTCGGCTCTCTGCTCACCTTCACTCTTTCATTCCTCTTTTCTCCCGCCTCTGGAACAAACTCCCTCACTCCCTTCAATCCCACTCCTCCCTCCAGGTCTTTAAAACAGCTGTTCACCACCATCTCTTATCTTCCCCCATCCAAAACCTTGATCTTTTCTACCCCCGCTAATTCACCCCAGATCCACCTTGTTTGAAATTCCAACTTCTTTCCTGGAAGTCCTGGCAGTGTCCATATGTTTTATACCTCTCCCACCGCCCCCTTCCCACGCCCCCCCCCCCCCAAGCCCTCGCCCTCTCTCAGATCTCTCGATGTCTCCATGTCTCTCGGTCACTGCTCTCAAATGTTGTGTTTGTGTCCTTCCCCCTCTCTCCCCATCTTGTCTACCGCTCCCTATGTTATATGTTTTATGTGTCGGTTTGTCTTTCTGTGTGATTAATGTTCGCTCTTTCACGAGCCTCGACCTTGTATACAAATAAAAAACAAAAAAAAAAAACTGCATTGTAAAGGATTACTGCATTGTGAAGGATTACTGCATTGTAAAGGATTACTGCATTGTAAAGGATTACTGCATTGTAAAGGATTACTGCATTGTAAAGGATTACTGCATTGGACAGGATTACTGCATTGGACAGGATTACTGCATTGGACAGGATTACTGCATTGGACAGGATTACTGCATTGGACAGGATTACTGCATTGGACAGGATTACTGCATTGTAAAGGATTACTGCATTGGACAGGATTACTGCATTGGACAGGATTACTGCATTGGACAGGATTACTGCATTGTAAAGGATTACTGCATTCTAAAGGATTACTGGATTGGACAAGATTACTGCATTGGACAGGATTACTGCATTGGACAGGATTACTGGATTGGACAAGATTACTACATTGGACAGGATTACTGCATTGGACAGGATTACTGCATTGGACAGGATTACTGCATTGGACAGGATTACTGCATTGGACAGGATTACTGCATTGGACAGGATTACTACATTGTAAAGGATTACTGGATTGGACAAGATTACTGCATTGGACAGGATTACTGCATTGGACAGGATTACTGGATTGGACAAGATTACTGCATTGGACAGGATTACTGCATTGGACAGGATTACTGCATTGGACAGGATTACTGCATTGGACAGGATTACTGCATTGGACAGGATTACTGGATTGGACAAGATTACTGGATTGGACAGGATTACTGCATTGGACAGGATTACTGGATTGGACAGGATTACTGCATTGGACAGGATTACTGCATTGGACAGGATTACTGCATTGGACAGGATTACTGCATTGGACAGGATTACTGCATTGGACAGGATTACTGCATTGGACAGGATTACTGCATTGGACAAGATTTCTGCATTGGACAGGATGACTGCATTGTAAAGGCTTACTGCATTGGACAGGATTACTGCATTGGACAGGATTACTGCATTGGACAGGATTACTGCATTGGACAGGATTACTGCATTGGACAGGATTACTGCATTGGACAGGATTACTGCATTGGACAGGATTACTGCATTGGACAGGATTACTGCATTGGACAGGATTACTGCATTGGACAGGATTACTGCATTGGACAGGATTACTGCATTGGACAGGATTACTGCATTGTAAAGGATTACTGCATTGGACAGGATTACTGCATTGTAAAGGATTACTGGATTGGACAAGATTACTGCATTGGACAGGATTACTGCATTGTAAAGGATTACTGCATTGGACAGGATTACTGCATTGTAAAGGATTACTGGATTGGACAAGATTACTGCATTGGACAGGAT
This sequence comes from Myxine glutinosa, assembly GCF_964187855.1. Taxonomy (NCBI): domain Eukaryota; kingdom Metazoa; phylum Chordata; class Myxini; order Myxiniformes; family Myxinidae; genus Myxine; species Myxine glutinosa. The sequence continues at coordinate 55,796,826 of NC_136262.1, read as the reverse complement.
TACTGCATTGTAAAGGATTACTGCATTGGACAGGATTAATGCATTGGACAGGATTACTGCATTGGACAGGATTACTGGATTGTAAAGGATTTCTGCATTGGACAGGATTACTGCATTGGACAGGATTACTGCATTGGACAGGATTACTGGATTGGACAGGATTACTGCATTGGACAGGATTACTGCATTGGACAGGATTACTGCATTGGACAGGATTACTGCATTGGACAGGATTACTGGATTGGACAGGATTACTGGATTGGACAGGATTACTGCATTGGACAGGATTACTGCATTGGACAGGATTACTGGATTGGACAGGATTACTGCATTGTAAAGGATTACTGCATTGGACAGGATTACTGCATTGTAAAGGATTACTGCATTGTAAAGGATTACTGCATTGTAAAGGATTACTGCATTGGACAGGATTACTGCATTGTGAAGGATTACTGCATTGTAAAGGATTACTGCATTGGACAGGATTACTGCATTGTAAAGGATTACTGCATTGGACAGGATTACTGCATTGTAAAGGATTACTGCATTGGACAGGATTACTGCATTGGACAGGATTACTGCATTGTAAAGGATTACTGCATTGGACAGGATTACTGCATTGTAAAGGATTACTGCATTGTAAAGGATTACTGCATTGTAAAGGATTACTGCATTGGACAGGATTACTGCATTGTGAAGGATTACTGCATTGTAAAGGATTACTGCATTGGACAGGATTACTGCATTGGACAGGATTACTGCATTGTAAAGGATTACTGCATTGGACAGGATTACTGCATTGGACAGGATTACTGCATTGGACAGGATTACTGCATTGGACAGGATTACTGCATTGGACAGGATTACTGCATTGGACAGGATTACTGCATTGGACAGGATTACTGCATTGGACAGGATTACTGCATTGGACAGGATTACTGCATTGTAAAGGATTACTGCATTGGACAGGATTACTGCATTGGACAGGATTACTGCATTGGACAGGATTACTGCATTGTAAAGGATTACTGCATTCTAAAGGATTACTGGATTGGACAAGATTACTGCATTGGACAGGATTACTGCATTGGACAGGATTACTGGATTGGACAAGATTACTGCATTGGACAGGATTACTGCATTGGACAGGATTACTGCATTGGTCAGGATTACTGCATTGGACAGGATTACTGCATTGGACAGGATTACTGGATTGGACAAGATTACTGGATTGGACAGGATTACTGCATTGGACAGGATTACTGGATTGGACAGGATTACTGCATTGGACAGGATTACTGCATTGGACAGGATTACTGCATTGTAAAGGATTACTGCATTGTAAAGGATTACTGCATTGTAAAGGATTACTGCATTGGACAGGATTACTGCATTGTAAAGGATTACTTGATTGGACAGGATTACTGCATTGTAAAGGATTACTGCATTGTAGAGGATTACTGCATTGTAAAGGATTACTGCATTGGACAGGATTACTGCATTGTAAAGGATTACTGCATTGGACAGGATTACTGCATTGTAAAGGATTACTGCATTGTAAAGGATTACTGCATTGTAAAGGATTACTGCATTGGACAGGATTACTGCATTGTGAAGGATTACTGCATTGTAAAGGATTACTGCATTGGACAGGATTACTGCATTGGACAGGATTACTGCATTGTAAAGGATTACTGCATTGTAAAGGATTACTGCATTGGACAGGATTACTGCATTGGACAGGATTACTGCATTGTAAAGGATTACTGCATTGGTCAGGATTACTGCATTGGACAGGATTACTGCATTGGACAGGATGACTGCATTGGACAGGATTACTGCATTGGACAGGATTACTGCATTGGACAGGATTACTGCATTGGACAGGATTACTGCATTGGACAGGATTACTGCATTGTAAAGGATTACTGCATTGGTCAGGATTACTGCATTGGACAGGATTACTGCATTGGACAGGATGACTGCATTGGACAGGATTGTTGCATTGTAAAGGATTACTGCATTGTAAAGGATTACTGCATTGTAAAGGATTACTGGATTGGACAGGATTACTGCATTGTAAAGGATTACTGCATTGTAAAGGATTACTGCATTGTAAAGGATTACTGCATTGGACAGGATTACTGCATTGTAAAGGATTACTGCATTGGACAGGATTACTGCATTGTGAAGGATTACTGCATTGTAAAGGATTACTGCATTGTAAAGGATTACTGCATTGTAAAGGATTACTGCATTGGACAGGATTACTGCATTGTAAAGGATTACTGCATTGTAAAGGATTACTGGATTGGACAAGATTACTGCATTGGACAGGATTACTGCATTGGACAGGATTACTGCATTGGACAGGATTACTGCATTGGACAGGATTACTGCATTGTAAAGGATTACTGCATTGCAAAGGATTACTGGATTGGACAAGATTACTGCATTGGACAGGATTACTGCATTGGACAGGATTACTGCATTGGACAGGATTACTGCATTGGACAGGATTACTGCATTGGATAGGATTACTGCATTGGACAGGATTACTGCATTGGACAGGATTACTGCATTAAAGGATTACTGCATTGTAAAGGATTACTGGATTGGACAGGATTACTGCATTGTAAAGGATTACTGCATTGTAAAGGATTACTGCATTGTAAAGGATTACTGCATTGGACAGGATTACTGCATTGGACAGGATTACTGCATTGGACAGGATTACTGCATTGGACAGGATTACTGCATTGGGCAAGATTGTTGCATTGTAAAGGATTACTGCATTGGGCAAGATTGTTGCATTGTAAAGGATTACTGGATTGGACAGGATTACTGCATAGTCAAGGATTACTGTATTGGACAGGATTACTGCATTGTAAAGGATTACTGCATTGGACAGGATTACTGCATTGGACAGGATTACTGCATTGGACAGGACTACTGCATTGTAAAGGATTACTGCATTGTAAAGGATTACTGCATTGTAAAGGATTACTGCATTGGGCAAGATTGTTGCATTGTAAAGGATTACTGCATTGTAAAGGATTACTGCATTGTAAAGGATTACTGGATTGGACAAGATTACTGCATTGGACAGGATTACTGCATTGGACAGGATTACTGCATTGGACAGGATTACTGCATTGGACAGGATTACTGCATTGTAAAGGATTACTGCATTGCAAAGGATTACTGGATTGGACAAGATTACTGCATTGGACAGGATTACTGCATTGGACAGGATTACTGCATTGGACAGGATTACTGCATTGGACAGGATTACTGCATTGGATAGGATTACTGCATTGGACAGGATTACTGCATTGGACAGGATTACTGCATTGTAAAGGATTACTGCATTGTAAAGGATTACTGGATTGGACAGGATTACTGCATTGTAAAGGATTACTGCATTGTAAAGGATTACTGCATTGTAAAGGATTACTGCATTGTAAAGGATTACTGCATTGGACAGGATTACTGCATTGGACAGGATTACTGCATTGGGCAAGATTGTTGCATTGTAAAGGATTACTGCATTGGGCAAGATTGTTGCATTGTAAAGAATTACTGGATTGGACAGGAATACTGCATAGTAAAGGATTACTGTATTGGACAGGATTACTGCATTGTAAAGGATTACTGCATTGGACAGGATTACTGCATTGGACAGGATTACTGCATTGGACAGGATTACTGCATTGTAAAGGATTACTGCATTGTAAAGGATTACTGCATTGTAAAGGATTACTGCATTGGACAGGATTACTGCATTGTAAAGGATTACTGCATTGTAAAGGATTACTGGATTGGACAAGATTACTGCATTGGACAGGATTACTGCATTGCAAAGGATTACTGCATTGTAAAGGATTACTGCATTGTAAAGGATTACTGGATTGGACAGGATTACTGCATTGGACAGGATTACTGCATTGGACAGGATTACTGCATTGGACAGGATTACTGCATTGGACAGGATTACTGCATTGGACAGGATTACTGGATTGGACAGGATTACTGCATTGTAAAGGATTACTGCATTGGACAGGATTACTGCATTGGACAGGATTACTGCATTGGACAGGATTACTGGATTGGACAGGATTACTGCATTGTAAAGGATTACTGGATTGGACAGGATTACTGGATTGGACAGGATTACTGCATTGTAAAGGATTACTGCATTGTAAAGGATTACTGCATTGTAAAGGATTACTGGATTGGACAGGATTACTGGATTGGACAGGATTACTGCATTGTAAAGGATTACTGCATTGTAAAGGATTACTGTATTGGACAGGATTACTGCATTGGACAGGATTACTGCATTGTAAAGGATTACTGTGTTGTAAAGGATTACTGTATTGGACAGGATTACTGCATTGGACAGGATTACTGCATTGTAAAGGATTACTGCATTGAACAGGATTACTGCATTGTAAAGGATTACTGTATTGAACAGGATTACTGCATTGTAAAGGATTGCTGTATTGAACAGGATTACTGCATTGTAAAGGATTACTGTATTGAACAGGATTACTGCATTGTAAAGGATTACTGTATTGAACAGGATTACTGCATTGAACAGGATTACTTCATTGAACAGGATTACTTCATTGTAAAGGATTACTGCATTGTAAGGGATTACTGCATTGTAAAGGATTACTGCATTGTAAAGGATTACTGCATTGGACAGGATTACTGCATTGTAAGGGATTACTGCATTGTAAAGGATTACTGCATTGGACAGGATTACTGCATTGTAAAGGATTACTGCATTGGACAGGATTACTGCATTGTAAAGGATTACTGCATTGGACAGGATTACTGCATTGTAAAGGATTACTGCATTGTAAAGGATTACTGCATTGGACAGGATTACTGCATTGGACAGGATTACTGCATTGTAAAGGATTACTGCATTGGACAGGATTACTGCATTGGACAGGATTACTGCATTGGACAGGATTACTGCATTGGACAGGATTACTGCATTGTAAAGGATTACTGCATTGGACAGGATTACTGCATTGTAAAGGATTACTGCATTGGACAGGATTACTGCATTGTAAAGGATTACTGCATTGGACAGGATTACTGCATTGTAAAGGATTACTGCATTGTAAAGGATTACTGCATTGGACAGGATTACTGCATTGGACAGGATTACTGCATTGGACAGGATTACTGCATTGGACAGGATTACTGCATTGGACAGGATTACTGCATTGGACAGGATTACTGCATTGTAAAGGATTACTGCATTGTAAAGGATTACTGCATTGGACAGGATTACTGCATTGGACAGGATTACTGCATTGTAAAGGATTACTGCATTGTAAGGGATTACTGCATTGTAAAGGATTACTGCATTGTAAAGGATTACTGCATTGTAAAGGATTACTGCATTGTAAAGGATTACTGCATTGGACAGGATTACTGCATTGGACAGGATTACTGCATTGTAAAGGATTACTGCATTGGACAGGATTACTGCATTGTAAAGGATTACTGCATTGGACAGGATTACTGCATTGTAAAGGATTACTGCATTGTAAAGGATTACTGCATTGGACAGGATTACTGCATTGGACAGGATTACTGCATTGTAAAGGATTACTGCATTGGACAGGATTACTGCATTGTAAAGGATTACTGCATTGTAAAGGATTACTGCATTGTAAAGGATTACTGCATTGGACAGGATTACTGCATTGGACAGGATTACTGCATTGGACAGGATTACTGCATTGTAAAGGATTACTGCATTGGACAGGATTACTGCATTGGACAGGATTACTGCATTGTAAAGGATTACTGCATTGGACAGGATTACTGCATTGTAAGGGATTACTGCATTGGACAGGATTACTGCATTGTAAAGGATTACTGCATTGGACAGGATTACTGCATTGTAAAGGATTACTGCATTGGACAGGATTACTGCATTGTAAAGGATTACTGCATTGTAAAGGATTACTGCATTGTAAAGGATTACTGCATTGTAAAGGATTACTGCATTGTAAGGGATTACTGCATTGTAAAGGATTACTGCATTGTAAAGGATTACTGCATTGGACAGGATTACTGCATTGTAAAGGATTACTGCATTGGACAGGATTACTGCATTGTAAAGGATTACTGCATTGGACAGGATTACTGCATTGGACAGGATTACTGCATTGTAAAGGATTACTGCATTGTAAGGGATTACTGCATTGTAAGGGATTACTGGATTGGACAGGATTACTGCATTGTAAGGGATTACTGGATTGGACAGGATTACTGCATTGTAAGGGATTACTGCATTGTAAAGGATTACTGCATTGGACAGGATTACTGCATTGTAAGGGATTACTGCATTGGACAGGATTACTGCATTGTAAAGGATTACTGCATTGGACAGGATTACTGCATTGTAAAGGATTACTGCATTGGACAGGATTACTGCATTGTAAGGGATTACTGCATTGTAAGGGATTACTGCATTGTAAGGGATTACTGCATTGTAAGGGATTACTGCATTGTAAGGGATTACTGCATTGTAAAGGATTACTGCATTGGACAGGATTACTGCATTGTAAAGGATTACTGCATTGGACAGGATTACTGCATTGGACAGGATTACTGCATTGGACAGGATTACTGCATTGTAAAGGATTACTGGATTGGACAGGATTACTGCATTGGACAGGATTACTGCATTGGACAGGATTACTGCATTGGACAGGATTTCTGGATTGGACAGGATTACTGCATTGTAAAGGATTACTGCATTGGACAGGATTACTGCATTGGACAGGATTACTGCATTGGACAGGATTACTGCATTGGACAGGATTACTGCATTGGACAGGATTACTGCATTGGACAGGATTACTGCATTGGACAGGATTACTGCATTGGACAGGATTACTGCATTGGACAGGATTACTGCATTGTAAAGGATTACTGCATTGGACAGGATTACTGCATTGTAAAGGATTACTGCATTGGACAGGATTACTGCATTGTAAAGGATTACTGCATTGGACAGGATTACTGCATTGGACAGGATTACTGCATTGTAAAGGTTTACTGCATTGGACAGGATTACTGCATTGGACAGGATTACTGCATTGGACAGGATTACTGCATTGTAAAGGATTACTGCATTGTAAAGGATTACTGCATTGCAAAGGATTACTGGATTGGACAAGATTACTGCATTGGACAGGATTACTGCATTGGACAGGATTACTGCATTGGACAGGATTACTGCATTGGACAGGATTACTGCATTGGACAGGATTACTGCATTGGACAGGATTACTGCATTGGACAGGATTACTGCATTGGACAGGATTACTGCATTGGACAGGATTACTGCATTGGACAGGATTACTGCATTGGACAGGATTACTGCATTGTAAAGGATTACTGCATTGTAAAGGATTACTGCATTGTAAAGGATTACTGCATTGTAAAGGATTACTGCATTGTAAAGGATTACTGCATTGTAAAGGATTACTGCATTGTAAAGGATTACTGCATTGTATAGGATTACTGCAATGTAAAGGATTACTGCATTGTAAAGGATTACTGCATTGCAAAGGATTACTGCATTGCAAAGGATTACTGCATTGTAAAGGTTACTGCATTGGACAGGATTACTGCATTGGACAGGATTACTGCATTGGACAGGATTACTGCATTGTCAAGGATTACTGCATTGTATAGGATTACTGCATTGTAAAGGATTACTGCATTGGACAGGATTACTGCATTGTCAAGGATTACTGCATTGGACAGGATTACTGCATTGGACAGGATTACTGCATTGTCAAGGATTACTGTATTGTCAAGGATTACTGCATTGTCAAGGATTACTGCATTGGACAGGATTACTGCATTGGACAGGATTACTGCATTGTCAAGGATTCCTGCATTGGACAGGATTACTGCATTGTCAAGGATTACTGCATTGGACAGGATTACTGCATTGGACAGGATTACTGCATTGTCAAGGATTACAGCATTGGACAGGATTACTGCATTGTCAAGGATTACTGCATTGTCAAGGAGTACTGCATTGTAAAGGATTACTGCATTGTATAGGATTACTGCATTGTATAGGATTACTGCAATGTAAAGGATTATTGCATTGGACAGGATTACTGCATTGGACAGGATTACTGCATTGTCAAGGATTACTGCATTGTAAAGGATAACTGGATTGGAAAGGATTACTGCATTGGACAGGATTACTGCATTGTAAAGGAATACAGCATTGGACAGGATTACTGCATTGGACAGGATTACTGCATTGGACAGGATTACTGCATTGCAAAGGATTACTGGATTGTATAGGATTACTCCATTTGACAGGATCACTGCATTGTAAAGGATTACTGCATTGGACAGGATTACTGCATTGTAAAGGATTACTGCATTGGACAGGATTACTGCATTGGACAGGATCACTGCATTGGAAAGGATTACTGCATTGGACAGGATTACTGCATTGTAAAGGATTACAGCATTGTAAAGGATTACTGCATTGGACAGGATTACTGCATTGTAAAGGATTACTGCATTGTAAAGGATTACTGCATTGTAAAGGATTACTGCATTGTAAAGGATTACTGCATTGTAAAGGATTACTGCATTGTAAAGGATTACTGCATTGGACAGGATTACTGCATTGTAAAGGATTACTGCATTGGACAGGATTACTGCATTGTAAAGGATTACTGCATTGTAAAGGATTACTGCATTGGACAGGATTACTGCATTGTAAAGGATTACTGCATTGGACAGGATTACTGCTTTGGACAGGATTACTGCATTGGACAGGATTACTGCATTGGAAAGGATTACTGCATTGCAAAGGATTACTGCATTGGACAGGATCACTGGATTGGAAAGGATTACTGCATTGGACAGGATTACTGGATTGCAAAGGATTACTGAATTGGACAGGATTACTGCATTGGACAGGATTACTGCATTGTAAAGGATTACTGCATTGTAAAGGATTACTGCATTGGACAGGATTACTGGATTGGACCGGATTACTGGATTGTAAAGGATTACTGCATTGGAACGGATTACTGGATTGTAAAGGATTACTGCATTGGACAGGATTACTGGATTGGACAGGTTACTGGATTGTAAAGGATTACTGCATTGTAAAGGATTACAGCATTGTAAAGCATTACTGGATTGTAAAGGATTACTGGATTGTAAAGGATTACTGGATTGTAAAGGATTACTGGATTGTAAAGGATTACTGCATTGTAAAGGATTACAGCATTGTAAAGCATTACTGGATTGTAAAGGATTACTGGATTGTAAAGGATTACTGGATTGTAAAGGATTACTGGATTGTAAAGGATTACTGCATTGGACAGGATTACTGCATTGGACAGGATTACTGCATTGGACAGGATTACTGGATTGGACAGGATTACTGCATTGGACAGGATTACTGGATTGGACCGGATTACTGGATTGTAAAGGATTACTGCATTGGACCGGATTACTGGATTGTAAAGTATTACTGTATTGGACAGGATTACTGGATTGGACAGGATTACTGCATTGGACAGGTTACAGGATTGTAAAGGATTACTGCATTGGACAGCATTACTGGATTGGACAGGTTACTGGATTGTAACGGATTACTGCATTGGACAGGATTACTGGATTGCAAAGGATTACTGGATTGTAAAGGATTACTGCATTGGACAGGATTACTGGATTGGACAGGTTACTGGATTGTAAAGGATTACTGCATTGTAAAGGATTACAGCATTGTAAAGGATTACAGCATTGTAAAGGATTACTGCATTGTAAAGGATTACTGCATTGGACAGGATTACTGCATTGGAAAGGATTACTGGATTGTAAAGGATTACTGCATTGGACAGGATTAAAAAAAACAACCACCTTTAGAGGCCATTTTTCCCCGCAAGCGGGGGTGGGCCTTTTTCGGGAACTGTTTCTGTTTCGGGAAAAGCATTGGACAGGATTACTGCATTGTAAAGGATTACTGCATTGGACAGGATTACTGCCTTTGACAGGATTACTCCATTGTAAAGGGAAGGCACTTGTAATACCCTCTCCCACCTGAAAGTGGCGCTACACAATACACATTTACATAGAGCATTTGCGTCCCTCGTCGACCACTCCTACCCCCAAACCCTCCCCTATACACTAATTGGGGTCATTCTGATTCTATGTAGCAAATCTGGAGATGTAATCGGCCTAGAACTGAGAACTGTAGTAGGAGTAGTGTGACAAACACATACCAGTCCATGAGTAAGGATTACATGAGCAATGGTGGATGCAAGCCAGAGGGTAAGATTCATGGACCAATTCAAGAATACAAAATGGCCACCAGAAAGGAGACAGTGCTATAAATTTGAAAAAGTTGCGTCAATGACCCATAACTTCCTGATTAAAAGTAGAATAAAAGATACGCCATATACAGTCATGTGAAAAAGTAAGTACACCCCATGTAAAGTTTTGACTTTTTCAACATACAGACTTGGAATTTAATATGGAATATTTTTTTTTTCTTGACTTGGGTTTACTTTCTGAACTCAGTATATCAATCTGGTGAGTTTATTTTACGCTTCGGTGATGTCTTTGTTAAAAGAACCATGTCACTGATTGTCTTTCGCAGCAAGAAGTCAATAACAGAATTATATCACAGGTGGCGTGACAAAATGTAAGGACAGGTACATTTGACGATTGGCTTCACAATCGGGTATATAAGGGTTGTTGCGTTCTGTATTAGTGGAAAACAACTGCTGCACGTTTACAAAAGTTATTGCCGCTTCCTGTGGAGATGGTCCGTAAACCTGACAATGCTGTTTGTCATGGAGTGGTGGCTTTACGAAATTCTGGCATGAAACAGCGTGCTATTGCTCGGCAGTATGGCATCACTCAAGGTCAGGTGTCAAAGATCCTGAAACGAAATGCTCAGAGGGGTGTCCCTACTCCAATACCGAGGCCAGGACGTCCACGCAGAACCACAAGGAGAGATGCTCGCAAGCTGCACCGGTTAGTCTGCAATGGCTGTACCAAGTCAGCTAATTGGGTTAGGGCTGAGTGGCAGCGACTGACAAATGTGCCTGTATCCAGAAGGCTAGTCAACCAACGACTGGTTCAAGCAGGCTATCGTGCCAGGCGTCCCCTGAGAAAGCCACGCCTGACCAGACAACACAGCCAGCGCCGATTGCAGTGGGCCAGAGAGCACCGTCAATGGCAGCCAGGACACTGGAATCACGTGTCCTTCAGTGACGAGTCTAGATTTCTGGTCTATCATCAAGATGGCCGCATCCGAGTGCGCAGACATGTGCATGAAGCCCACAACGAAGATTGTATAGTCTTTGGGCGCCTTTGGGCTTCTTGAAAAGCGCTATACAAAATCAATGAATTATTATTATTATTATAGTGCCAAGAGTCCAAGCTGGAGGTGGTGGGGTGACCGTTTGGGCTGCTTTTCATGCAGGGGGCAAAACTGACCTGGTTGTTCTGAATGGAAACCTGAACCAGTTCAACTACAGGGTCATTCTGGAAGAAACATTGCTTCCATTTGCTCGTGCAGCCTTTCGAGGAAACTTTGTCTTCCAAGATGACAATGCACGGCCTCATCGTGCTCGCATGATCCAACACGTTCTTGTTGACCGTGGTGTAGAGCATATGGAGTGGCCTGCCATGTCCCCGGATATGAATCCGATAGAGAACTTGTGGGCAGAATTAACGGGTCAAATCGACAACTTGGACCAGCAGCCTACCTCTGTGTGTGAATTGCAGCAGGCTATTGTAACTGCATGGCAAGCAATTCCTGTCCAAACCTTGGCAAATCTCGTGAACAGCATGCCTCGACATGTACGTGCTCTCCTGAATGCTCGTGGCGGTTACACGAAGTACTGAACTGTAATTTTACTGTCCGTAATCCCAGTCATAATTTAGCTTTTGTTTTTGTTAAAAAAAATTTGGCTAATGTGCAAAATAAAGAGATACTTCTGGAAAACGTACAGAAGTTTAACACAGTGCTGTCTGTGAATTGAGTTCGATATCAGTTTACATCACTTTCAAGGATCAATTTATTTGCTTCGAAATGTCAAATGTGGTTTTTGTTTCCTTTAAAGGTTACATTAACCAAATCTAGAATAATTTCAACATAATTCCAATGAACTTTTGGTTCTAAGTCATCTTGAAAAGTAAGTTCACCCCCACAAAAAAAATATTCCATATTAAATGCCAAGTCTGTATTTCAACATACAGCTATTTGATCTTCATTTCAACAATATTGATAGATAAAGGTGATATAATATAACAAATATCATGAAACATTTACATTTTGTAGTCCATTGTATAATTTAAATAAACATAAATGCAAATTTCGCATGTGGAAAAAGTAAGTACACCCTTGGCTCTAAGAGGTGGTATTTCCCCCTTTGGCAGAAACAACCTCAAGTAGGCGTTTCTTATAACTGTCTACCAGTCTCTGACATTAACTGGGAGAAATCTTTGCCCACTCCATGCAAAATTCTTTCAGCTGTGCGATGTTTGAGGGGTTTCTTGCATGCATAGCTCGTTTCAAATCCCCCCACAACATCTCGATGGGATTTAGATCTGGGCTTTGACTTGGCCATTCCAGAACCCTCCATTCCTTTCTTTTCAGCTATTCCTTGGTGGATTTACTGGTATGTTTAGGGTCATTGTCATGTTGCAAGGTCCACCTTCGGTTGAGCTTCAACTTTCCGACAGATGGCCTCACACTATCCTCAAGCACCCTCTGGTACAATGAAGAATTCATGGTGGATTATATGATGGTGAGCTGCCCAAGCCCTGATGCAGCAAAGCTGCCCCAAACCATAATATTTCCACTACCATGCTTTACAGTTGGTATCAGGTTCTTGTGGTCAAATGCTGTCTTTGGTTTTCGCCAAACATGTCTTCTGCTAATGTGGCCAAATAGCTCTACCTTTGACTCATCTGTCCAGATCACATTGTTCCAGAAGTGCTGGTCTTTGCCTAGGTGTTCATTGGCAAACTTTAGTCTTGCCCTGATGTTCTTTCTGGACAGCAAAGGTTTCCTCCTGGCACACCTCCCATGTAGATCAAATTTGTGCAGCCTCTTTGTAATGGTAGACTCGTGCACTTTGACATCAACAGTGGCAAGAGCTACCTGTAGGTCCCGCGATGACATTCTGGGGTTCTTAGAGACTTCTTTCAGCGTCTTGCGGTCTGCTCTCGGGCTGAACTTGCTGGGGCGGCCTGGCCTGAACAAGTTGGCAGTTGTTTGGAATCTTCTCCACTTGTAGATCTTCCGGACAGTCGAATGATTGATTTCAAATTGTTTGGAGATCTTTTTAAATCCCTTCCCAGACTCGTAGGCATCTATAACCTTCCTTCTGAAGGCCTCAGAGAGCTCTTTTGATCTAGGCATGGTGACGCCGCACAGTTTAACAACAAAGAGCAAACCAAACTAAATGTCTGAGCTTTAAATAAGACAGGTTCCTCCAAGATCCTCTCTAACGATGTTCTAATCATTTGAACCTGAGCTGTTGCACCTTATTCTAATTTTAGGTATTTGAAGTCGTGATAAATGTAGGGGTGTACTTCCTTTTTCCACATGCGAAATTTGCATTTGTGTTCATTTAAATTATACAATGGACTACAAAATGTAAATGTTTCATGATAATGTTATATTATATCACCTTTATCTGTCAATATTGTTGAAATGAAGATCAAATAGCTGTATGTTGAAATATGTTGAAAAAGTCAAAACCTTACATGGGGTGTACTTACTTTTTCACGTGACTTTAGATGAGGGTGAGACTACCGGAAGTAAGCGGTAACACGTGCCCTTTTGTGGTTTGTTTTCAACGTATCCAATCACGTGACTGTTGTCGCGAAGGGTGCACTAACCGGAAGTTACGTAGTTCCGCGGGCGGCTATACAAACATTTCGTATTATTTTTCATAAAACTTTATATTGTTAGAAAGAGAATTATTTCTAGCTTGTCGGAAAGTTAAAATTTTAAAGATCAGACAAGAATTAAGCGAGTTATGATCAAATAACCTACACCATTTCCATAATTTCCGGCTGTAACACGTGCCCTTTTGTGGTTTGTTTTCAACGTATCCAATCACGTGACTTGTCGCGAAGGTTGCACTCACCGGAAGTTACGTAGTTCCGCGGGCGCCTATTGGGCCAGAAGACAAATGGCAGAATATGGGAGGAGGATTTGAGCCAAATGCTTGCCGGGGGTGGACAGAGGGATGAAGGGAACTTAACCGTGGTGGTCTAGGTAGGTACTATATGGCGAAACCGGGGCATGGAACGTGGCATGACACCGAGGACCCAGTGGAGGAGACACAATAAGAAGTGGTGGGGAGGAGTAGACATGGACCCACCCCAAGTGGGTAGTATAACTGACCCATTGACATGTACCGGGCGACAGCTACAAAGTTAGACGGGATGAAAACGCGAACAATGATTAATGAAGATCAGCAGGAAGAGGGAAAATAGCAAAATGAAGTTGAGGAGGACGACGACGAGGATGATGAAGAGCAACTTAGATTGGAAGAAGAGCTGGCCAACACAAGTGTTAGAGATAAGACTGACACCACTGAGAGAGAGACCACAACTCTATCGAAGGGAAATCAACAAATAAACGAAAAAGCTCATCAGGATCAATTGATTAGGAAATGGATTGATTAGGATTAGGATTGATTAGGAAAAAAAAAAAAAAAAAACACCTTTAGAGGCCATTTTTCCCCGCAAAGCGGGGGTTGGCCTTTTTCGGGAACCGTGGTTGTTGTTGTTTTTCGGTCCCCTTTTTGAAGCAATGTTTTACGGCCGGATGCCCTTCCTGACGCCAACCCTTTTTGCCGCCTTTAACGACAAACAGGGAATTACCAGTGAACTGGTACTCAATTTGCCGACCTCGGAAGGATGACAGGCTGAGTCAACCCCCCTGGCGTTAATTCAGCAATCGGCCGGGATTCGAACCCAGGATCCATTGGATCCTAAGCCGGCACCCTAGCCGCTAGCCCAACACCAGGGTTCCGATTAGGAAAATTATACCAAAATTTATCCGCCTTAAATGAAATCAATACTGTGCTTTGCAGCGGCTCTGCTCCTTCAAGAAAAAGGAACGGGCAAAAATAACGACAAGAATAGACTAGGCCCATGAACAGTAGTCAAAACCACCATGGAAACAGACTAGAGACAGAGAGGGAACAACTGAGAAGGAAACAGGATAAATATAACAATTCGTGAGAGGGAATCGAAGGCCAAAGCCAAAGAAAAAGATCCAAAAAAAACAAACATAAAATAGAAGAGAAAGACCTACAGATAATGTGTGCTGAAAACAAACTCAAAATAGAAATGATAGCAAGGAAGATTGAAAAAAAAACATACAAGTTCAACAACAGGAGAAAGCAAAACCACATGTTTGAAAACTAGAACAGAACTCAGTAGAGCGCATTCAGAATCACAATTTTTTTTTGTTTATTTTATCTTGTATCCAGATCAGCATCTTCACCAAAACGGAATCAACTCGTCCTTGTCATACAGCAATCCTGTCAACAAAGATTTGTCCGAATCCATCCGTAACCATTTGAGATATCCTACTCATAAACAAACAGACAGACAAACAGGGGTGAAAACATAACCGCCATGCACCTTTGCTAGTGGATGTAACAACAAAAACGAGGCCTAAAGGCAGAACAGAAGGGATGTAAGAGAGGATGCTACAGAACAATAGATCACCTACTACAAAACAAGGCCGTACTCAAAAACTGTAAAACTAGAAGAACAAATTATCCCCAGCATGGATAGACTACAAAAAAGCTTTTGATAGTGTTCCACATTCATGGATGATAAAATGCATGCAATTGTACAACATCAACCCCCAAATAACCAAACGAATTGACCAAAAATAATAAATAACCAAAATCTGGAATATTACATTGATATTAGAGCACTCAGAAGGAAAGATTGAAATACCTGGGTGAAGATACGACATGGGATCTTTTACCTGACCCTGAGTAATCTCAATAATGAGCAAAGACACAGATACACCCCAACATACAATAAAAGAATGTCCAAAGAGACAGGAAGCTGACACATCTAATGTACATCACGTATGATTTAAAACTCTTCACACCGAATATGGAAAAATTGGTAGAACAACTGAAATTAGTGAAACGGTACTTCAATGACATTCAAATGGAATTTGGGCTAGATAAGTGGCCGAGTACACATTCATACAAGGTGGACTAACAAAAAGGACTAAAATCAACCTAAACAGTAAACACAACAATACAAGAGCTGGTGAATGAAGCATCATACAAATGAAAAGTCTCGCGAGATCACGGCGAGGTCACGTCTTTTCGAAGCTGCTCCATGCGCTCACGCTCTCGAAGCTAAGTGATCTTTCACCATCGTGTTTTTGTCAAGACTGTATCTATCTTTCGGTGTGTGTACCTATAGCGTATCTTTTGGAAAATTTTCGGTGCTAATTTTTCGTACATGTATACACAATCGTCGGTTAATGGTATCGAGTATTCTGCGGCCTAGTACTCGTAGGCTTAGACTACCGTACCGTCTCCGACCTTGTGGTTTTGTTTTTCTCTCAGCGATTCGTCGAATGCGCTGAAATTATTTTCGTTCTCTGTTTCGTCCCAGTCGTTCACCCCGTACCTCCTTGTTTAATATCTCTACTCACAAAAAAAAACCCCAAAAAAATATTTCCTTCCCAGGTCTTATTCGTTTATTTGTTGTTCTTTTTGTTCGTTCGTTCTTCGTTCGCGATCACGCGGTTAGAAATGTATAATCTCTCCCCTGAACAACTATTTTCTCTCATATATTATAACACCCTTTTCTTCTTTTCCTACAAAAGGATGCTTTCGTCTTGCTCACCAAATCTATTCATTCCAAAAAATATATATAATACCATCTCTTACAGTTCCTCCTTTCTACATTCCCTAAACTATCCAGAACTCCACCCCTCCTCCAGTGTCCTCAAACGTATTTTTGACTCGAAGGTCTCAAACTCATTTTGCAAAAAATGTTCGTTTCCCATGAATCGTACACTTTTCAAAAATCCAATCTCACCCCTCCCCTCCAAATCCTCCCCATCACCCATCCCTTTCAAATCTCCCCCCTTGCCCCTTCCCTCCCCTCCCTCCTAAACTCCCCCCACACCCCTCCCCTCCGAGACTCTCCCTCGCTCCTCCCCTCCTAGACTCCCCTCTCACCCCTCCTCCTCAAAGCATCCTCCCTGCTTCTTCCCCCTTCCAACTTTCACCTTCATCATCTCCCCAAACCTTCTGCCTCGCTCTTCCCCCTCCTCAAATAACACCTCACTGTGCCTCACCCAATCTCCATCAAACCTTTTGTCCGCCTCATTCTTCCCTTTCTCCAAGCTATTCTGAAATCTCTGAAATCTCTGACACACCTTCAACAGCTCTCCCTACCTCTTCCTCCTCTTCCACATCTTACCCTACCCCTCCCCCCCCCCCCTGTTCTGGACCCGATGCTCCCCCTTCCTCTTCATTAACGGTATGGACCTCAAACATCCGGGGCCTTCGCTCAAACTTGATTGACCTCTCCATACAGGTTGCTTCTGACAAACCAGATGTGATCTGCTTAACAGAAACTTTCCTCCTTCATGATGTCTCTGATGCCTTGGTATCTCTCCCAGGTTACTCCCTCCTCCGGTATGATAGACCTGAGCCTCGTCCTGGAGGTGGGATTGCTATCTTTATAAAAAAACTCTCTTCCTCACTCGCCCTCCACTGCCCTCTCTCCACCTCACCCCCAGGAATACCTTTGGCTACGGCTTCCCCTTCGCTCCCACCTTTTGTTCATATGTGTGTTGTACCGTCCACCAATCAGCGATGACTCCATCTACATCTCACTGTCTGATAATATGGACCAACTTCTATCTACCCATCCCAACTCTCTCTTCCTCATATGTGGTGATTTCAATTGTCACCATGCCAGTTGGCTGGGTGTGGGTACCTCTCTCACCAGCCATGGCTCTTCAGCAAAGGACTTCTGCGACTCACTGGAACTGACACAATCTGTCAATTTCCCGACCCGGGTCTCAGTCAACGGAGCATCTTCTCTTCTGGATTTGGCTATGACAAACTTCCCTGAAAATGTCTGCTGCTCTTCTTCTGCTCCAATCGGCTCATCTGATCATGTGCTTGTCAAAGTGGACATCTCTCTGACCATTCTCAGAGAGCCTCCTCAGCGTCGACGAGTCTGGCATTTCACTCAGGCAAACTGGCACGGTCTTCAAGCAGCCATCAATCATCTGGACTGGTCTCCCATCTCTACCGCCTCTGACATCAACTCATCCTGGGAATTCTTTCAAAGTAAATTGCTCTCTCTCATGCACAGATTTATCCCATCTCGTCTTCAGTTGTCATACCCTTCCTCCCGTCCATGGTACACGGAATCTTGTGGTGAGGCTGTTGCCCTGAAACAACTTGCTTTCGTCTCCTGGAAAGCAAATCCAACGGAAGGAAATCTCATTTCCTTTCACAAAGCCCGAAACAAGTGTGTGTCCACCCTCAGGAGAGCCAGGAAACAATATCTCACCATTCTCAAGACCGAACTCTCTTCTCTGTCTCCCTCTTCCAAATCCTGGTGGCATCTGGTCAAATCTGTTTCTGGTGTTTGTTCCCCCTCCATCCCCTCCCTCACCTCAAACGCCCTAACGGCTGACTCCGCACGTGAAAAAGCTGAATGCCTCAACTCTGTGTTTGCCTCTAAATCTTGTGTCCCAAACCCATCCCTCTCTGTACCCACCATACCCAGTCGTACCCAGCTGCTCCTGGACTCTGTGTCCTTTCCTCCTGACAAGGTGGAAAAGTTTCTGTCAACCCTCGACTCTGATTCTGCAACTGGTCCTGACGGCATCAGCCCACGGGTCCTAAAATCATGTTCTTCTGCTCTTTCACTCCCTCTTTTGTTCTCTTCACCCTCTCTTTTGCTCAAGGTCATCTGCCATCTGCTTGGAAATCAGCCAACATCACCGCTTTGCACAAAAAAGGTGCAAAAACAGATCCCAGCAACTACAGACCAATCAGCCTTCTCCAAATAATCAGCAAAGTCATGGAATCCATCATTGCTTCAGATATTAAATCTTTCCTCTTCTCCAATGGCTTGATCTCTGATCATCAATTTGGTTTCAGACCTGGTCACTCTACTCTGGACATGCTGCTTCTGCTTTCTCAACAATGGATGGAGGTCCTCAACACCAAACAGGAAATTAGAGCTGTCTCCCTTGACATTTCACGTGCCTTCGATACGGTCTGGCACCCTGCTCTGCTCACCAAACTCTCCTCCTTTGGTATCCATGGAAATCTCCACGCATGGCTGGCGGACTTCCTCTCTGGTCCTAGTCAACGTGTGGCCCTGAATGGGTTTCTCTCATCTCCTCTTCCTGTTCAGGCTGGAGTTCCCCAAGGTAGTGTTCTGGGCCCTGTGCTTTTTCTGGTCTTCATAAATGATCTCTCTGACTCTCTTGAAAATCCTCTCTATCTCTTTGCTGACGACTCTACTCTCTGTCGCTCCATTCCTCATCCCTCAGATCGGCAGTCTGCAGCCTCCTCACTCTCTGCAGACCTGGACAAAATCACAGACTGGTCAAACAAGTGGAACATGTCTTTCAATCCTGACAAATCTCACACTCTTACAATGTCTCTCCGAAAGGACCGACTGGACAACCCTCCCATCTACTTTCTCAACAATCCTCTCCAAGAAGTTCTGTCGCTCAAGCTTTTGGGTCTCACTATCTGCCATGATCTTTCTTGGGAAAACCACATTTCCAAGCTGGCCTCCAAAGCCAGTCGCCGACTGGGCATCCTCCATCGTGCGAAGTCCTTCCTTGGCACACCTGAGCTCCTCACCACATACAAGGCTTTCATCCGCAGCTCAATGGAATACTGTTCCCCCCTCTGGGCTGGTGCTCCTGCCTCACACCTTGCTCGGCTTCACGCTGTTGAGGCCAAAGCCTTCAGAATCATTGTAATCTCCTGCGATGTAGTCAACACCGAGGGCCTTTCACTCACTCACCGCAGGCAGGTTGGTGGTCTTTCTGTCTTCTACCGACTCCTCTCCAGCCTTGCTCCCCCAGCTCTCTCTGTGCTCTGTCCCCCCAATATTCCTTCAGGTCGCACAAGATCTGCCTGCAACCCTCTTATGGTTAAACTGCCAAAGTCTAGGCTCTCTGCTCACCTTCACTCTTTCATTCCCCTTTTCTCCCGCCTCTGGAACAAACTCCCCCACTCCCTTCAATCCCACTCCTCCCTCCAGGTCTTTAAAACAGCTGTTCACCACCATCTCTTATCTTCCCCCATCGAAAACCTTGATCTTTTCTACCCCCGGTAATTCACCCGAGTCCTTGCAGTGTTCATATGTTTTATTCCTCTCCCACCTCCCCCCAAGTCCTCCCGATGTCCCTGCTCTCAAATGTTGTGTTTGTGTCCTTCCCCCTCTTCCCCCTCTCTTTTGTGTCCTTCCCCCTCTCTCCCCATCTTGTCTGCCGCTCCCCTTGTTTTTTGTGTTTTGTGTGTCGGTTTGTCTTTTTGTGTGATTAATGTTAGCTCTTTCACGAGCCTCGATCTTGTATACAAAAAAAAAAAAAAAAAAAAAAATACCCTAGAAACGAAGAAGGCCACCAAATATGCCACAAACAAATGCACAAAACAATTACCAAAGAATACCTACATAGAACGAGGCTGATCCTGAAAATATACCTTTCTCCAAGGAACAAAATCAAAGCCATAAACCAACTCGCAATACTCCAGTACAGCTGTGGAATTCTAATACAGCAATATTCCTGTACAGCTGTGGAATAATAACATGGCCGCAATCAGAAATCAATAAACTGGATATCCAAACAAGGGAACTTCACTATCCACAAAATGTTTTACAAAAATCAATGCATCCTGAGAATGTACCTGCTGAGACGAGGAGGCAGTGGTCTGACAGGGCTCAACCAGGTGCACAGAAATACAACCATAGCATTGGCTGAGTACGTGAAAAGTTCAACAAATCACCAAATCCAATTTGTATGCAAACAAAAAGACAGAAAAGGTATCCCTAACCCACCTTGAAAAAAAATTTCAATGACAGGTGTGAATATAAGGTGTCACACATGAAACAGAAACAGTAACAAATACAGCTCCAATGCTGCAAAGATTTCGCAAAGAAGATAAAAGGAAATATCAACCGACATACACTGACAACTGGGAAAACGATAAAAGAGCATTGATGTGCAAATAAAAAGTTGGACAGATTGGACATCGACAAAGAAGGCTCTTTGGAATCATAAAAGAAGAGGTCAGTTCAACTGGGATGGAGAACGAATGGACACCAAGACCATGGACACTACATGAATGGTTTTAAGAAAGTGGTGGGACTGAGTCATTCAGACAAGTGTAGGTTTTGGAAGCTAGAAACAGAAAGCACGAGTCACCTCATATCAGGATGTAAAAAAAAAAAACAACTCGTGTCAGAACAGCTGTACACACAGAGCCCCCCCCCTCCCTCCCTCCTGCCCCCCACCCCAAACCCATGAAACGCCATACATTCCATATACCCCGCTTAACTACTTTGCTGTTCCTGGTCTCTCCTCTCCTTTTTCCCTCTCCTAGTTCCTTTCCAACTTTCTTGCCTTCAGTTTTCTCCCAATCCTTCTGATTTCACCCTTTTTATAAATTCACCCATCCCTCCCCTCCCCCAATCCTTTGCATATATGTGACACATGTCGTATGCAGACGGTTCTCTAATGAATCAAACTCATCCATATTGTAATAATGTCTAACTAACATGGTCCAACAAACTGCATTCTCACCCTTGTTGCACAGATCAATGGAGAGATGTTGACTCAACGCCGGATGACGGACTTTGCCTTCCACCAGCTCAACCATTCCTATGAACTTGCTATTGCTGAATTGAAGTGGCAGCTCGATAAAGTGCGGGGACAAGACACGTGCATTGATCCATTTTGCTTCTTTAATTTGTAAACCCTATGTTTGTACATTATCAGATGACATCTTACATGTGGACTGCGATTGGGGTTAACCCGTTGTTCTGTGAGCAGGATATCTCAGCAGTACTTCTCTGCTTTCTCGGTTAAGCTAGGCTCAGCTCGGCTATGGCCCAAGGTTCAAATCCCTGCAGAATTTGGATCATAGAATTAAAAGAAAATTACTGGCAAATATGTTAGGTCAACGAGGAGACACGTTAAGCTGGTTAGGTCATCTCATCTCGATCTCGACGAGATAACCTTATAAAATGGGATGTGATGTCCGTCCGGTCATCTGTTAACTAGCCTTTTGCTATTTCAGCTACTCCTCCGGCCTTTATCACCCCACTGATTCTTCTGAAACTTGACACATGAATACAAGAAATGAGCCCGCACAATTTCTGGGGCTTCAATTTTTCGATCTTGGATCATGGGGCTTCCAAGGGGGATTACCCCCTGAAACTTCGGATCCCTACTCGTCTCTTATTTACCAATTCTGAAACCCAATACAGCTCTTCGACTCGATGGTCCACAGGATTGCTCAGTCTTAGAACTTTTCCTATTTTGGATCATCGGGGCTACCAGGGAGGTCCTCAAGAACCTCAAGAGATGACCGTCGGCCCATTCGGGGCTATTTTGTTCACATGTGCTAGCACTTGCATATGGATATTAATTATTTCCTGATAGGTATACTGTGACTTTCAACTCTTTTGTTTTCTACAAAATATGTGGGTCATCGAAGAGCGATATACCATAAACTGAGGAACAACTGGAACAGATGAAACTAACATTCCAATGTCATTCATCTCTTTTTCAGACAAAGGCAAAGCTAGAGGACATTGAGGAGGAAATCAGACAACTCCAGACTGACACTGCAGCTAAATCAGCTCCACTAATGTTGGTCCACAGCCGTCTCGACGCCCGTACTGATCGACCGAACATGGAGCTTTGCCGCGATCAGGTGGGCCCAAGGGGAGGCCTCAATGGACTGAGTCGGATAGCCGTACGAGGCACTTGCACTATAATTCACACGTGACCGCGACAAATTTAATTTGTTATTAGTTTGTCCTTTTTACCAAGGGCTCGTGTGGATGCAATAATCAAGGGAACCCCAATTTGATGCCAGCGTATGTACCTAGGAGCATTTCCTGGCACAAATGGCAGTTTCTCTCATTACCCTGCGCTCGCGAAGCGAAAAGCGGGGTTAAGCATTCAGGTAAGTACGTGTGCCGTATGCCGTACGTGTCTGCATTTAAAAAATTCATTTTCACCGCAACCGTTGGTCCGATTGACAAGAAATTTTACCATAGAAGCGCCTCCGCCTGTAGAATTTTTTTATTCATAACTATGACGTCATAGGTCACATGGTACAGACCCCATATTGGAAAAAACTTATACCTCTATATCTCCCAAACCACACAATGGAAAAAATTGAAACATGGCTCATTATCAAGTACTCACCATGGGGAATAAGATATGTTGATGGTGATGTCACCGGTGCCTTAATTATGACATCATAATTCGATAAGTACAACGCTTGATCTGATCAGTATTAATAAAACAAAAATTCCTCTGCAACTGTTGGACTGATGGACACGAAATTTTCAGAATATGTGCAGCTCCTCCTGTATAATTTTTTAAATGATAATTATCACGTCAGGTCACGTGGTGCAGATGCCATCTTGGAAAAAATCGAAAAAGGTTGCACCTCTATATCTCTGAAACTGCTCAATGGAAAAAATTTAAACATGGCTCATTGTCAAGCACTCCCCTTGGGGAATAGGTGTTGTTAACGATGACGTCATTGGTGCCATAATTATGACGTCATAATTCGATAGGGACAGCGCTTCATCTGATCAGTTTGAAATGTATTGGGCGTGATCTATGCAACAATTACATTAGTGAATATAAATGTATGATGTCATCGCTCACGTGGTCTGGCAGTCATATTGGATCAAAGAAAAAAATGTTCAAAAACAGAAGAGTTGGCTCACAACAAGTTGACTGCGCAGGCTAAGTATTCTATGAATACCATCCAGTTGAGAAAGCAATGCAAACTCCTCTCACTATTGCTCCCCCATGGGATTAAACAAATTCCACTACAACTGCCTTTTTGGTGCACATTCACCAGGAGGTTTTGCATCTTAGGGGCATGCCCTTGTTGAATGAGAATTTAAAGCCAGCTGTCCCATCTGCATTTGTTTCCCACACTACCTCCTCAAAAGAGATGCCACAGTATCTCCTGAAGCTAACTTGTGGAATTTGATGATCCCATATTTCTCTAGAAAAGAGTGTAAAAATACACAAAAGCATGCGTATGCACAATGGTGGATTATAGCGGGGGCAAATGGGTCATTTTCTCCTGGCCCAGATCTTGACCGGACCCAAAAAAAGGAGTGAATATGTTTTTGTCTCACTTTGCAATTCGATCCCCCATGTCATCAACATTCTGTCATCTGGTGGTGACAAACTGTAGCGCAAACGGTCATTCAGCATCCTCAAGAGTGTCAAAAAGTCTCTGCATTCAACCATGGGACAGCAACAAATGCGAAACCTCTCACTTCTCAGCATTGAGCACGGAATGCTGGACTCGCTTCCAGTGGACGAAATTATATCTGAGTGATAGGGCTAAAACTCTGTTGAGTGATTGGGCTAAACCGATATATAGCACGATATCTCAAAACAGTTATGGACGGATTTGGACGAAACTTGGTGGAGAGGTTGGGTAATCGGTTCGATTGTGGTGAAGATCTGAATGTGGATTCGGATACGAGAATTATTTAATTTTTAAGTGATTCTTCACCATTGAGAGATCGAGCGAAAAGCGACATATAACATGATGTTTATAAAAGTTATGGACGATTCATGACTAAACATGGGGGACGAGTTGGTTATGTGATAAGAACAAGCCGATTAGATTTTGTTTCAGGTCCGAATCCAGATCCGGCCTATCAGTGGGATACAAAAAAAAACTGTTCAGCCTGGCGGAGGTTTGTGCTCTACTGAGTGCCCTTCTAGTTTTATATTCAAACAGTATTTGTCTTATTGTCCATTATATATTGCTTCAGTATTATTCTTACACGTGAGTTCTGCTTGAGAGTTTTCTGATGTTTTTTTAGAAGTTCATGATTCTATTTCAGTTTAATATTACTTATATGTGTGCAGGTAATCAATTAAATGAGGAAAAATAACAAACATATTTTGTTAATATAACTCCGTCAACTCTAAATATTAATACGTCAGAGAGACTAGAGATTCTTCACTCAACCTCAGACGACCTGTGTGCTCCGTGGGTGGCACTCATGTTGAGACCGGGCCAAAAATATTCTTTGCTTCCAACCCTGGCAAGGCTTAAGCCGGCACTGGGGAGTGGGGGGGGGGGGGGGGAGTGGGGGAAAGTGGGGGGGGGGGAGAGGGGGGGAGTGGAGGGGACAGACAGAGAGAGAGAGAGAGAGAGAGAGAGGTGGGAGAGAGAGAGTGGTGGGAGAGACAGAGAGGGGTGTGGTAGAGAGAGGATGGATGAGGGAAAGACAGGATGGAGGTGAGACAGAGATGGTGGAGGAGAAAGAAGGGGGTTTGTTTGGGGCTGCTAGGTTTCATGGTTTTGGAGTTAGAGGCGGCACACACACAAACAAACACACATACTCTCTCTCTTTTATTATTGTAGATAAATGAACTGATATGCACACGCATGCACATAAATGGGGACACTGGAAAAGCATGTACATGAAGCAAAAAAAAAAATGCACACAAAGACACACGTGCACACACCATACATAAACGTAATAATTTATTTATTGAACAGTAATAGCTGTACCAAACACATTAAACACACACACACACACACACACACACACACACACACAAAGATATTTAAAAAAGAATTGGATAGACTGGGCAACGACAAACAAGGCTCATTAGAATGCTTATAAGAGGTAAGCTCAACTGGGATGGACAACCAATCATAATAAATGCCCAAGACCAACGACAATACACGAATGGCTTTAATAAAATGGTGGGATTGAGTCAATCAGACAGGTGTAGGTTCTGCAAGATAGAAACAGAAAGCATGAGTCACCTCACATTGGGATGTAAAAAACTCGTATCAGAACAGCTGTACACACAAAGGCACAAAAACATACATGGCGTAATCCACTGGCACATCAACAAAAACTTTGATATCCCAGTTTCAGAAAATTCGTTGAAACATAAACCAAAAGCAATCATTGAAAACAAGGAAGTAATGCTCACGTCTGACCTGATGATCCCATCGAGCCTGAATATGGAAAATAAAGCATTGTGACAGGATATGGTATTGAGGTACAAAAAAGAACAACAGCAATGTGACTGTGTCGCCAATATGCCTCCGCATATTCCCACAATTTTTATTTTTTATTTTTTTTGTATACAAGATCGAGGCTCGTGAAAGAGCGAACATTAATCACACAGAAAGACAAACAGACACACAAAACAAATAACATCGAGAGCGGTAGACAAGATGGGGAGAGAGGAGGAAGGACACAAACACAACATTTGAGAGCAGGGACCGAGAGACATGGAGACATCGAGAGAACTGTGGGAGGGAGAGGGCTTTGGGGGGGAGGCATGGGAAGGGGAGGGGGGTGGGAGAGGTATAAAACATATGGACACTGCCAAGACTTCCAGGAAAGAAGTTGGAATTTCAAACAAGGTGGATCTGGGGTGAATTAGTGGGGGTAGAAAAGATCAAGGTTTTGGATGGGGGAAGATAAGAGATGGTGGTGAACAGCTGTTTTGAAGACCTGGAGGGAGGAGTGTGATTGAAGTGAGTGTGGCGGTTTGTTCCAGAGGCGGGAGAAAAGAGGAATGAAAGAGTGAAGGTGAGCAGAGAGCCGAGATTTCGGCAGTTTAACCATCAGAGGGTGGCTGGCAGATCTTGTGCGACCTGTAGGAATATTTGGGGGACAGAGCACAGAGAGAGCTGGGGGAGCAAGGCCGGAGAGGAGTCGGTAGAAGACAGAAAGACCACCTACCTGCCTGCGGTGAGTGAGTGAAAGGCCCTCAGAGATAGCTTCATCGCGGGAGATTCCAATGATTCTGAAAGCTTTGGATTCAACAGCGTGAAGTCGAGCCAGGTGTGAGGCAGGAGCACCAGCCCATAGGGGAGAACAGTATTCCATTGAGCTGCGGATGAAAGCCTTGTATGTGGTGAGGAGCTCAGGTGTGCCTAGGAAGGACTTCGCACGACGGAGGATGCCCAGTCGGCGACTGGCTTTGGAGGCCAGCTTGGAAATGTGGTTTTCCCAAGAAAGATCATGGCAGATGGTGAGACCCAAAAGCTTGAGCGACAGAACTTCTTGGAGAGGATTGTTGAGAAAGTAGATGGGAGGGTTGTCCAGTCGATCTTTTCGGAGAGACATAGTAAGAGTGTGAGATTTGTCAGGATTGAAAGACATGTTCCACATGTTTGACCAGTCTGTGATTTTGTCCAGGTCTTCAGAGAGTGAGGAGGCTGCAGACTGCCGATCTGAGGGAAGAGGAATGGAGCGGCAGAGAGTGGAGTCATCAGCAAAGAGATACAGAGGATTTTCCAGAGAGTCGGAGAGATCATTGATAAAGACCAGAAAAAGCACAGGGCCCAGCACACTGCCTTGGGGAACTCCAGCCTGAACGGGAAGGGGAGATGAGAGAAATCCATTCAGGGCCACACGTTGACTACGACCAGAGAGGAAGTCCGCAAGCCATGCATGGAGATTTCCATGGATACCATAGGAGGAGAGTTTGGTGAGCAGAGCTGGCTGGGTGCCAGACCGTATCGAAGGCACGTGATATGTCAAGGGAGACAGCTCTGATTTCCTGTTTGGCATTGAGGACCTCCATCCATTGTTGAGACAGCAGAAGCAGCATGTCCAGAGTAGAGTGACCTGGTCTGAAACCAAATTGATGATCAGAGATCAAGCCATTGGAGAAGAGGAAAGATTTCATATCCGAAGCAATGATGGATTCCATGACTTTGCTGATAATTGGGAGCAGGCTGATTGGTCTGTAGTTGCAAGGATCTGTTTTTGCACCTTTTTGTGTAAAGCGGTAATGTTTGCTGATTTCCAGGATGCTGGCAGATGACCTTGAGCAAAAGATAGGGTGAAAAGAACAGAGAGAGGGTGAGATAGAGCGGCAGAGCAGGATTTTAGGACCCGTGGGCTGATGCCATCTGGTCCAGTTGCAGAATCAGAGTCGAGGTTTGACAAAAACTCGAATCGTCAGGTTCACGTTCAGGTTCACGATGTTCAGGTTCACATCTTTTCACAAATTCAGGTTCACAAATTAGTCAGGTTCACGATGTTTTTTCGTTCAAAATCATGGTAGATTAGCAAACCTATACATTTTTGGAAACGTTATTACATGGAAAATCTGAAAATCAATGTTTACATTTGCCAATTCCGACCAATTCGATTCGACCAATTCCATTCGACCAATTCGACCATTTGACCAATCGTTTCGATCGACCATTCGACCAATTCGATCGATTCGATTCGATTCGATTCATCGAATTCGATTCGATCGACCATTCGACCAATTCGATTTGCCAATCAATTTGACCGACCTTTGCTTGTGTGGAACGGACTGTGAAAACGATGCGGACTATATTGTCGGATACGACACACAGGACAGTGACGACGAACTCTAAATGGCATATTCTGTAATCGTGTATGTTTGATGCCATTGACTGCCTGTGTATATTTTGTCATTGACTGCCTGTGTAGATGTGAAGTTATACTGACTGCATGTGTATATATGATTTTGCTGACTGCCTGTGTATGTTTGGTGATATGAATTATTGTGACACATTTTCATGTTATTAACTGCCTGTACAAAATGATAACATGTATTTGATTATGCAACTTATCGCGAATATAAAGACAGTATTTTGCAATTCAAAACCTTTGATTCGTGTCTTACCATTCCCCATAGCACTAATTTGATACTTTCATTGGATTCCTTGTCCCTGAAAATATAGGTTTAGTATATTTTAAAAAGTTTTTAGGGTAATTAGAGGCAGAAATAGAACAAAATATGTATTTTACAGTGGCCATTTTGAAAATCCAAAATGGCCGCCATACAGGTATCTCTCCAAATGTAAACATCGATTTTTAGTTTCCTTATGCTATAACCTTTCCAAAAATGTATAGGTTTGCTAACCTACCATGATTTTGAACGAAATATAATTTAGTGACATAGTGAACCTGACTAAATGGGTAGATGCCGTCGTTCACTGTCCTAAAAATAAGCAAGTTTGATTTAAATCCTTTCAGCTGTTTTCAAGTATCACATTTTCACCAGCCATGACAGGTTTCACATTGATCGGTGAAGCGGCTTCAGAGAAGGGATTTTAAAAAAATATCAGCTTTCAAGCTAATATGGCTGCCATACCACATGACATATGACCTTAATAATGTACACACTGCATATGTATGGGTAGGGGATCATGTTTGTGAAGTTTCATGTTGATTGGATAAGGTTCATTTTTCTATCCAATATGGCTGCCAAACCACGTGACCTACGGCATCATCATTTTCAAACTATATGCAACAGTGCTGTTCGATGATATTTGTAAAATTTCGCATCGATAGGGTAAGCGGTTTCAGAGATATAATTATTTAATATTTTCCTTCAATCCAATATGGCTGCCACACCATGTGACCAATTATATTTTCGTGATCTTCTTATAATCGCCATGTTTGGTCAATGACACACATAAAGTTTCGAGTCGATCGATTTGGTGGTTTGGGAGAAGATGTTTTTTTAAAGGTTTTCGGTTAAATCCGATATGGCTGCCCAACCTTGTGACCTATGATCTCATAAATTTAATATTTCAATACAAATTTGTCATTGATCATGCGCATGCAATTTCAAAATTTTAGGACAAGTAATTATATTAAAACATTTTTGTCTGGTATACCGCTTCACCTATTATATGTCATCATTATCATGCTTTTGTTCCCCATTGGGAGTACTTGACAGTGCCAAGTTTCAAATTTTTCCATTCAGCGGTTTCCGAGAAATAATTTTTTTTATTATTTACGCGGTTAATCCAATATGGCTGCCATACCACGTGACCTATGATGTCACAATTATCATAAATAAATAAAAACATTCTGCGTGGGTGTCACTCCTACCCTGAAAGTTTAGTCTCAATTGGACATGTGGTTGCTGAGAAAAACGAGGTTTAGCCCGTATGGATGAACGGATGAACGGACAACCCGAAAACATAATGCCGGCCACCTTCAGGTTATTTACATTGCCCTCCGTACACTTTAAAATTGGAAACATAAGAGGCTGAGGCCACAACTCCAAACTTGGGATTACGAGAGGATGATTATCTTGCGATTGCGATTATATATACCACTACAATGTCCTGCAATGTTCTTGTGTGTGGTAATACCTACCCCTCCCTCTGCTGACTATGGGGCAACTTCGTTGTTTGTTTCAGGCTCAAGAAGCCTTGCTGTTGGAGAAAAAACAACTTCACTCGAACATATCGAGCTTGAGCTCTCAGCTCAGCCACGCCTTGTGAGTGAATGCAATTTCAGGCTTCTCCAAAGTTCTCTCTCGAATCCCTTGTTGTATTTTTTTGGTGTTTTTCTAGAAGTTTTTTTATATTTTATTTAAATTGCACTTGACCTTGTACTGCTATTCCGTGCATTGCCAGCAGGGGGAACTGCATCATGAAGCACGTTGTTTTTTGTTTTGTTTTGTTTTTACAAGGAACATTTGAAAGTACAATATCTGTTCTTTGCTCACACTTGCGATCGCAAGTCGTCGTTTGAAATAGTCAGGTGATATACATGCTATACATGCAAAATGGTGGAATATTTGAAAGTACAATATCTGTTCGCTGCTCACACTCGCTATCGCAAGTCGTCGTTTGAAATAGTCAGGTGATATACATGCTATACATGCAAAGTGGTGGGATATTTAAACCTACCCTCCCCAAACCGCATTCCCCCATTCAATTCCTTCACATATGCTCCAAACATTCCCCTTTTCTTTCTCTTCTGGAAATTATATACATATATATATATGTATATCTATCTATAATTCCAGCAATCTCTGTGTGTATGTTTGTATGTTTGTATGTTTGTATGTTTGTATGTTTGTATGTTTGTATGTTTGTATGTATGTTTGTCTGTGACCGCTGTTTCTCGACAACTACCGGTCCGATATACTTGAAACTTGCCAGGTATATTGCTGGGGACCCGAGGATGTGCCTTTTCAAGGTTTTAAATTAATCGCAGAAGTAGTTACCGAGCTATGTCCAAAAAACGATTCAACCAATCAGAGAGCAGCGAGCTATCACGTGTGCCGAACGTGGCGAACAGACTCTGCCTCGGATGGCACATTTGAGAGCGTATTCATTTATTTCCCGTCGGCAAACTATGTTGCCGTTAAACTATGTTTTAAAACTAATTAAAACTAATTTGCGATTCATCGTAACTGCGATTTGCGACCTTCCGGACAGTAAAATGAGGACGTCACTTCCGGACTTACGTAGCGGCTAGCGGGCGCCATTTGGAGGAGCTGGGAGGACTCAGTCGTGATAGAGTGAGCCTGAGTGAGTATATCAAGACAAGAACAAGATCTAGAAGGAGGTATGTACGGTGCGATTCATATAATATATTGTTTAGTTATCGTCGATGAGGAATTTGGGGGCCCGATTAACTGCAGCGCCATCCGAGCTGCGGCGTCGGGACGATACATTCATTGTACGGTAACATCACGCACTTACGGGCACGTCCTATATATATAGTACGGGCATGCCCTAGTATATACAGTTGAAGGAGCTGGGGCTCCCACATCGATCGGAAGAATGGACGCGACAAAAAGCTGGAATTCATCCGAGTTGCTTTAATCAAACCAAACACTCAGGCACTCTGAAAAGCCCGTTTATCGGGCAGCAATATATATTGTTACGGGTCGCGGACAAGATGTTATATTGACCGAGCGGTGGTGTATTACCGCGACCTAACACTAACAGTTCCCCCGATTCTTCCCCAACTCACCCGATTCACCCCAAACTTTGGCCGTATCGCACCGCAGCTGCCCAATCTGGACAACTCTAAAACGACCGAATGCAAAGAGGAAAAGGAATAAGACGAGAAGACGGACAGAAGAGTAATTGGATTTATTATTTACACATACAAGTAGGAAGCAAGCAGTCACGTTTATTTACAGGGACATGAGACGCAGGTGACACAGTGCAACGCTAGCTTACCTACAGTCTTAATTAACCCAGGAACAGAATAAACAAAAGACAGACTCACGCGGGGAATGATGACAGGAATTGGCTGGAAGGAGAGGATGGCTAGGAGTTGTATTGTACAGCACGATCGGCGCGTTTAGCAGCCGCCGTTCCTTCGCGGCCCTGCTCAAAACCGCCGTCCAGGCCCCAAGCGGCTGTTGGGTGTTGTTGCTGCTGTGGCCGCCGCTGCTTTTCCAGGATTACAACAGGCGTTGTGCTTTCTGGGATGTCCTCTCCTTGGATGTTCTCTATGTTCTCTTGGTCCAATCACTCCTCACCACCGACAACTCAACGCAACCAACGCAACCACTGACCACCACAACGCAACCACTGACGACCAAAACCACACAACTCAGCTCTGCTTCTTGGACCCTCTCTCTTCTCAACGGCTTGGGCTCCCTTTTGTCTGCCGGTCAAAGCTCCTCTCTCAAAGCTTGTCTCAGCTTCTCTTTTGGGAGCGTCGCGCTGTGGATTTTAGCTGCGGTCACGCCTGCTCATTCCCTCCTCTCAGCGCCTCTCTTTCTTCTTCAAAGCTCGACTGCTTGGGGAGCGTCGCGCTGTGGGTTATATAGGCCCCGCCCCTCAACCTTTGCGAACCTCCCCGATCGCTCTTCCTCCGCCCTCTCTAGCCAAACCCCTGGCTCATGGTTGGTCGAGTGGGGCTGGCTCACTCCTCCCCTCTATGACGAGGTGGAGACACGCCTTTCTTCTCCGACCCTGCCTCGTGGTCAATGGCGGTTATTGGAGGGGAGGTAATTGCCAAACGACGAAAAGGGGGAATGGAGGTTTTGGGAATGGGAATGAAGGGAATCTATCTCTTTCACTGGTGCAATGGAGTACTTCAATTAATGGGAGACACAGCCTTACCCTAAAACACAGAATAAGATATAACTATCGAACAGGGGTATTCTATTATTGGCTGACGTGTATGCTTGTGGACTAATTATGGGATGCCCTTTGACCTTTACACAGCTCCGGAAGCAGGGGGCGCAGAATAAACAATAATAATAATTCACACAATCAAAAAAATATACACAGTCCTCATATCCGCAACACTGCACCCTCCTCCTCTTAGGCACGTCCCGGGCCTACAACTTTTACTTAGTGTGACACGTAGGTGTAGTTCCCTCTACTTTTAACCTGACCCTGAGTGCGACAGTTTTAAAACATAAATAAATGTGTCCCGCTGCTCCATTGCACCCTGCCTAACAGACTTACGCCCACAGTTAACCGAATTGCGGAATGGTCTTCAAACTACACACTGACGGTGGGGAGCATTATTTACAATGACGCTATTTTTATTTACAAGGCTAACCCAGGACCTGTGATTGTTCTTTCTGGGGGGGAGACAGTCTGCTCTGCATCAATGCACCATGAAAGCACCCAAAAACGCACCAATACACCCCCAAACACCAATCGGTGCAGTCACCATTGTTCAAGAAAATAAAACCAACAACCCCTAACCCTGCAGGTGATCTCTTGCTCTTCGGCTCCCTCTGCTGGTTATTATTATTTGTTCTTCCAGATGTTGTCTTTCTTTCATTTTCTTACTGGCGGCCTATTTGCAATAAAGTGTGCCCAACGTGTCCATTTTATTTTCTTTATTTATGGCCCACAGGGCCGACTACGTGTGGTTCACCTGTGGGGCATCGGTGCCCTGTGGCCAAGGTCCGCCAGCAAGATTTCGGGCTCTCATGGCCGGTTCCAGCAGAGGGGCCATGCCCCAACCCATGGGGTCCATAAGTGGTGCTCGGCAACAGACATGTGGTCCATAATGTGGTGCATCGATGCAGACAGCTGGTTCTGAGAGTTCCGGGCGCACAATGGCCGACTCACGCACGCTCCCCTCGGCGCCCCATGGCGCACAGGTCATGTGGGAGACAAAAGGGGGACAAGAGAAATGAGCGAGGGGTAAGGTCACAAGGGTACACGTCAATAAGGCAATGCAAGGCGAAATGCGCACGGAGAGCGAAATGAGAAAGCTCGTCCCTACCGTACGTCACCCCCCTGTCACCTACACTAC
The DNA here is from genome assembly GCF_964187855.1 of Myxine glutinosa. Classification (NCBI taxonomy): domain Eukaryota; kingdom Metazoa; phylum Chordata; class Myxini; order Myxiniformes; family Myxinidae; genus Myxine; species Myxine glutinosa. Next base: position 55,762,455 of record NC_136262.1, on the reverse strand, counting down.
CCTTGCCCTTACCCCATATGTACAAAAATCTACACATTACCAATCCGTCGCTACCGTCACGTCTTCCCCTTATTTCCCTTATACCAAATTCGTCTTCACTCCCCCACTATCCAAAATTTGCCATCACCCAATTCGTCATCAATCCTCATAAGGAGGAAGAGATGGAACAACAAAGCACAATGTCACACCCACGTCATGATGCGTCTCACAATCCAAAACATTTGCATCAAAAATAATTAAACATGGCATGGTGTGGAGTACCTGTCACCTCAGGTGAGTGGATGCAGATGGTGCGAGGAGACTTCCTAATCCTAACTATCCTCTAAATGACATTAACACACTTCACACTACCCGGGGTCTCTCCCTGCCAATCCATTGGCCAACTTACACTATGGGTTCTAAAAACCAATTCCCATTGACCAAACTGTGGTGCTTCTCAATTTGGGGTCTCACTCCCCCGATTCATCTCCCGGTGCCCTCGCACAATTTCTGGGCTGAGACGTGTAGCTCTCCCAGCAGGTCTACCCACCTGCACACCTCCCCCACTGCAGTTGCCTCCGAGCTTACCTGCTCCTTGACCTAACCTATCTAATTGGGGAAGGCCCCTCCTGGCTCTGTCACCCCTTGGTGCCCTCTGGCACTGGGCTACCCGGGTCCGTCCTCCGGATCCTCGGGCCCCATCCACAACAACTCTACCGGCTCCCAGAGCCCACCTGCGGCCTCACCTGGCCGACATCCTCACAGTGGTGGAGTGCCCAATCAACTACACGCACTAACAGGCTACACGCCCAGCCATTTCCACAACACTAATGCACCCATCCAAATACCATTCTGTCACCCGCACCACAGATGCCAATATCCAACCACAATTTACCTGTACCCTCTACCTAACACTTACACTACCCGCCCCGGGTATCCGTGATGGGGGTCCACTCTTCCCCCATTCACACCTTCGCACCATCCACTCCACTCCACAATTTCCACCATACTCACTCCACGACCATCCATTCCAATACTCCATACCATTTATTCCATACACCTGTCCTCCATTCACCTGTCGTTGCACACCTGTGCAATCATACCTGGTGCCACCTGCACCCTCCTCCTCTTCCTGGACCAGTTGGTCAACACAACACACATCACCATCACTCACTCATACACTGCTCCACACACCTGTTCAGTTGCACACCTGTGCAATCACACCTGTTCAATCCTCAAACACACGGCATCATCTCATCTAACTACTCCCCTCTGAAACTTGCGCTTCCCAGTCGTCCCTTTAAACTATTGCGCTCCCACGTCATTATCATCCACTCTACTCTACCTGCGTCCCCACTACAGGTGTCATTGTCACTAACTAAACCTTAACGTTACCTAATGTCAATCTTCTAGGGCCCTACACACAATATCCTAACCCACCCGGGCTAGTTTTCACTGCCATAAACCCCATAAACTAGTGCTCCTTTGCCCCCCCCCCTTCTGTGGGGGGATGGTGGACTGCCCATCCCACCACATCGGGGAGGTCCCACTATCAATTTGGCACACCAAATTTCAGCCAATCAACGTACCAATCATCAAATTTTGCTTTTTTTTTTAATTTCGGGGCCAAAACACTATCCTCATCACCCGTCTACTTATTAGATCCTCTCGGTGCGCCAATTCCCTTCTAAAGCTCGGCTTCGTACAGCCGAGCAATGAATACGGGTTGTTTTGTGCCAGCGGCTGGATACGTCCCGCATTCGGGGCAGGGACGGGGGCTTACCCGGGCCGAGATCCCACGCACCACCTCGGCGTGGAGCCATCCAATGTCCCGATCTCGACCTGCCGGCACGTCTCAACAAAAAGTGGTCGCCATGATGACCCTTCCTATCGGGCTGCCCGCTCCGCCTAGTGGAGCACGGACGCGGCCGTTCCAAGCGAGGCCCAGCGTGGATCGCGTACGGCGGTCCTTTCGAACCCGCCGTGGCTCGGATCCCCGCTGGTTCTCGCGGCACGCGAAGCCCGGCACGCACCGAGGGCCCGATTCGGCTAAAAGTCGCTCTAACCGCTAACCCGGTTACCGTCGATGCCTCACCTGCATGCTTACACGCATACGCTACCCCTTTCTTGCTACTACCTCCAGCTGTTCCCATGCTCCTCGTACCTTTCCTTACACACCTCGGTACACTCATTCCGCTCACAGACCTGGTCACACACCTGACCACCGAACACCTTGGCACACATTCGTCGCTCGCACACCTCACCAATACACCTCCTCGCGCCCCTTCCTCGGTCACCTCCTCTGTGACAATTACAGGTGTGCTCTCACTCGCACACCCAACCACGTGCCTCACGACCAACTCAAGTGTGCATTCCCACACACGCTCTACCATTCCAGGTGTGCATCCTTCCATGCCAGGTGTACATCCTCGCTCACCTGTCACAACCAACTCACGCCCCGTGTCACTCTCACTACTCTCACCTCCAATCTTGACAGCGCACTCACCCTTACTCTCGACAGCACACTCTTTCCTCATGCACCCGTCCGTTACACACCTTTCTCGCGCACACTCTTGCGCACACTCTCCCGTTACATCCTCTGTAACGCTCACCACAGGCGTACACTTTCTCGTTACATCCTCTGTAACACTCACCACAGGCGTGCATTCCCCCTTACTCTTGACAGCGCACTCTTTCCCCATGCACCTGTCCGTTACACACCTTTCTCACGCACACTCTTGCGCACACTCTTTCGTTACTTCCTCCGTAACACTTACCACACCGCGCTTCCATGTACCCCCTCGCACACGCGCTTCGACCAACTCACTCTTGACGGCACACTCACTCCTCGGCGTGCACTTTTTCCTCACACACCCCATGGTCGGACATTCTCGCACACCTCTTTCTTCGCACACCAGACCTGTCGCACACTTCACCAACGGCCTTTCACGAACACCCGGATCCAAACCAATCCCCAAGCCGACTGAAGCTTTCCTCACATCATACACATTGCCGAATATTTCGCCACTCACCTTGGCACCTCGTCTCCGCACCTCTTTTTCCACCTGCAAACTCTTTATTTGGTTAGTGAGCTGCACATCATGAGTTGAGCACCGACCTTGTACATATTCCATTACTTCCTCCTTTATCTCCCTCTTAGTTTCTGTCCGTCCCTTCTTAATTTCACTCACCTCTTCTTCCACTTCCTCTAATTTTTGCTTCACCTCTCTTATTTCCCGGTGCGTCTCCTCAAGTTCGTCCTCTAAGGCTACCGTGACCGTCTCTATGTGCATCCTCACCTGCCGGTCCTTCGTCTCCATTACCTCTGTCACCTCGTCCAACCTCATTGTTAGTCCCTCACGTACCATCTGACATTGCCTCTGTGTCGCTATTAAGTCATTTTTAATTTCTTTTTGTGTCGCCTTTAACCCTCCTAGTACCGCAGTGTTCTTTTGTACCTGCTCCACTAGTTCTTTTTGTCCCTCCGTCAGCTGTTCCACCTCCTCCGTCAGATCTTCTATTCCCCCTTGTAACTTTGCCGTATTATTCCTCACCTCTTTCTCGATACGCTTTTCGCCTCGCTTTACCTCCTCGCGTACCCCCGAGACCTCCTCACTTACACCTCGTCGTATTTCCTCCTTCATCTCCTCCATCTCTTTTGTAGATGCTACCCTCATCTGTCCCAATTCATCCCTCTGAGCATCCAATTTACTTTCTAACCCGATTTGCACCTCCTCTATCTGGTTCCCCATTCGTTTGATTTCCCTGGCAGATTGTTCCCCTATTTCCCGCAATTTGTCCTCCATCCTATTTTCTAACCCCATTAACCCATTTTTCACCTCTTTTATCCCGTTGTCTAACCCCTCAAAATTATTGTCTAACTTCCCAAATTTCTTGTCTAACCCCTCAAAATTATTGTCTAACTTCCCAAATTTCTTGTCTAACCCCTCACCGGTACCCCTCGCTTCATCCCTCATTGCCCCCATTTGGCCCTCTAATCGCTCACTATCAGCCCTCAATTCGTCCCTCATTCGCTCACTATCAGCCCTCAATTCGTCCCTTATTACCCCCATACTGTTTTTCAAACCTCCAATTTGGTCTCCCATACTCATCTGTACGGCTGCCTGTAGCTGCGCAATGAGGGCCTGCATGTCAATCGGCTGCATGTTAAAGCCCGCTGATACAGCGGGCTCGGCTACCGCGCGCACGTGCGAGGCGCCTTTTTGCGCGCCTGAAACCTCGTGCGCAAGAGCGCCATTTTGTGCGTCTGATACCCCCTCAACCATTTTGCCAATGTTCTCCTCTACTTCGTCCCTCTGATCCTGGGTTACTCCTAACCCCTCCTCTAGCTCACCTACCGGCATCCGATCGCCTTGACCAGCCATGGCGCGATTTCAAAATTCGGGTTTTTGTAAAACAACACAAATTTCCAGCAGCTTGTAATTTTGAGCGCGTTAAGCGCGCTTCGGGTCCGTATCTCACTCCCAGACACCAATTGTTACGGGTCGCGGACAAGATGTTATATTGACCGAGCGGTGGTGTATTACCGTGACCTAACACTAACAGTTCCCCCGATTCTTCCCCAACTCACCCGATTCACCCCAAACTTTGGCCGTATCGCACCGCAGCTGCCCAATCTGGACAACTCTAAAACGACCGAATGCAAAGAGGAAAAGGAATAAGACGAGAAGACGGACAGAAGAGTAATTGGATTTATTATTTACACATACAAGTAGGAAGCAAGCAGTCACGTTTATTTACAGGGACATGAGACGCAGGTGACACAGTGCAACGCTAGCTTACCTACAGTCTTAATTAACCCAGGGACAGAACAAACAAAAGACAGACTCACGCGGGGAATGATGACAGGAATTGGCTGGAAGGAGAGGATGGCTAGGAGTTGTATTGTACAGCACGATCGGCGCGTTTAGCAGCCGCCGTTCCTTCGCGGCCCTGCTCAAAACCGCCGTCCAGGCCCCAAGCGGCTGTTGGGTGTTGTTGCTGCTGTGGCCGCCGCTGCTTTTCCAGGATTACAACAGGCTTTGTGCTTTCTGGGATGTCCTCTCCTTCGATGTTCTCTATGTTCTCTTGGTCCAATCACTCCTCACCACCGACAACTCAACGCAACCAACGCAACCACTGACCACCACAACGCAACCACTGACGACCAAAACCACACAACTCAGCTCTGCTTCTTGGACCCTCTCTCTTCTCAATGGCTTGGGCTCCCTTTTGTCTGCCGGTCAAAGCTCCTCTCTCAAAGCTTGTCTCAGCTTCTCTTTTGGGAGCGTCGCGCTGTGGATTTTAGCTGCGGTCACGCCTGCTCATTCCCTCCTCTCAGCGCCTCTCTTTCTTCTTCAAAGCTCGACTGCTTGGGGAGCGTCGCGCTGTGGGTTATATAGGCCCCGCCCCTCAACCTTTGCGAACCTCCCCGATCGCTCTTCCTCCGCCCTCTCTAGCCAAACCCCTGGCTCATGGTTGGTCGAGTGGGGCTGGCTCACTCCTCCCCTCTATGACGAGGTGGAGACACGCCTTTCTTCTCCGACCCTGCCTCGTGGTCAATGGCGGTTATTGGAGGGGAGGTAATTGCCAAACGACGAAAAGGGGGAATGGAGGTTTTGGGAATGGGAATGAAGGGAATCTATCTCTTTCACTGGTGCAATGGAGTACTTCAATTAATGGGAGACACAGCCTTACCCTAAAACACAGAATAAGATATAACTATCGAACAGGGGTATTCTATTATTGGCTGACGTGTATGCTTGTGGACTAATTATGGGATGCCCTTTGACCTTTACACAGCTCCGGAGGCAGGGGGCGCAGAATAAACAATAATAATAATTCACACAATCAAAAAAATATACACAGTCCTCATATCCGCAACACTGCACCCTCCTCCTCTTAGGCACGTCCCGGGCCTACAACTTTTATTTAGTGTGACACGTAGGTGTAGTTCCCTCTACTTTTAACCTGACCCTGAGTGCGACAGTTTTAAAACATAAATAAATGTGTCCCGCTGCTCCATTGCACCCTGCCTAACAGACTTACGCCCACAGTTAACCGAATTGCGGAATGGTCTTCAAACTACACACTGACGGTGGGGAGCATTATTTACAATGACGCTATTTTTATTTACAAGGCTAACCCAGGACCTGTGATTGTTCTTTCTGGGGGGAAGACAGTCTGCTCTGCATCAATGCACCATGAAAGCACCCAAAAACGCACCAATACACCCCCAAGCACTAATCGGTGCAGTCACCATTGTTCAAGAAAATAAAACCAACAACCCCTAACCCTGCAGGTGATCTCTTGCTCTTCGGCTCCCTCTGCTGGTTATTATTATTTGTTCTTCCAGATGTTGTCTTTCTTTCATTTTCTTACTGGCGGCCTATTTGCAATAAAGTGTGCCCAACGTGTCCATTTTATTTTCTTTATTTATGGCCCACAGGGCCGACTACGTGTGGTTCACCTGTGGGGCATCGGTGCCCTGTGGCCAAGGTCCGCCAGCAAGATTTCGGGCCCTCATGGCCGGTTCCAGCAGAGGGGCCATGCCCCAACCCATGGGGTCCATAAGTGGTGCTCGGCCACAGACATGTGGTCCATAATGTGGTGCATCGATGCAGACAGCTGGTTCTGAGAGTTCCGGGCGCACAATGGCCGACTCACGCACGCTCCCCTCGGCGCCCCATGGCGCACAGGTCATGTGGGAGACAAAAGGGGGACAAGAGAAATGAGCGAGGGGTAAGGTCACAAGGGTACACGTCAATAAGGCAATGCAAGGCGAAATGCGCACGGAGAGCGAAATGAGAAAGCTCGTCCCTACCGTACGTCACCCCCCTGTCACCTACACTACCCTTGCCTTTACCCCATATGTACAAAAATCTACACATTACCAATCCGTCGCTACCGTCACGTCTTCCCCTTATTTCCCTTATACCAAATTCGTCTTCACTCCCCCACTATCCAAAATTTGCCATCACCCAATTCGTCATCAATCCTCATAAGGAGGAAGAGATGGAACAACAAAGCACAATGTCACACCCACGTCATGATGCGTCTCACAATCCAAAACATTTGCATCAAAAATAATTAAACATGGCATGGTGTGGAGTACCTGTCACCTCAGGTGAGTGGATGCAGATGGTGCGAGGAGACTTCCTAATCCTAACTATCCTCTAAATGACATTAACACACTTCACACTACCCGGGGTCTCTCCCTGCCAATCCATTGGCCAACTTACACTATGGGTTCTAAAAACCAATTCCCATTGACCAAACTGTGGTGCTTCTCAATTTGGGGTCTCACTCCCCCGATTCATCTCCCGGTGCCCTCGCACAATTTCTGGGCTGAGACGTGTAGCTCTCCCAGCAGGTCTACCCACCTGCACACCTCCCCCACTGCAGTTGCCTCCGAGCTTACCTGCTCCTTGACCTAACCTATCTAATTGGGGAAGGCCCCTCCTGGCTCTGTCACCCCTTGGTGCCCTCTGGCACTGGGCTACCCGGGTCCGTCCTCCGGATCCTCGGGCCCCATCCACAACAACTCTACCGGCTCCCAGAGCCCACCTGCGGCCTCACCTGGCCGACATCCTCACAGTGGTGGAGTGCCCAATCAACTACACGCACTAACAGGCTACACGCCCAGCCATTTCCACAACACTAATGCACCCATCCAAATACCATTCTGTCACCCGCACCACAGATGCCAATATCCAACCACAATTTACCTGTACCCTCTACCTAACACTTACACTACCCGCCCCGGGTATCCGTGATGGGGGTCCACTCTTCCCCCATTCACACCTTCGCACCATCCACTCCACTCCACAATTTCCACCATACTCACTCCACGACCATCCATTCCAATACTCCATACCATTTATTCCATACACCTGTCCTCCATTCACCTGTCGTTGCACACCTGTGCAATCATACCTGGTGCCACCTGCACCCTCCTCCTCTTCCTGGACCAGTTGGTCAACACAACACACATCACCATCACTCACTCATACACTGCTCCACACACCTGTTCAGTTGCACACCTGTGCAATCACACCTGTTCAATCCTCAAACACACGGCATCATCTCATCTAACTACTCCCCTCTGAAACTTGCGCTTCCCAGTCGTCCCTTTAAACTATTGCGCTCCCACGTCATTATCATCCACTCTACTCTACTCTACCTGCGTCCCCACTACAGGTGTCATTGTCACTAACTAAACCTTAACGTTACCTAATGTCAATCTTCTAGGGCCCTACACACAATATCCTAACCCACCCGGGCTAGTTTTCACTGCCATAAACCCCATAAACTAGTGCTCCTTTGCCCCCCCCCTTCTGTGGGGGGATGGTGGACTGCCCATCCCACCACATCGGGGAGGTCCCACTATCAATTTGGCACACCAAATTTCAGCCAATCAACGTACCAATCATCAAATTTTGCTTTTTTTTTTAATTTCGGGGCCAAAACACTATCCTCATCACCCGTCTACTTATTAGATCCTCTCGGTGCGCCAATTCCCTTCTAAAGCTCGGCTTCGTACAGCCGAGCAATGAATACGGGTTGTTTTGTGCCAGCGGCTGGATACGTCCCGCATTCGGGGCAGGGACGGGGGCTTACCCGGGCCGAGATCCCACGCACCACCTCGGCGTGGAGCCATCCAATGTCCCGATCTCGACCTGCCGGCACGTCTCAACAAAAAGTGGTCGCCATGACGACCCTTCCTATCGGGCTGCCCGCTCTGCCTAGTGGAGCACGGACGTGGCCGTTCCAAGCGAGGCCCAGCGTGGATCGCGTACGGCGGTCCTTTCGAACCCGCCGTGGCTCGGATCCCCGCTGGTTCTCGCGGCACGCAAAGCCCGGCACGCACCGAGGGCCCGATTCGGCTAAAAGTCGCTCTAACCGCTAACCCGGTTACCGTCGATGCCTCACCTGCATGCTTACACGCATACGCTACCCCTTTCTTGCTACTATCTCCAGCTGTTCCCATGCTCCTCGTACCTTTCCTTACACACCTCGGTACACTCATTCCGCTCACAGACCTGGTCACACACCTGACCACCGAACACCTTGGCACACATTCGTCGCTCGCACACCTCACCAACACACCTCCTCGCGCCCCTTCCTCGGTCACCTCCTCTGTGACAATTACAGGTGTGCTCTCACTCACACACCCAACCACGTGCCTCACGACCAACTCAAGTGTGCATTCCCACACACGCTCTACCATTCCAGGTGTGCATCCTTCCATGCCAGGTGTACATCCTCGCTCACCTGTCACAACCAACTCACGCTCCGTGTCACTCTCACTACTCTCACCTCCATTCTTGACAGCGCACTCACCCTTACTCTCGACAGCACACTCTTTCCTCATGCACCCGTCCGTTACACACCTTTCTCGCGCACACTCTTGCGCACACTCTCCCGTTACATCCTCTGTAACGCTCACCACAGGCGTACACTTTCTCGTTACATCCTCTGTAACACTCACCACAGGCGTGCATTCCCCCTTACTCTTGACAGCGCACTCTTTCCCCATGCACCTGTCCGTTACACACCTTTCTCACGCACACTCTTGCGCACACTCTTTCGTTACTTCCTCCGTAACACTTACCACACCGCGCTTCCATGTACCCCCTCGCACACGCGCTTCGACCAACTCACTCTTGACGGCACACTCACTCCTCGGCGTGCACTTTTTCCTCACACACCCCATGGTCGGACATTCTCGCACACCTCTTTCTTCGCACACCAGACCTGTCGCACACTTCACCAACAGCCTTTCACGAACACCCGGATCCAAACCAATCCCCAAGCCGACTGAAGCTTTCCTCACATCATACACATTGCCGAATATTTCGCCACTCACCTTGGCACCTCGTCTCCGCACCTCTTTTTCCACCTGCAAACTCTTTATTTGGTTAGTGAGCTGCACATCATGAGTTGAGCACCGACCTTGTACATATTCCATTACTTCCTCCTTTATCTCCCTCTTAGTTTCTGTCCGTCCCTTCTTAATTTCACTCACCTCTTCTTCCACTTCCTCTAATTTTTGCTTCACCTCTCTTATTTCCCGATGCGTCTCCTCAAGTTCGTCCTCTAAGGCTACCGTGACCGTCTCTATGTGCATCCTCACCTGCCGGTCCTTCGTCTCCATTACCTCTGTCACCTCGTCCAACCTCATTGTTAGTCCCTCACGTACCATCTGACATTGCCTCTGTGTCGCTATTAAGTCATTTTTAATTTCTTTTTGTGTCGCCTTTAACCCTCCTAGTACCGCAGTGTTCTTTTGTACCTGCTCCACTAGTTCTTTTTGTCCCTCCGTCAGCTGTTCCACCTCCTCCGTCAGATCTTCTATTCCCCCTTGTAACTTTGCCGTATTATTCCTCACCTCTTTCTCGATACGCTTTTCGCCTCGCTTTACCTCCTCGCGTACCCCCGAGACCTCCTCACTTACACCTCGTCGTATTTCCTCCTTCATCTCCTCCATCTCTTTTGTAGATGCTACCCTCATCTGTCCCAATTCATCCCTCTGAGCATCCAATTTACTTTCTAACCCGATTTGCACCTCCTCTATCTGGTTCCCCATTCGTTTGATTTCCCTGGCAGATTGTTCCCCTATTTCCCGCAATTTGTCCTCCATCCTATTTTCTAACCCCATTAACCCATTTTTCACCTCTTTTATCCCGTTGTCTAACCCTTCAAAATTATTGTCTAACTTCCCAAATTTCTTGTCTAACCCCTCAAAATTATTGTCTAACTTCCCAAATTTCTTGTCTAACCCCTCACCGGTACCCCTCGCTTCATCCCTCATTGCCCCCATTTGGCCCTCTAATCGCTCACTATCAGCCCTCAATTCGTCCCTCATTCGCTCACTATCAGCCCTCAATTCGTCCCTTATTACCCCCATACTGTTTTTCAAACCTCCAATTTGGTCTCCCATACTCATCTGTACGGCTGCCTGTAGCTGCGCAATGAGGGCCTGCATGTCAATCGGCTGCATGTTAAAGCCCGCTGATACAGCGGGCTCGGCTACCGCGCGCACGTGCGAGGCGCCTTTTTGCGCGCCTGAAACCTCGTGCGCAAGAGCGCCATTTTGTGCGTCTGATACCCCCTCAACCATTTTGCCAATGTTCTCCTCTACTTCGTCCCTCTGATCCTGGGTTACTCCTAACCCCTCCTCTAGCTCACCTACCGGCATCCGATCGCCTTGACCAGCCATGGCGCGATTTCAAAATTCGGGTTTTTGTAAAACAACACAAATTTCCAGCAGCTTGTAATTTTGAGCGCGTTAAGCGCGCTTCGGGTCCGTATCTCACGCCCAGACACCAATTGTTACGGGTCGCGGACAAGATGTTATATTGACCGAGCGGTGGTGTATTACCGTGACCTAACACTAACAGTTCCCCCGATTCTTCCCCAACTCACCCGATTCACCCCAAACTTTGGCCGTATCGCACCGCAGCTGCCCAATCTGGACAACTCTAAAACGACCGAATGCAAAGAGGAAAAGGAATAAGACGAGAAGACGGACAGAAGAGTAATTGGATTTATTATTTACACATACAAGTAGGAAGCAAGCAGTCACGTTTATTTACAGGGACATGAGACGCAGGTGACACAGTGCAACGCTAGCTTACCTACAGTCTTAATTAACCCAGGGACAGAACAAACAAAAGACAGACTCACGCGGGGAATGATGACAGGAATTGGCTGGAAGGAGAGGATGGCTAGGAGTTGTATTGTACAGCACGATCGGCGCGTTTAGCAGCCGCCGTTCCTTCGCGGCCCTGCTCAAAACCGCCGTCCAGGCCCCAAGCGGCTGTTGGGTGTTGTTGCTGCTGTGGCCGCCGCTGCTTTTCCAGGATTACAACAGGCTTTGTGCTTTCTGGGATGTCCTCTCCTTCGATGTTCTCTATGTTCTCTTGGTCCAATCACTCCTCACCACCGACAACTCAACGCAACCAACGCAACCACTGACCACCACAACGCAACCACTGACGACCAAAACCACACAACTCAGCTCTGCTTCTTGGACCCTCTCTCTTCTCAATGGCTTGGGCTCCCTTTTGTCTGCCGGTCAAAGCTCCTCTCTCAAAGCTTGTCTCAGCTTCTCTTTTGGGAGCGTCGCGCTGTGGATTTTAGCTGCGGTCACGCCTGCTCATTCCCTCCTCTCAGCGCCTCTCTTTCTTCTTCAAAGCTCGACTGCTTGGGGAGCGTCGCGCTGTGGGTTATATAGGCCCCGCCCCTCAACCTTTGCGAACCTCCCCGATCGCTCTTCCTCCGCCCTCTCTAGCCAAACCCCTGGCTCATGGTTGGTCGAGTGGGGCTGGCTCACTCCTCCCCTCTATGACGAGGTGGAGACACGCCTTTCTTCTCCGACCCTGCCTCGTGGTCAATGGCGGTTATTGGAGGGGAGGTAATTGCCAAACGACGAAAAGGGGGAATGGAGGTTTTGGGAATGGGAATGAAGGGAATCTATCTCTTTCACTGGTGCAATGGAGTACTTCAATTAATGGGAGACACAGCCTTACCCTAAAACACAGAATAAGATATAACTATCGAACAGGGGTATTCTATTATTGGCTGACGTGTATGCTTGTGGACTAATTATGGGATGCCCTTTGACCTTTACACAGCTCCGGAGGCAGGGGGCGCAGAATAAACAATAATAATAATTCACACAATCAAAAAAATATACACAGTCCTCATATCCGCAACACTGCACCCTCCTCCTCTTAGGCACGTCCCGGGCCTACAACTTTTATTTAGTGTGACACGTAGGTGTAGTTCCCTCTACTTTTAACCTGACCCTGAGTGCGACAGTTTTAAAACATAAATAAATGTGTCCCGCTGCTCCATTGCACCCTGCCTAACAGACTTACGCCCACAGTTAACCGAATTGCGGAATGGTCTTCAAACTACACACTGACGGTGGGGAGCATTATTTACAATGACGCTATTTTTATTTACAAGGCTAACCCAGGACCTGTGATTGTTCTTTCTGGGGGGGAGACAGTCTGCTCTGCATCAATGCACCATGAAAGCACCCAAAAACGCACCAATACACCCCCAAGCACCAATCGGTGCAGTCACCATTGTTCAAGAAAATAAAACCAACAACCCCTAACCCTGCAGGTGATCTCTTGCTCTTCGGCTCCCTCTGCTGGTTATTATTATTTGTTCTTCCAGATGTTGTCTTTCTTTCATTTTCTTACTGGCGGCCTATTTGCAATAAAGTGTGCCCAACGTGTCCATTTTATTTTCTTTGTTTATGGCCCACAGGGCCGACTACGTGTGGTTCACCTGTGGGGCATCGGTGCCCTGTGGCCAAGGTCCGCCAGCAAGATTTCGGGCCCTCATGGCCGGTTCCAGCAGAGGGGCCATGCCCCAACCCATGGGGTCCATAAGTGGTGCTCGGCCACAGACATGTGGTCCATAATGTGGTGCATCGATGCAGACAGCTGGTTCTGAGAGTTCCGGGCGCACAATGGCCGACTCACGCACGCTCCCCTCGGCGCCCCATGGCGCACAGGTCATGTGGGAGACAAAAGGGGGACAAGAGAAATGAGCGAGGGGTAAGGTCACAAGGGTACACGTCAATAAGGCAATGCAAGGCGAAATGCGCACGGAGAGCGAAATGAGAAAGCTCGTCCCTACCGTACGTCACCCCCCTGTCACCTACACTACCCTTGCCTTTACCCCATATGTACAAAAATCTACACATTACCAATCCGTCGCTACCGTCACGTCTTCCCCTTATTTCCCTTATACCAAATTCGTCTTCACTCCCCCACTATCCAAAATTTGCCATCACCCAATTCGTCATCAATCCTCATAAGGAGGAAGAGATGGAACAACAAAGCACAATGTCACACCCACGTCATGATGCGTCTCACAATCCAAAACATTTGCATCAAAAATAATTAAACATGGCATGGTGTGGAGTACCTGTCACCTCAGGTGAGTGGATGCAGATGGTGCGAGGAGACTTCCTAATCCTAACTATCCTCTAAATGACATTAACACACTTTACACTACCCGGGGTCTCTCCCTGCCAATCCATTGGCCAACTTACACTATGGGTTCTAAAAACCAATTCCCATTGACCAAACTGTGGTGCTTCTCAATTTGGGGTCTCACTCCCCCGATTCATCTCCCGGTGCCCTCGCACAATTTCTGGGCTGAGACGTGTAGCTCTCCCAGCAGGTCTACCCACCTGCACACCTCCCCCACTGCAGTTGCCTCCGAGCTTACCTGCTCCTTGACCTAACCTATCTAATTGGGGAAGGCCCCTCCTGGCTCTGTCACCCCTTGGTGCCCTCTGGCACTGGGCTACCCGGGTCCGTCCTCCGGATCCTCGGGCCCCATCCACAACAACTCTACCGGCTCCCAGAGCCCACCTGCGGCCTCACCTGGCCGACATCCTCACAGTGGTGGAGTGCCCAATCAACTACACGCACTAACAGGCTACACGCCCAGCCATTTCCACAACACTAATGCACCCATCCAAATACCATTCTGTCACCCGCACCACAGATGCCAATATCCAACCACAATTTACCTGTACCCTCTACCTAACACTTACACTACCCGCCCCGGGTATCCGTGATGGGGGTCCACTCTTCCCCCATTCACACCTTCGCACCATCCACTCCACTCCACAATTTCCACCATACTCACTCCACGACCATCCATTCCAATACTCCATACCATTTATTCCATACACCTGTCCTCCATTCACCTGTCCTTGCACACCTGTGCAATCATACCTGGTGCCACCTGCACCCTCCTCCTCTTCCTGGACCAGTTGGTCAACACAACACACATCACCATCACTCACTCATACACTGCTCCACACACCTGTTCAGTTGCACACCTGTGCAATCACACCTGTTCAATCCTCAAACACACGGCATCATCTCATCTAACTACTCCCCTCTGAAACTTGCGCTTCCCAGTCGTCCCTTTAAACTATTGCGCTCCCACGTCATTATCATCCACTCTACTCTACTCTACCTGCGTCCCCACTACAGGTGTCATTGTCACTAACTAAACCTTAACGTTACCTAATGTCAATCTTCTAGGGCCCTACACACAATATCCTAACCCACCCGGGCTAGTTTTCACTGCCATAAACCCCATAAACTAGTGCTCCTTTGCCCCCCCCCCTTCTGTGGGGGGATGGTGGACTGCCCATCCCACCACATCGGGGAGGTCCCACTATCAATTTGGCACACCAAATTTCAGCCAATCAACGTACCAATCATCAAATTTTGCTTTTTTTTTTAATTTCGGGGCCAAAACACTATCCTCATCACCCGTCTACTTATTAGATCCTCTCGGTGCGCCAATTCCCTTCTAAAGCTCGGCTTCGTACAGCCGAGCAATGAATACGGGTTGTTTTGTGCCAGCGGCTGGATACGTCCCGCATTCGGGGCAGGGACGGGGGCTTACCCGGGCCGAGATCCCACGCACCACCTCGGCGTGGAGCCATCCAATGTCCCGATCTCGACCTGCCGGCACGTCTCAACAAAAAGTGGTCGCCATGACGACCCTTCCTATCGGGCTGCCCGCTCCGCCTAGTGGAGCACGGACGCGGCCGTTCCAAGCGAGGCCCAGCGTGGATCGCGTACGGCGGTCCTTTCGAACCCGCCGTGGCTCGGATCCCCGCTGGTTCTCGCGGCACGCAAAGCCCGGCACGCACCGAGGGCCCGATTCGGCTAAAAGTCGCTCTAACCGCTAACCCGGTTACCGTCGATGCCTCACCTGCATGCTTACACGCATACGCTACCCCTTTCTTGCTACTATCTCCAGCTGTTCCCATGCTCCTCGTACCTTTCCTTACACACCTCGGTACACTCATTCCGCTCACAGACCTGGTCACACACCTGACCACCGAACACCTTGGCACACATTCGTCGCTCGCACACCTCACCAACACACCTCCTCGCGCCCCTTCCTCGGTCACCTCCTCTGTGACAATTACAGGTGTGCTCTCACTCACACACCCAACCACGTGCCTCACGACCAACTCAAGTGTGCATTCCCACACACGCTCTACCATTCCAGGTGTGCATCCTTCCATGCCAGGTGTACATCCTCGCTCACCTGTCACAACCAACTCACGCTCCGTGTCACTCTCACTACTCTCACCTCCATTCTTGACAGCGCACTCACCCTTACTCTCGACAGCACACTCTTTCCTCATGCACCCGTCCGTTACACACCTTTCTCGCGCACACTCTTGCGCACACTCTCCCGTTACATCCTCTGTAACACTCACCACAGGCGTGCATTCCCCCTTACTCTTGACAGCGCACTCTTTCCCCATGCACCTGTCCGTTACACACCTTTCTTGCGCACACTCTTGCGCACACTCTTTCGTTACTTCCTCCGTAACACTTACCACACCGCGCTTCCATGTACCCCCTCGCACACGCGCTTCGACCAACTCACTCTTGACGGCACACTCACTCCTCGGCGTGCACTTTTTCCTCACACACCCCATGGTCGGACATTCTCGCACACCTCTTTCTTCGCACACCAGACCTGTCGCACACTTCACCAACGGCCTTTCACGAATACCCATATCCAAACCAATCCCCAAGCCGACTGAAGCTTTCCTCACATCATATACATTGCCGAATATTTCGCCACTCACCTTGGCACCTCGTCTCCGCACCTCTTTTCCACCTGCAAACTCTTTATTTGATTAGTGAGCAGCACATCATGAGTTGAGCACCGACCTTGTACATATTCCATTACTTCCTCCTTTATCTCCCTCTTAGTTTCTGTCCGTCCCTTCTTAATTTCACTCACCTCTTCTTCCACTTCCTCTAATTTTTGCTTCACCTCTCTTATTTCCCGGTGCGTCTCCTCAAGTTCGTCCTCTAAGGCTACCGTGACCGTCTCTATGTGCATCCTCACCTGCCGGTCCTTCGTCTCCATTACCTCTGTCACCTCGTCCAACCTCATTGTTAGTCCCTCACGTACCATCTGACATTGCCTCTGTGTCGCTATTAAGTCATTTTTAATTTCTTTTTGTGTCGCCTTTAACCCTCCTAGTACCGCAGTGTTCTTTTGTACCTGCTCCACTAGTTCTTTTTGTCCCTCCGTCAGCTGTTCCACCTCCTCCGTCAGATCTTCTATTCCCCCTTGTAACTTTGCCGTATTATTCCTCACCTCTTTCTCGATACGCTTTTCGCCTCGCTTTACCTCCTCGCGTACCCCCGAGACCTCCTCACTTACACCTCGTCGTATTTCCTCCTTCATCTCCTCCATCTCTTTTGTAGATGCTACCCTCATCTGTCCCAATTCATCCCTCTGAGCATCCAATTTACTTTCTAACCCGATTTGCACCTCCTCTATCTGGTTCCCCATTCGTTTGATTTCCCTGGCAGATTGTTCCCCTATTTCCCGCAATTTGTCCTCCATCCTATTTTCTAACCCCATTAACCCATTTTTCACCTCTTTTATCCCGTTGTCTAACCCCTCAAAATTATTGTCTAACTTCCCAAATTTCTTGTCTAACCCCTCAAAATTATTGTCTAACTTCCCAAATTTCTTGTCTAACCCCTCACCGGTACCCCTCGCTTCGTCCCTCATTGCCCCCATTTGGCCCTCTAATCGTTCACTATCAGCCCTCAATTCGTCCCTCATTCGCTCACTATCAGTCCTCAATTCGTCCCTCATTACCCCCATACTGTTTTTCAAACCTCCAATTTGGTCTCCCATACTCATCTGTACGGCTGCCTGTAGCTGCGCAATGAGGGCCTGCATGTCAATCGGCTGCATGTTAAAGCCCGCTGATACAGCGGGCTCGGCTACCGCGCGCACGTGCGAGGCGCCTTTTTGCGCGCCTGAAACCTCGTGCGCAAGAGCGCCATTTTGTGCGTCTGATACCCCCTCGACCATATTGCCAATGTTCTCCTCTACTTCGTCCCTCTGATCCTGGGTTACTCCTAACCCCTCCTCTAGCTCACCCACCGGCATCCGATCGCCTTGACCAGCCATGGCGCGATTTCAAAATTCGGGTTTTTGTAAAACAACACAAATTTCCAGCAGCTTGTAATTTTGAGCGCGTTAAGCGCGCTTCGGGTCCGTATCTCACTCCCAGACACCAATTGTTACGGGTCGCGGACAAGATGTTATATTGACCGAGCGGTGGTGTATTACCGTGACCTAACACTAACAGTTCCCCCGATTCTTCCCCAACTCACCCGATTCACCCCAAACTTTGGCCGTATCACACCGCAGCTGCCCAATCTGGACAACTCTAAAACGACCGAATGCAAAGAGGAAAAGGAATAAGACGAGAAGACGGACAGAAGAGTAATTGGATTTATTATTTACACATACAAGTAGGAAGCAAGCAGTCACGTTTATTTACAGGGACATGAGACGCAGGTGACACAGTGCAACGCTAGCTTACCTACAGTCTTAATTAACCCAGGGACAGAACAAACAAAAGACAGACTCACGCGGGGAATGATGACAGGAATTGGCTGGAAGGAGAGGATGGCTAGGAGTTGTATTGTACAGCATGATCGGCGCGTTTAGCAGCCGCCGTTCCTTCGCGGCCCTGCTCAAAACCGCCGTCCAGGCCCCAAGTGGCTGTTGGGTGTTGTTGCTGCTGTGGCCGCCGCTGCTTTTCCAGGATTACAACAGGCTTTGTGCTTTCTGGGATGTCCTCTCCTTGGATGTTCTCTATGTTCTCTTGGTCCAATCACTCCTCACCACCGACAACTCAACGCAACCAACGCAACCACTGACCACCACAACGCAACCACTGACGACCAAAACCACACAACTCAGCTCTGCTTCTTGGACCCTCTCTCTTCTCAACGGCTTGGGCTCCCTTTTGTCTGCCGGTCAAAGCTCCTCTCTCAAAGCTTGTCTCAGCTTCTCTTTTGGGAGCGTCGCGCTGTGGATTTTAGCTGCGGTCACGCCTGCTCATTCCCTCCTCTCAGCGCCTCTCTTTCTTCTTCAAAGCTCGACTGCTTGGGGAGCGTCGCGCTGTGGGTTATATAGGCCCCGCCCCTCAACCTTTGCGAACCTCCCCGATCGCTCTTCCTCCGCCCTCTCTAGCCAAACCCCTGGCTCATGGTTGGTCGAGTGGGGCTGGCTCACTCCTCCCCTCTATGACGAGGTGGAGACACGCCTTTGTTCTCCGACCCTGCCTCGTGGTCAATGGCGGTTATTGGAGGGGAGGTAATTGCCAAACGACGAAAAGGGGGAATGGAGGTTTTGGGAATGGGAATGAAGGGAATCTATCTCTTTCACTGGTGCAATGGAGTACTTCAATTAATGGGAGACACAGCCTTACCCTAAAACACAGAATAAGATATAACTATCGAACAGGGGTATTCTATTATTGGCTGACGTGTATGCTTGTGGACTAATTATGGGATGCCCTTTGACCTTTACACAGCTCCGGAAGCAGGGGGCGCAGAATAAACAATAATAATAATTCACACAATCAAAAAAATATACACAGTCCTCATATCCGCAACACTGCACCCTCCTCCTCTTAGGCACGTCCCGGGCCTACAACTTTTATTTAGTGTGACACGTAGGTGTAGTTCCCTCTACTTTTAACCTGACCCTGAGTGCGACAGTTTTAAAACATAAATAAATGTGTCCCGCTGCTCCATTGCACCCTGCCTAACAGACTTACGCCCACAGTTAACCGAATTGCGGAATGGTCTTCAAACTACACACTGACGGTGGGGAGCATTATTTACAATGACGCTATTTTTATTTACAAGGCTAACCCAGGACCTGTGATTGTTCTTTCTGGGGGGGAGACAGTCTGCTCTGCATCAATGCACCATGAAAGCACCCAAAAACGCACCAATACACCCCCAAGCACCAATCGGTGCAGTCACCATTGTTCAAGAAAATAAAACCAACAACCCCTAACCCTGCAGGTGATCTCTTGCTCTTCGGCTCCCTCTGCTGGTTATTATTATTTGTTCTTCCAGATGTTGTCTTTCTTTCATTTTCTTACTGGCGGCCTATTTGCAATAAAGTGTGCCCAACGTGTCCATTTTATTTTCTTTATTTATGGCCCACAGGGCCGACTACGTGTGGTTCACCTGTGGGGCATCGGTGCCCTGTGGCCAAGGTCCGCCAGCAAGATTTCGGGCCCTCATGGCCGGTTCCAGCAGAGGGGCCATGCCCCAACCCATGGGGTCCATAAGTGGTGCTCGGCCACAGACATGTGGTCCATAATGTGGTGCATCGATGCAGACAGCTGGTTCTGAGAGTTCCGGGCGCACAATGGCCGACTCACGCACGCTCCCCTCGGCGCCCCATGGCGCACAGGTCATGTGGGAGACAAAAGGGGGACAAGAGAAATGAGCGAGGGGTAAGGTCACAAGGGTACACGTCAATAAGGCAATGCAAGGCGAAATGCGCACGGAGAGCGAAATGAGAAAGCTCGTCCCTACCGTACGTCACCCCCCTGTCACCTACACTACCCTTGCCTTTACCCCATATGTACAAAAATCTACACATTACCAATCCGTCGCTACCGTCACGTCTTCCCCTTATTTCCCTTATACCAAATTCGTCTTCACTCCCCCACTATCCAAAATTTGCCATCACCCAATTCGTCATCAATCCTCATAAGGAGGAAGAGATGGAACAACAAAGCACAATGTCACACCCACGTCATGATGCGTCTCACAATCCAAAACATTTGCATCAAAAATAATTAAACATGGCATGGTGTGGAGTACCTGTCACCTCAGGTGAGTGGATGCAGATGGTGCGAGGAGACTTCCTAATCCTAACTATCCTCTAAATGACTTTAACACACTTTACACTACCCGGGGTCTCTCCCTGCCAATCCATTGGCCAACTTACACTATGGGTTCTAAAAACCAATTCCCATTGACCAAACTGTGGTGCTTCTCAATTTGGGGTCTCACTCCCCCGATTCATCTCCCGGTGCCCTCGCACAATTTCTGGGCTGAGACGTGTAGCTCTCCCAGCAGGTCTACCCACCTGCACACCTCCCCCACTGCAGTTGCCTCCGAGCTTACCTGCTCCTTGACCTAACCTATCTAATTGGGGAAGGCCCCTCCTGGCTCTGTCACCCCTTGGTGCCCTCTGGCACTGGGCTACCCGGGTCCGTCCTCCGGATCCTCGGGCCCCATCCACAACAACTCTACCGGCTCCCAGAGCCCACCTGCGGCCTCACCTGGCCGACATCCTCACAGTGGTGGAGTGCCCAATCAACTACACGCACTAACAGGCTACACGCCCAGCCATTTCCACAACACTAATGCACCCATCCAAATACCATTCTGTCACCCGCACCACAGATGCCAATATCCAACCACAATTTACCTGTACCCTCTACCTAACACTTACACTACCCGCCCCGGGTATCCGTGATGGGGGTCCACTCTTCCCCCATTCACACCTTCGCACCATCCACTCCACTCCACAATTTCCACCATACTCACTCCACGACCATCCATTCCAATACTCCATACCATTTATTCCATACACCTGTCCTCCATTCACCTGTCGTTGCACACCTGTGCAATCATACCTGGTGCCACCTGCACCCTCCTCCTCTTCCTGGACCAGTTGGTCAACACAACACACATCACCATCACTCACTCATACACTGCTCCACACACCTGTTCAGTTGCACACCTGTGCAATCACACCTGTTCAATCCTCAAACACACGGCATCATCTCATCTAACTACTCCCCTCTGAAACTTGCGCTTCCCAGTCGTCCCTTT
This sequence comes from Myxine glutinosa, assembly GCF_964187855.1. NCBI lineage: Eukaryota > Metazoa > Chordata > Myxini > Myxiniformes > Myxinidae > Myxine > Myxine glutinosa. Next base: position 55,740,712 of record NC_136262.1, on the reverse strand, counting down.
AAACTATTGCGCTCCCACGTCATTATCAACCACTCTACTCTACTCTACCTGCGTCCCCACTACAGGTGTCATTGTCACTAACTAAACCTTAACGTTACCTAATGTCAATCTTCTAGGGCCCTACACACAATATCCTAACCCACCCGGGCTAGTTTTCACTGCCATAAACCCCATAAACTAGTGCTCCTTTGCCCCCCCCCCCCTTCTGTGGGGGGATGGTGGACTGCCCATCCCACCACATCGGGGAGGTCCCACTATCAATTTGGCACACCAAATTTCAGCCAATCAACGTACCAATCATCAAATTTTGCTTTTTTTTTTAATTTCGGGGCCAAAACACTATCCTCATCACCCGTCTACTTATTAGATCCTCTCGGTGCGCCAATTCCCTTCTAAAGCTCGGCTTCGTACAGCCGAGCAATGAATACGGGTTGTTTTGTGCCAGCGGCTGGATACGTCCCGCATTCGGGGCAGGGACGGGGGCTTACCCGGGCCGAGATCCCACGCACCACCTCGGCGTGGAGCCATCCAATGTCCCGATCTCGACCTGCCGGCACGTCTCAACAAAAAGTGGTCGCCATGACGACCCTTCCTATCGGGCTGCCCGCTCCGCCTAGTGGAGCACGGACGCGGCCGTTCCAAGCGAGGCCCAGCGTGGATCGCGTACGGCGGTCCTTTCGAACCCGCCGTGGCTCGGATCCCCGCTGGTTCTCGCGGCACGCAAAGCCCGGCACGCACCGAGGGCCCGATTCGGCTAAAAGTCGCTCTAACCGCTAACCCGGTTACCGTCAATGCCTCACCTGCATGCTTACACGCATACGCTACCCCTTTCTTGCTACTATCTCCAGCTGTTCCCATGCTCCTCGTACCTTTCCTTACACACCTCGGTACACTCATTCCGCTCACAGACCTGGTCACACACCTGACCACCGAACACCTTGGCACACATTCGTCGCTCGCACACCTCACCAACACACCTCCTCGCGCCCCTTCCTCGGTCACCTCCTCTGTGACAATTACAGGTGTGCTCTCACTCACACACCCAACCACGTGCCTCACGACCAACTCAAGTGTGCATTCCCACACACGCTCTACCATTCCAGGTGTGCATCCTTCCATGCCAGGTGTACATCCTCGCTCACCTGTCACAACCAACTCACGCTCCGTGTCACTCTCACTACTCTCACCTCCATTCTTGACAGCGCACTCACCCTTACTCTCGACAGCACACTCTTTCCTCATGCACCCGTCCGTTACACACCTTTCTCGCGCACACTCTTGCACACACTCTCCCGTTACATCCTCTGTAACACTCACCACAGGCGTGCATTCCCCCTTACTCTTGACAGCGCACTCTTTCCCCATGCACCTGTCCGTTACACACCTTTCTTGCGCACACTCTTGCGCACACTCTTTCGTTACTTCCTACGTAACACTTACCACACCGCGCTTCCATGTACCCCCTCGCACACGCGCTTCGACCAACTCACTCTTGACGGCACACTCACTCCTCGGCGTGCACTTTTTCCTCACACACCCCATGGTCGGACATTCTCGCACACCTCTTTCTTCGCACACCAGACCTGTCGCACACTTCACCAACGGCCTTTCACGAATACCCATATCCAAACCAATCCCCAAGCCGACTGAAGCTTTCCTCACATCATATACATTGCCGAATATTTCGCCACTCACCTTGGCACCTCGTCTCCGCACCTCTTTTCCACCTGCAAACTCTTTATTTGATTAGTGAGCAGCACATCATGAGTTGAGCACCGACCTTGTACATATTCCATTACTTCCTCCTTTATCTCCCTCTTAGTTTCTGTCCGTCCCTTCTTAATTTCACTCACCTCTTCTTCCACTTCCTCTAATTTTTGCTTCACCTCTCTTATTTCCCGGTGCGTCTCCTCAAGTTCGTCCTCTAAGGCTACCGTGACCGTCTCTATGTGCATCCTCACCTGCCGGTCCTTCGTCTCCATTACCTCTGTCACCTCGTCCAACCTCATTGTTAGTCCCTCACGTACCATCTGACATTGCCTCTGTGTCGCTATTAAGTCATTTTTAATTTCTTTTTGTGTCGCCTTTAACCCTCCTAGTACCGCAGTGTTCTTTTGTACCTGCTCCACTAGTTCTTTTTGTCCCTCCGTCAGCTGTTCCACCTCCTCCGTCAGATCTTCTATTCCCCCTTGTAACTTTGCCGTATTATTCCTCACCTCTTTCTCGATACGCTTTTCGCCTCGCTTTACCTCCTCGCGTACCCCCGAGACCTCCTCACTTACACCTCGTCGTATTTCCTCCTTCATCTCCTCCATCTCTTTTGTAGATGCTACCCTCATCTGTCCCAATTCATCCCTCTGAGCATCCAATTTACTTTCTAACCCGATTTGTACCTCCTCTATCTGGTTCCCCATTCGTTTGATTTCCCTGGCAGATTGTTCCCCTATTTCCCGCAATTTGTCCTCCATCCTATTTTCTAACCCCATTAACCCATTTTTCACCTCTTTTATCCCGTTGTCTAACCCCTCAAAATTATTGTCTAACTTCCCAAATTTCTTGTCTAACCCCTCAAAATTATTGTCTAACTTCCCAAATTTCTTGTCTAACCCCTCACCGGTACTCCTTGCTTCGTCCCTCATTGCCCCCATTTGGCCCTCTAATCGTTCACTATCAGCCCTCAATTCGTCCCTCATTCGCTCACTATCAGTCCTCAATTCGTCCCTCATTACCCCCATACTGTTTTTCAAACCTCCAATTTGGTCTCCCATACTCATCTGTACGGCTGCCTGTAGCTGCGCAATGAGGGCCTGCATGTCAATCGGCTGCATGTTAAAGCCCGCTGATACAGCGGGCTCGGCTACCGCGCGCACGTGCGAGGCGCCTTTTTGCGCGCCTGAAACCTCGTGCGCAAGAGCGCCATTTTGTGCGTCTGATACCCCCTCGACCATATTGCCAATGTTCTCCTCTACTTCGTCCCTCTGATCCTGGGTTACTCCTAACCCCTCCTCTAGCTCACCCACCGGCATCCGATCGCCTTGACCAGCCATGGCGCGATTTCAAAATTCGGGTTTTTGTAAAACAACACAAATTTCCAGCAGCTTGTAATTTTGAGCGCGTTAAGCGCGCTTCGGGTCCGTATCTCACTCCCAGACACCAATTGTTACGGGTCGCGGACAAGATGTTATATTGACCGAGCGGTGGTGTATTACCGTGACCTAACACTAACAGTTCCCCCGATTCTTCCCCAACTCACCCGATTCACCCCAAACTTTGGCCGTATCACACCGCAGCTGCCCAATCTGGACAACTCTAAAACGACCGAATGCAAAGAGGAAAAGGAATAAGACGAGAAGACGGACAGAAGAGTAATTGGATTTATTATTTACACATACAAGTAGGAAGCAAGCAGTCACGTTTATTTACAGGGACATGAGACGCAGGTGACACAGTGCAACGCTAGCTTACCTACAGTCTTAATTAACCCAGGGACAGAACAAACAAAAGACAGACTCACGCGGGGAATGATGACAGGAATTGGCTGGAAGGAGAGGATGGCTAGGAGTTGTATTGTACAGCATGATCGGCGCGTTTAGCAGCCGCCGTTCCTTCGCGGCCCTGCTCAAAACCGCCGTCCAGGCCCCAAGTGGCTGTTGGGTGTTGTTGCTGCTGTGGCCGCCGCTGCTTTTCCAGGATTACAACAGGCTTTGTGCTTTCTGGGATGTCCTCTCCTTGGATGTTCTCTATGTTCTCTTGGTCCAATCACTCCTCACCACCGACAACTCAACGCAACCAACGCAACCACTGACCACCACAACGCAACCACTGACGACCAAAACCACACAACTCAGCTCTGCTTCTTGGACCCTCTCTCTTCTCAACGGCTTGGGCTCCCTTTTGTCTGCCGGTCAAAGCTCCTCTCTCAAAGCTTGTCTCAGCTTCTCTTTTGGGAGCGTCGCGCTGTGGATTTTAGCTGCGGTCACGCCTGCTCATTCCCTCCTCTCAGCGCCTCTCTTTCTTCTTCAAAGCTCGACTGCTTGGGGAGCGTCGCGCTGTGGGTTATATAGGCCCCGCCCCTCAACCTTTGCGAACCTCCCCGATCGCTCTTCCTCCGCCCTCTCTAGCCAAACCCCTGGCTCATGGTTGGTCGAGTGGGGCTGGCTCACTCCTCCCCTCTATGACGAGGTGGAGACACGCCTTTGTTCTCCGACCCTGCCTCGTGGTCAATGGCAGTTATTGGAGGGGAGGTAATTGCCAAACGACGAAAAGGGGGAATGGAGGTTTTGGGAATGGGAATGAAGGGAATCTATCTCTTTCACTGGTGCAATGGAGTACTTCAATTAATGGGAGACACAGCCTTACCCTAAAACACAGAATAAGATATAACTATCGAACAGGGGTATTCTATTATTGGCTGACGTGTATGCTTGTGGACTAATTATGGGATGCCCTTTGACCTTTACACAGCTCCGGAGGCAGGGGGCGCAGAATAAACAATAATAATAATTCACACAATCAAAAAAATATACACAGTCCTCATATCCGCAACACTGCACCCTCCTCCTCTTAGGTACGTTCCGGGCCTACAACTTTTATTTAGTGTGACACGTAGGTGTAGTTCCCTCTACTTTTAACCTGACCCTGAGTGCGACAGTTTTAAAACATAAATAAATGTGTCCCGCTGCTCCATTGCACCCTGCCTAACAGACTTACGCCCACAGTTAACCGAATTGCGGAATGGTCTTCAAACTACACACTGACGGTGGGGAGCATTATTTACAATGACGCTATTTTTATTTACAAGGCTAACCCAGGACCTGTGATTGTTCTTTCTGGGGGGGGAGACAGTCTGCTCTGCATCAATGCACCATGAAAGCACCCAAAAACGCACCAATACACCCCCAAGCACCAATCGGTGCAGTCACCATTGTTCAAGAAAATAAAACCAACAACCCCTAACCCTGCAGGTGATCTCTTGCTCTTCGGCTCCCTCTGCTGGTTATTATTATTTGTTCTTCCAGATGTTGTCTTTCTTTCATTTTCTTACTGGCGGCCTATTTGCAATAAAGTGTGCCCAACGTGTCCATTTTATTTTCTTTATTTATGGCCCACAGGGCCGACTACGTGTGGTTCACCTGTGGGGCATCGGTGCCCTGTGGTCAAGGTCCGCCAGCAAGATTTTGGGCCCTCATGGCCGGTTCCAGCAGAGGGGCCATGCCCCAACCCATGGGGTCCATAAGTGGTGCTCGGCCACAGACATGTGGTCCATAATGTGGTGCATCGATGCAGACAGCTGGTTCTGAGAGTTCCGGGCGCACAATGGCCGACTCACGCACGCTCCCCTCGGCGCCCCATGGCGCACAGGTCATGTGGGAGACAAAAGGGGGACAAGAGAAATGAGCGAGGGGTAAGGTCACAAGGGTACACGTCAATAAGGCAATGCAAGGCGAAATGCGCACGGAGAGCGAAATGAGAAAGCTCGTCCCTACCGTACGTCACCCCCCTGTCACCTACACTACCCTTGCCCTTACCCCATATGTACAAAAATCTACACATTACCAATCCGTCGCTACCGTCACGTCTTCCCCTTATTTCCCTTATACCAAATTCGTCTTCACTCCCCCACTATCCAAAATTTGCCATCACCCAATTCGTCATCAATCCTCATAAGGAGGAAGAGATGGAACAACAAAGCACAATGTCACACCCACGTCATGATGCGTCTCACAATCCAAAACATTTGCATCAAAAATAATTAAACATGGCATGGTGTGGAGTACCTGTCACCTCAGGTGAGTGGATGCAGATGGTGCGAGGAGACTTCCTAATCCTAACTATCCTCTAAATGACATTAACACACTTTACACTACCCGGGGTCTCTCCCTGCCAATCCATTAGCCAACTTACACTATGGGTTCTAAAAACCAATTCCCATTGACCAAACTGTGGTGCTTCTCAATTTGGGGTCTCACTCCCCCGATTCATCTCCCGGTGCCCTCGCACAATTTCTGGGCTGAGACGTGTAGCTCTCCCAGCAGGTCTACCCACCTGCACACCTCCCCCACTGCAGTTGCCTCCGAGCTTACCTGCTCCTTGACCTAACCTATCTAATTGGGGAAGGCCCCTCCTGGCTCTGTCACCCCTTGGTGCCCTCTGGCACTGGGCTACCCGGGTCCGTCCTCCGGATCCTCGGGCCCCATCCACAACAACTCTACCGGCTCCCAGAGCCCACTTGCGGCCTCACCTGGCCGACATCCTCACAGTGGTGGAGTGCCCAATCAACTACACGCACTAACAGGCTACACGCCCAGCCATTTCCACAACACTAATGCACCCATCCAAATACCATTCTGTCACCCGCACCACAGATGCCAATATCCAACCACAATTTACCTGTACCCTCTACCTAACACTTACACAACCCGCCCCGGGTATCCATGATGGGGGTCCACTCTTCCCCCATTCACACCTTCGCACCATCCACTCCACTCCACAATTTCCACCATACTCACTCCACGACCATCCATTCCAATACTCCATACCATTTATTCCATACACCTGTCCTCCATTCACCTGTCGTTGCACACCTGTGCAATCATACCTGGTGCCACCTGCACCCTCCTCCTCTTCCTGGACCAGTTGGTCAACACAACACACATCACCATCACTCACTCATACACTGCTCCACACACCTGTTCAGTTGCACACCTGTGCAATCACACCTGTTCAATCCTCAAACACACGGCATCATCTCATCTAACTACTCCCCTCTGAAACTTGCGCTTCCCAGTCGTCCCTTTAAACTATTGCGCTCCCACGTCATTATCATCCACTCTACTCTACCTGCGTCCCCACTACAGGTGTCATTGTCACTAACTAAACCTTAACGTTACCTAATGTCAATCTTCTAGGGCCCTACACACAATATCCTAACCCACCCGGGCTAGTTTTCACTGCCATAAACCCCATAAACTAGTGCTCCTTTGCCCCCCCCCCCCCTTCTGTGGGGGGATGGTGGACTGCCCATCCCACCACATCGGGGAGGTCCCACTATCAATTTGGCACACCAAATTTCAGCCAATCAACGTACCAATCATCAAATTTTCCTTTTTTTTTTAATTTCGGGGCCAAAACACTATCCTCATCACCCGTCTACTTATTAGATCCTCTCGGTGTGCCAATTCCCTTCTAAAGCTCGGCTTCGTACAGCCGAGCAATGAATACGGGTTGTTTTGTGCCAGCGGCTGGATACGTCCCGCATTCGGGGCAGGGACGGGGGCTTACCCGGGCCGAGATCCCACGCACCACCTCGGCGTGGAGCCATCCAATGTCCCGATCTCGACCTGCCGGCACGTCTCAACAAAAAGTGGTCGCCATGATGACCCTTCCTATCGGGCTGCCCGCTCCGCCTAGTGGAGCACGGACGCGGCCGTTCCAAGCGAGGCCCAGCGTGGATCGCGTACGGCGGTCCTTTCGAACCCGCCGTGGCTCGGATCCCCGCTGGTTCTCGCGGCACGCGAAGCCCGGCACGCACCGAGGGCCCGATTCGGCTAAAAGTCGCTCTAACCGCTAACCCGGTTACCGTCGATGCCTCACCTGCATGCTTACACGCATACGCTACCCCTTTCTTGCTACTACCTCCAGCTGTTCCCATGCTCCTCGTACCTTTCCTTACACACCTCGGTACACTCATTCCGCTCACAGACCTGGTCACACACCTGACCACCGAACACCTTGGCACACATTCGTCGCTCACACACCTCACCAACACACCTCCTCGCGCCCCTTCCTCGGTCACCTCCTCTGTGACAATTACAGGTGTGCTCTCACTCGCACACCCAACCACGTGCCTCACGACCAACTCAAGTGTGCATTCCCACACACGCTCTACCATTCCAGGTGTGCATCCTTCCATGCCAGGTGTACATCCTCGCTCACCTGTCACAACCAACTCACGCTCCGTGTCACTCTCACTACTCTCACCTCCATTCTTGACAGCGCACTCACCCTTACTCTCGACAGCACACTCTTTCCTCATGCACCCGTCCGTTACACACCTTTCTCGTGCACACTCTTGCGCACACTCTCCCGTTACATCCTCTGTAACGCTCACCACAGGCGTACACTTTCTCGTTACATCCTCTGTAACACTCACCACAGGCGTGCATTCCCCCTTACTCTTGACAGCGCACTCTTTCCCCATGCACCTGTCCGTTACACACCTTTCTCGCGCACACTCTTGCGCACACTCTTTCGTTACTTCCTCCATAACACTTACCACACCGCGCTTCCATGTACCCCCTCGCACACGCGCTTCGACCAACTCACTCTTGACGGCGCACTCACTCCTCGGCGTGCACTTTTTCCTCACACACCCCATGGTCGGACATTCTCGCACACCTCTTTCTTCGCACACCAGACCTGTCGCACACTTCACCAACGGCCTTTCACGAACACCCGGATCCAAACCAATCCCCAAGCCGACTGAAGCTTTCCTCACATCATATACATTGCCGAATATTTCGCCACTCACCTTGGCACCTCGTCTCCGCACCTCTTTTTCCACCTGCAAACTCTTTATTTGGTTAGTGAGCAGCACATCATGAGTTGAGCACCGACCTTGTACATATTCCATTACTTCCTCCTTTATCTCCCTCTTAGTTTCTGTCCGTCCCTTCTTAATTTCACTCACCTCTTCTTCCACTTCCTCTAATTTTTGCTTCACCTCTCTTATTTCCCGGTGCGTCTCCTCAAGTTCGTCCTCTAAGGCTACCGTGACCGTCTCTATGTGCATCCTCACCTGCCGGTCCTTCGTCTCCATTACCTCTGTCACCTCGTCCAACCTCATTGTTAGTCCCTCACGTACCATCTGACATTGCCTCTGTGTCGCTATTAAGTCATTTTTAATTTCTTTTTGTGTCGCCTTTAACCCTCCTAGTACCGCAGTGTTCTTTTGTACCTGCTCCACTAGTTCTTTTTGTCCCTCCGTCAGCTGTTCCACCTCCTCCGTCAGATCTTCTATTCCCCCTTGTAACTTTGCCGTATTATTCCTCACCTCTTTCTCGATACGCTTTTCGCCTCGCTTTACCTCCTCGCGTACCCCCGAGACCTCCTCACTTACACCTCGTCGTATTTCCTCCTTCATCTCCTCCATCTCTTTTGTAGATGCTACCCTCATCTGTCCCAATTCATCCCTCTGAGCATCCAATTTACTTTCTAACTCGATTTGCACCTCCTCTATCTGGTTCCCCATTCGTTTGATTTCCCTGGCAGATTGTTCCCCTATTTCCCGCATTTTGTCCTCCATCCTATTTTCTAACCCCATTAACCCATTTTTCACCTCTTTTATCCCATTGTCTAACCCCTCAAAATTATTGTCTAACTTCCCAAATTTCTTGTCTAACCCCTCACCGGTACCCCTCGCTTCGTCCCTCATTGCCCCCATTTGGCCCTCTAATCGCTCACTATCAGCCCTCAATTCGTCCCTCATTCGCTCACTATCAGCCCTCAATTCGTCCCTCATTACCCCCATACTGTTTTTCAAACCTCCAATTTGGTCTCCCATACTCATCTGTACGGCTGCCTGTAGCTGCGCAATGAGGGCCTGCATGTCAATCGGCTGCATGTTAAAGCCCGCTGATACAGCGGGCTCGGCTGACCGCGCGCACGTGTGAGGCGCCTTTTTGCGCGCCTGAAACCTCGTGCGCAAGAGCGCCATTTTGTGCGTCTGATACCCCCTCAACCATATTGCCAATGTTCTCCTCTACTTCGTCACTCTGATCCTGGGTTACTCCTAACCCCTCCTCTAGCTCACCCACCGGCATCCGATCGCCTTGACCAGCCATGGCGCGATTTCAAAATTCGGGTTTTTGTAAAACAACACAAATTTCCAGCAGCTTGTAATTTTGAGCGCGTTAAGTGCGCTTCGGGTCCGTATCTCACTCCCAGACACCAATTGTTACGGGTCGCGGACAAGATGTTATATTGACCGAGCGGTGGTGTATTACCGTGACCTAACACTAACAGTTCCCCCGATGCTTCCCCAACTCACCCGATTCACCCCAAACTTTGGCCGTATCGCACCGCAGCTGCCCAATCTGGACAACTCTAAAACGACCGAATGCAAAGAGGAAAAGGAATAAGACGAGAAGACGGACAGAAGAGTAATTGGATTTATTATTTACACATACAAGTAGGAAGCAAGCAGTCACGTTTATTTACAGGAACATGAGACGCAGGTGACACAGTGCAACGCTAGCTTACCTACAGTCTTAATTAACCCAGGGACAGAACAAACAAAAGACAGACTCACGCGGGGAATGATGACAGGAATTGGCTGGAAGGAGAGGATGGCTAGGAGTTGTATTGTACAGCACGATCGGCGCGTTTAGCAGCCGCCGTTCCTTCGCGGCCCTGCTCAAAACCGCCGTCCAGGCCCCAAGCGGCTGTTGGGTGTTGTTGCTGCTGTGGTCGCCGCTGCTTTTCCAGGATTACAACAGGCTTTGTGCTTTCTGGGATGTCCTCTCCTTGGATGTTCTCTATGTTCTCTTGGTCCAATCACTCCTCACCACCGACAACTCAACGCAACCAACGCAACCACTGACCACCACAACGCAACCACTGATGACCAAAACCACACAACTCAGCTCTGCTTCTTGGACCCTCTCTCTTCTCAACGGCTTGGGCTCCCTTTTGTCTGCCGGTCAAAGCTCCTCTCTCAAAGCTTGGCTCAGCTTCTCTTTTGGGAGCGTCGCGCTGCGGATTTTAGCTGCGGTCACGCCTGCTCATTCCCTCCTCTCAGCGCCTCTCTTTCTTCTTCAAAGCTCGACTGCTTGGGGAGCGTCGCGCTGTGGGTTATATAGGCCCCGCCCCTCAACCTTTGCGAACCTCCCCGATCGCTCTTCCTCCGCCCTCTCTAGCCAAACCCCTGGCTCATGGTTGGTCGAGTGGGGCTGGCTCACTCCTCCCCTCTATGACGAGGTGGAGACACGCCTTTCTTCTCCGACCCTGCCTCGTGATCAATGGCGGTTATTGGAGGGGAGGTAATTGCCAAACGACGAAAAGGGGGAATGGAGGTTTTGGGAATGGGAATGAAGGGAATCTATCTCTTTCACTGGTGCAATGGAGTACTTCAATTAATGGGAGACACAGCCTTACCCTAAAACACAGAATAAGATATAACTATCGAACAGGGGTATTCTATTATTGGCTGACGTGTATGCTTGTGGACTAATTATGGGATTCCCTTTGACCTTTACACAGCTCCGGAGGCAGGGGGCGCAGAATAAACAATAATAATAATTCACACAATCAAAAAAATATACACAGTCCTCATATCCGCAACAATATACATATTATCCCGGAGCGTTGTTTGCCCAGGAAAGGCGAGAGGGGGCGTGGCCCAGCGTCCTGGCTGCGGCCTGGCAAGTTGAGGGCGAGCCTGCCCGGGCGTCCTGGACGAGCCCGGCATGGTGATCGCTCCGCGTCCTTGATAGGTGCAAGGCGATTGTGAAAACCCAGCGGTAGCCGCTACACACGTCCCCCCAGAATCGACTTGCACCGGCAGGGTCAATTTGAGGGGGGTCCTGATGACCCGGCCGAAGCGACCCCTGGCGGGTCGTGGGAGGGGGTCCGGTGTGGTGGTGGGCGGTCGAGTGGGGGGCACCGTGGACGGGGGGCGGCCTCGCCGCGGCGGAAGGGCCACCCGTGGTGGGTGGTCGACGTCCACGTGCACCGGCTTGAGGCGGTCCACCGCAATCCGGTCCGACCTGCCGCCGATGTCGATGACGAACGACTTGTCGTCCCGTCGCAGCACCCGGAAGGGCCCGTCGTACGGCGGCCGGAGTGGCCCCCGATGTGCGTCGTGACGCACAAAAACATACTCCGCTGTGCGAAGTGCTGGGGGGACGTAGGACTGGGGGTCACCGTGGTGGGATGTTGGCCTGGGGGCAAACCGTCGGGCGGCCTCCTGGAGGTCCGAGCGCTGATGAGCTGCGGACCAGGGACTGGTAGCGTCGGGCACGAATTCGCCCGGGACGCATAGCGCCTGGCCATAGACCAGCTCGGCGGTGGATGCCTGGAGGTCCTCCTTGGGGGCCGTGCGGAGGCCCAAAAGGACCCACGGCAGCCGGTCGGTCCAACCGCCGTCTTGAAGGCCGGCCATGAGCGCGGCCTTCATGGAGCGGTGGAATCGCTCGCACAACCCGTTTGCTTGGGGGTGGTAGGCCGTAGTACGGTGGAGCTTGACCCCTAGGTTGCGGGCGACCGCGCCCCACAGCTCGGAGGTGAACTGTGGTCCGCGGTCTGATGAGATGTCCACCGGTGCGCCGAAGCGGGCGACCCAGGTGGCGATGAAAGCCTGCGCCACGTCGGCGGTGGTGGTAGAGACGAGGGGAACGGCCTCCGGCCACCTGGTGGTCCTGTCCACCATGGTGAGCAGGTGTGTGAACCCCCGTGACGGGGGGAGGGGGCCCACCAGATCCACGTTGACGTGGTCGAAACGTCGTTCGGGCACGGTGAAAGGTGCCAGCGGGGCCTGGGTGTGTCGGTGGACCTTGGCCCGTTGGCAGGCCGTGCAGGTGCTGGTCCAATCGCGGACGTCCCGACGAAGGCCGTGCCAGACGAATCGCGCCGACACCAGCTTCTGGGAAGCTTTCCGGCCCGGGTGGGAAAGGCCGTGGAGGGAGGCGAAGATGCAGCGTTGCCAGGTGACGGGCACGATGGGGCGAGGCTGGCCTTGGGAGACGTCGCAGAGCAGGACAGTGTCCGCGAAGGGGATGTCGGCCAGGCGGAGGCCCGTGTCCGCCGCCCGGAGGGCTTGCACCATGGTGTCGGTGGTTTGGTCCGCCGCCATAAGCGCAAAGTCCACGCCCAGGTGGACCGCGTTCGCGCTGGCCCGGGAAAGACAGTCGGCCACGGCGTTGTTTTTGCCGGCGACGTGCCGGATGTCCGTGGTAAACTCCGACACGGCGGAGAGGTGGCGCTGTTGGCGGGCCGACCACGGCTCCGTGACCTTGGCCATGGCGTAAACCAACGGCTTGTGGTCGACGAACGCCGTGAAAGGTCGGCCCTCCAGGAGGTGGCGGACGGCCAGGTGTAGACCGAGGAGCTCCCGGTCAAACGTGCTGTATTTGAGCTCGTTCGGCCGGAGCTGCCGGCTGAAAAAAGCGAGTGGCTGCCAAACCCTGTTCACCCATTGCTCATGTACGGCGCCCACCGCGTAGTCGGAGGCATCTGTGGTGAGGGCGATGGGAGCGTTGAGCACCGAGTGAGCGAGCAGTGTTGCGTCGGCGAGGGCCCGCTTTGAGCTTTGGAAGGCCGCATCCATTGCTGCGGACCAGGCGATGTCGTGGTTGGCCGGCTTGCCCTGGAGGGCTTCGTAGAGGGGCCGCATGAGTTGAGCAGCGCGGGGCACGAAACGGTGATAAAAATTCACCATTCCCAGGAATTCCTGCAGGGCCTTTATGGTGCGGGGACGCGGGAACGTGGTGATGGCCTCGACCTTGGTTGGCAGCGGCACGGCCCCGTTCTTGGTGATGTGGTGGCCCAAAAAAATCAACGGCCGTCGTGCCGAAGTGGCATTTGGCCGGGTTGACGATGAGGCCGTGCTCGCTGAGGCGCCCGAACAGTGTTCGGAGGTGGAGGAGGTGCTCGGCCCGGGACGTGCTGGCGACGAGGATGTCGTCCAGGTAAACAAAAAGGAACGGCAGGTCACGCAGCACGCCGTCCATCAAGCGCTGGAACGTCTGAGCCGCGTTCTTGAGACCAAACGGCATCCGCAAGAATTCGAATAAGCCGAACGGCATGATGACTGCCGTTTTAGGGACGTCGGCCGCCCTGACAGGTACCTGGTGATATCCCCGTATGAGATCAATTTTCGAAAAAATGACCCGTCCCGCCAGACGGGCGGAGAAGTCTTGGATATGCGGGATCGGGTACCTGTCGGGGGTGGTAGCGTCATTGAGACGGCGGTAGTCGCCACACGGGCGCCATCCACCCCCCGGCTTTGGCACGATGTGCAGTGGCGAGGCCCACGCGCTATCGGAGCGCCGCACGATGCCGAGGTGCTCCAACGCGTCGAATTCGGCCTTCGCCACGGCGAGCTTGGCTGGGTCGAGGCGGCGGGCCCTGGTGTAGACCGGCGGGCCCCTGGTTGGTATGTGGTGCTCGATCCCATGCCGTACTGCGACGGCCGAAAACGTCGGCCGTGTGAGGGCCGGGAACTCCGTGAGCAGGCGAGCAAACTCGTTCGCCGCCGGGACGGCGCATGCCAGCTCGGAGCTGCTCAATGTGCATACCAGGGAGCTGAAGGTTTCGGCGTTGATTAAACGACGCCGTTGGACGTCCACCAGCAGTCCGTGTGCGCAGAGGAAGTCGGCGCCTAGCAGAGCCATGGGCACGTTTGCGGTTACAAACGTCCAAGCAAAGCGTTGGCCGCCGAAGCAGAGGGTGACGTTGCGCGGGCCGAAGGTGCGGATGGTCGATCCGTTGGCCGCAACCAAGGAGGGGCCACAAACCGCGGACTGCCTGTCCTGGTCAGAGGCGGATATGACGCTCAGTTGGGCGCCGGTGTCGCACAGGAAGCGCCGTCCGGACGCTTTATCCGTGATGAACAGTAAGTTGCCCATGTGGCCGGCGCTCATGGCTGGTAATGAACGCCGGCCCGGCCGTTTCCCGGCCTGCCGAAGGTGCACGGGGGTCGGCATGTCCGGGCCTTCTGTCCGAACCTGGCATGATAGTAACACCACGCTTGGTCAGGTGGAGGCCCCGGTCGTCGTGCTGGAGGTGGTCGGCTCGGTGTAGCGGCCGGCAATTGCGTCGGCAGTTCGGTCGTCGACCGTGCCGGGTGCTCCGGCGCCATGGGTGTTGCGTCGGACGGCGGTGGGTCCCATGTCGCTGCTGCGATGCGCTGACCTGCGGCGGAGATCTTGTCGGCTTCTCTGGCAAGGGCCCGGGGATCTGTGATCGTCGTGCTTGCCAGGGCGAGGCGTACCGGGTTAGGCAGCTGACGGAGGAACAGCTCCCGGAACAGGAATGCCGGAGAGTGCTCGCTGAGCAGTGAAAGCATGTAGTGCATTCGCTCGGAAGGGCGCGTGTCGCCGAGCTCGGGCAGGTCGAGCAGGCGCCGTGCGCATTCCGCCGATGGGAGGGCGAAAGCGTCGAGGAGAAGCTTCTTAATCGCGCCGTATTTGTCAGTGGCTGGCGGGCTCTCGAGGAGGCTCAGGGCGCGGGCCGCGGTGGCCGAACCGAGCGCTGCTACCACATGGTGGAAGCGGGTGTCGTCGGCCGTGATGCCTTGCAGGGCGAACAGGGAATCCGCCTGTGCGAACCAAACCGCCGCGTGAGCCTCCCAGAAGGTAGGCAGTTTAAGGGCGACTGCCGTGTCCATGTCGGTAGGTCACCAATGAAGGAGCTGGGGCTCCCACGTCGATCGGAAGAATGGACGCGACAAAAAGCTGGAATTCATCCGAGTTGCTTTAATCAAACCAAACACTCAGGCACTCTGAAAAGCCCGTTTATCGGGCAGCAATATATATACATATTATCCCGGAGCGTTTGCCCAGGAAAGGCGAGAGGGGGCGTGGCCCAGCGTCCTGGCTGCGGCCTGGCAAGTTGAGGGCGAGCCTGCCCGGGCGTCCTGGACGAGCCCGGCATGGTGATCGCTCCGCGTCCTTGATAGGTGCAAGGCAATTGTGAAAACCCAGCGGTAGCCGCTACACAGTATATATACATACATATATATATATATATATATATATATATATATATATATATATATATATATATATATTGTTACAGACGCGGTTGTGGATGTTGGTTTACCGAGCGGTTTGGTATGACCACGTCTGCACAGTTTACCCGATTCCACTCGAACGTTGGCCAAATCGCGCTATGCTAAATCAATTGAGGAAAAAGACACAACGAATGGGTTAAAATGACACGACACCAAGGGTTCAGTTCTCAAGACCTCCGGAGGAGGTTATATTATGGCGGAAGGTCAGATTACAACTACAAGAGGGACAGCATAGAAAGACAGGCACTTAGACACACTTATCTTATTCCCTGACAGACGACACCTGACAGACGACAGATAAACAGGACAAAAACTGACTCACACGGGGATTGATGGCAAGGAAAGCGGGCAGTCGATGGCTCAAGGTGCACCGTTCTCGGAGGGGGTGCACCGTTCTCGGAGGTACTGCAATACCGGGTCGATGCGTGGAGCTCGCTCAGCGCTTGGAGGTGGTGACTGGCTCTTCTTCAAGCTCGGGGCGCATCTCACGTCACATCCGGTGAGTCGCTGCGTATATCCGGCGGGGAGTGACACGCCCTCGGCTCGTTAGCTCCGCCCCAGATGGAATCGGCCCGTTGCTTCTCATTGGGTGCGTGCGGGGGGGTTACCGGCTCCGCCCTTGACGAGGGGCTGACAAGGAGCCCCTTCGTGGTAACCCCGTCGGAGCGCATGGTCAATGGCGGCTAACCGAGCCGGTGTGAGGACGCACACTCCCCCGCGCCGCGCCGTTGTTGTTGTAGTTGTTGTTGTAGTTGTTGTTGTAGTTGTTGTTTGGGGAAGAAGATGGGAGGAGGTATGGGAAGGTCCTAAACTCACTACTGGTGCCATATAATCACATTCTGGTGCAACGAAGAGTCAGAATTAATGGAAACGAGTCCTTAACTGACATAGACTAAGAATAACT
Organism: Myxine glutinosa; assembly: GCF_964187855.1. NCBI lineage: Eukaryota > Metazoa > Chordata > Myxini > Myxiniformes > Myxinidae > Myxine > Myxine glutinosa. The sequence continues at coordinate 55,724,018 of NC_136262.1, read as the reverse complement.
AGCAAGATGTCCGAAAGTTGTCTACATGAGATGCGGTGGACCTGGGCACGACATTTAATGGGGGAAAAAGGGGAGGTCGGTTCTACAGAGTGTTATTTACAGGCAATGGGACTAGGGAATGGGGGATTGGGGATAGTTGGGGAGTATTGGGGAAATAGGGGAGTATTTACAAGCGGATATTGAGGCCAAGTCCCATATCCGCAACAATATATATATATACAGACTTGGCATTTAATATGGAATATATATTTTTTCTTGACTTGGGCTTACTTTCTTAACTCAGTATATCAATCTGGTGAGTTTCTTTTACACTTTGGTGATTTATTTGTTAAAAGAACCATGTCACTGATTGTCTGTCGTACCAAGAAGTCAACAACAGGATTATATCACAGGTGGCGTGGCAAAATGTACGGACAGGTGCATTTGATGACTGGCTTCACAGTCGGGTATACAAGGGTTTTTGCGTTCTGTATTAGTGGAAAACAACTGCTGCACGTCTACAAAAGTTATTGCCGTTTCCTCTGGAGATGGTCTATCAACTCGACAATGCTGTTTGTCATGGAGTGGTGGCTTTATGAAATTACGGCATGAAACAGCGTGCTATTGCTCAGCAGTATGGCATCACTCAAGGTCAGGTGTCAAAGATCCTGAAACGAAATGCTCAGAGGGGTGTCCCTACTCCAATACCGAGGCCAGGACATCCCCGCAGAACCACAAGGAGGGATGATCGCCAGCTGCACCGGTTAGTTCGCAATGGCCGTACCAAGTCAGCTAATTGGCTTAAGGCTGAGTGGCAGCAACTGACAAATGTGCCTGTATCCAGAGGGCTAGTCAACCAACGACTGGTTCAAGCAGGCTATCGTGCCAGGCATCCCCTGTGAAAGCCACGCCTGACCAGACAACACCGCCAGCGCCGATTGCAGTGGGCCAGAGAGCACCATCAATGGCATCCAGGACACTGGAATTACGTGATCTTCAGTGACGAGTCTAGATTTCTGGTCTATCGTCAAGATGGCCGTGTCCGAGTGCGCAGACAAGTGCATGAAGCCTACAACAAAGATTGTATAGTGCCAAGAGTCAAGCTGGAGGTGGTGGGGTGACCGTTTGGGCTGCTTTTCATGCAGGGGGCAAAACTGACCTGGTTGTTCTGAATGGAAACCTGAACCAGTTCAAGTACAGGGCCATTCTGGAAGAAACATTGCTTCCATTTGCTCGTGCAGCCTTTCGAGGAAACTTTGTCTTCCAAGATGACAATGCATGGCCTCATCGTGCTCGCATGATCCAACACTTTCTTGCTGACCGTGGTGTAGAGCATATGGAGTGGCCTGCCATGTCCCAGGATATGAATCCGATAGAGAACATGTGGGCAGAATTGATAGTCAACTTGGACCAGCAGCCCAGCTCTGTGCGTGAATTGCAGCAGGCTATTGTCACTGCATGGCAAGCGATTCCTGTCCAAACCTTGGCAAATCTCGTGAACAGCATGCCTCAACATGTACGTGCTCTCCTGAATGCTCGTGGGGGTTACACGAAGTACTGAACTGTAATTTTACTGTCCATAATCCCAGTCGTAATTTAACTTTTGTTTATGTTAAAAAAAAAATTGGCTAATGTGCAAAATAAAGAGAGACTTCTGGAAAACGAACAGAAGTTTAACACAGTACTGTCCATGAATTGAGTTCGATATCAGTTTACATCACTTTCAAGGTTCAATTTATTTGTTTCGAAATGTCAAATGTGGTTTTTTTTCTTTTAAAGGTCACATGAACAAAATCTAGAATAATTTCAACATAATTCCAATGAACTTTTGGTTCTAAGACATCTTGAAAAGTAAGTTCACCCCCACAAAAAAAATATTCCATATTAAATGCCAAGTCTGTATATATATATATATATATATATATATATATATATATATATATATATATATATATATATATATATATATATATATATATATATATATATATATATATATATATATATATATATATATATATATATATATATATATATATATATATATATATATATATATATATATATATATATATATATATAGTATGTACAGTCACGTGAAAAAGTAAGTACACCCCATGTAAAGTTTTGACTTTTTCAACATATTTCAACATGCAGCTATTTGATCTTCATTTCAACAATATTGACAGATAAAGATGATATAATATAACAAATATCATGAAACATTTACATTTTGTAGTCCATTGTATAATTTAAATAAACATGAATGCAAATTTCGCATGTGGAAAAAGTAAGTACACCCTTGGCTCTAATAGGTGGTATTGCCCCCTTTGGCAGAAACAACCTCAAGTAGGTGTTTCTGATAACTGTCTACCAGTCTCTGACATTGTCTGGGGGAAATTGTTGCCCACTCCTCCATGCTGAATTCTTTCAGCTGTACGATGTTTGAGGGTTTTCTTGCATGCACAGCTCGTTTCAAATCCCCCCACCACATCTCGATGGGATTTAGATCCGGGCTTTGACTTGGCCATTCCAGAACCCTCCATTTCTTTCTTTTCACCCATTCCTTGGTGGATTTACTGGTATGTTTAGGGTCATTGTCATGTTGCAAGGTCCACCTTCGGTTAAGCCTCAACTTTCCGACAGATGGCCTCACATTATCCTCAAGCACCCTCTGGTACAATGAAGAATTCATAGTGGATTCTATGATGGTGAGCTGCCCAAGCCCTGATGCAGCAAAGCTGCCCCAAACCATATTTCCACCACCATGCTTTACAGTTGGTATCAGGTTCTTGTGGTCAAATGCTGTCTTTGGTTTTCGCCAAACATGTCTTCTGGAACTGTAGCCAAATAGCTCTACCGTTGACTCATCTGTCCAGAGCACATTGTTCCAGACGTGCTGGTCTTTGCCTAGGTGTTCATTGGCAAACTTTAGTCGTGCCCTGATGTTCTTTCTGGACAGCAAAGGTTTCCTCCTGGCACACCTCCCATGTATATCAAATTTGTGCAGCCTCTTTCTAATGGTAGACTCGTGCACTTTGACATCAACAGTGGCAAGAGCTACCTGTGCGTCCCGTGATGACATTCCAGGGTTCTTAGAGACTTATTTCATCATCTTGCGGTCTGCTCTCGGGCTGAACTTGCTGGGGTGGCTTGGCCTGAACAAGTTGGCAGTTGTTTGGAATCTTCTCCACTTGTCGATGATCTTCCGGACAGTCGAATGATTGATTTCAAATTGTTTGGAGATCTTTTTAAATCCCTTCCCAGACTCGTAGGCATCTATAACCTTCTTTCTGAAGGCATCAGAAAGCTCTTTTGATCTAGGCATGGTGACGCCGCACACTTCAACAACAAAGAGCTAACCAAACGAAATGTCTGAGGTTTAAATAAGACAGGTTCCTCCAAGATCCTCTCTGACGATGTTCTAATCATTTGCACCTGAGCTGGTGCACCTGATTCTAAATTTAGGTATTTGAAGTAGTGATAAATGTAGGGGTGTACTTACATTTTCCACATGCGAAATTTGTATTTATATTTATTTAAATTATACAATGGACTGCAAAATGTAAATGTTTCATGATATTTGTTATATTATATCACCTTTATCTTTCAATATTGTTGAAATGAAGATCAAATAGCTGTATGTTGAAATATGTTGAAAAAGTCAAAACTTTACATGGGGTGTACTTTCTTTTTCGCATGACTGTATGAAGTCTGTGTGCAGGATCCCGAATTAGGAACATTATTTATTAACCGTCGCGTTTCCTTTGTTCTCGAGTCCGTAATAAATATTCCTTTTGTACATTTTACCTCCACGTTCGATTGAGTTATTAATTTGAAGGTTGAAGACGCTGGCGCGTGCGGGCCGTGAGATAAGAGCGTGCCGCTTCATCCTCTTCATTCTTCCTCCCGTGCTTGCATAGTCAAATCCACAATTGATCATCGCCTCGCAGTTAAAGCTCGTTCAGGCTATCCACTATCCCACGGTCTTAACTGAGGGTATTCGCACGACAATATATATATATATATATATATATATATATATATATATATATATATATATATACAGTATATATATATATATATATATTGATGTGTGCCTGCCCTCTGGCGAACACTGCAGGGTGGCACAGATGACCAAACGAGCGTTCAATTGAAACGAACTCCGAGGCGTTCAATTAAATGGCGGATCTTCGTTATACACGCGGGGAGCAAGTGGGGGAGAAGCCGTGAGTGCTTACCTGCAAGGGTCCACCTGACGTCTTCTCACCTGGATAAATTAACTCAAACGACACGGAATTAAACTGTACAAAAATACCGTCTTTATTAAAGAAAATGCCCGGAACAAAGAATGCACAATAAAACTAAATTCCTAATTGGAGCTCCCACACACAGACTGAAATACAAACGATGGGAAAAAGAACTGGAAAATAAATGTGTGATGTGTGGCACTTAGCTCCAAGTTGCTCTTGAACCCCGTCAGGAATTGTCAAAGATCGTCTGAGGCCTCTACGTCCTTGCGCACGAAAATGCGCTTGTTGTGGCGGCAGTAGGCCTTGGCGCACAGCCCGCTCTTCCAGCCACGCTTATCCTCACGATCTTGTACACCAACACCATAGCCAGACGATGCAAGGAAGTCCAGAGCCTCGACATTTGTTGTCAAAAGGCAGGACTCGAGAATGAAAGAGGAAGAGCGATGTCGGGACACGACCGTTCACCACCAGATGCAGAACCCGAGAGCTGAAAATGTCCACCGTTCTAATAGTTTTGTACTCGAGGCTTTGACGTCATCCCACGACGTCTTTGTGTCCGCTCCTATCAGCGAGTCCCATCTTACCAGTCCTTGCGCCAATCAAATCCGGGACCAATCACTGCTTTTTGGGGCGTGGCTTCATGGACCTTTTGTGCCTGTGTGCTCACCAAGTCGATGTTATCTGCGATAGGGCTTAATGTCCTGCTTCCAGTTGGTTTTTATTTTGTGTGGTTAATGGGCGATTTATTACTATTTGTGTGTGCTCTGGTGTCATTAGGAACAGAGGAAAAAAATAACAGAGGCCATTATATATATATATATATACAGACTTGGCATTTAATATGGAATATTTTTTTTGTGGGGTGAACTTACTTTTCAAGATGTCTTAGAACCAAAAGTTCATTGGAATTATGTTGAAATTATTCTAGATTTTGTTAGTGACCTTTAAAAGAAACAAAAACCACACTTGACATTTCGAAACAAATAAATTGATCCTTGAAAGTGATCTAAACTGATATCGAACTCAATTCATGGACAGTACTGTGTTAAACTTCTGTACGTTTTCCAGAAGTATCTCTTTATTTTGCACATTAGTCAGAATTTTTTTTTAACAAAAACAAAAGTTAAATTACAACTGGGATTACAGACAGTAAAATTACAGTTCAGTACTTTGTGTCACCCCCACGGGCATTCAGGAGAGCACGTACACGTTGAGGCATGCTGCTCACGAGATTTGCCAAGGTTTGGACAGGAATCGCTTGCCATGCAGTGACAATAGCCTGCTGCAATTCACGCACAGAGGTCGGCTGCTCGTCCAAGTGGTCGATTTGACGCATTAATTCTGCCCACAAGTTCTCTATCGGATTCATATCCGGGGACATGGCAGGCCACTCCATATGCTCTACACCACGGTCAGCAAGAAAGTGTTGGATCATGCGAGCACGATGAGGCCGTGCATTGTCATCTTGGAAGACAAAGTTTCCTCGAAAGGCTGCACGAGCAAATGGAAGCAATGTTTTTCCAGAATGGCCCTGTACTTGAACTGGTTCAGGTTTCCATTCAGAACAACCAGGTCAGTTTCGCCCCCTGCATGAAAAGCAGCCCAAACGGTCACCCCACCACCTCCAGCTTGGACTCTTGGCACTATACAATCTTTGTTGTAGGCTTCATGCACTTGTCTGTGCACTCTGATGCGGCCATCCTGACGATAGACCAGAAATCTATACTCGTCACTGAAGATCGCGTGATTCCAGTGTCCTGGCTGCCATTGACGGTGCTCTCTGGCCCACTGCAATCGACGCTGGCGGTGTTGTCTGGTCAGGCGTGGCTTTCTCAGGGGACGCCTTTCACGATAGCCTGCTTGAACTAGTCGTTGGTTGACTAGCCTTCTGGATACAGGCACATTTGTCAGTTGCTGCCACTCAGCCCGAAGCCGATTAGCTGACTTGGTACGGCCATTGCGGACTAACCAGTGCAGCTGGCGATCATCCCTCCTTGTGGTTCTGCGGGGACGTCCTGGCCTCGGTATTGGAGTAGGGACACCCCTCTGAGCATTTCGTTTCAGGATCTTTGAGACCTGACCTTGAGTGATGCCATACTGCCGAGCAATAGCATGCTGTTTCATGCCCTAATTTCGTAAAGCCACCACTCCATGACAAACAGCATTGTCGAGTTGACGGACCATCTCCAGAGGAAGCGGCAATAACTTTTGGAGACGTGCAGCAGTTGTTTTCCACTAATACAGAACACAGCAACCCTTGTATACCCGACTGTGAAGCCAATCATCAAATGCACCTGTCCGTACATTTTGCCACGCCACCTGTGATATAATCCGGTTGTTGACTTCTAGCTGCGCCAGACAATCAGTGACATGGTTCTTTTAACAAATAAATCACCAAAGTGGAAAAAAAACTCACCAGATTGATATACTGAGTTAAGAAAGTATACTCAAGTCAAGAAAATAAAATATTCCATATTAAATGCCAAGTCTGTATATATATATATATATATATATATATATATATATATATATATATATATATATATATATATATATATATACTGTATATATATATATTGCATCCCATTGGATGCAATGAAGGCATGATGAGCCCACTGGCCTCTATCTGTGTAAAAGTCAAAATGTTTTTTTCTTTATTCCCCTCATGTTCTCACTCCCTCTTTTATTTTGCCTTTGCCCAGTGAGAAAGACACATCCCTGCGAGGTGTTATCATTCAGCTTGAGAAAGAGCTGGCAATCAAGGAACATTCTATGAACCTTGACCAATTCTGCATGGATGTTCGCCAGCAATTTGTCCTTTTTCCCACTCACGCAAAGACTCTACAAGCCGCACAAGAAAGGCTCGGCACACCTGCTCCAGTGGGCTATAACTCGGACCCTAATATACCTTTGAGTCTGGAACAGGCCAGTTCCAAACCTTAGCTCCATGAAATGCCCTCATGTTATATCATAAATCTCTATTTAAGTTGAAGCTTTGTTTTCATTTTTTATTGATGTTTTGTTTCTCATTAGATTGAAATGTCATACATTTAATTTTGGTTTTGTTTTGTTTTTGTGGCTTTATGCCATTTACTCTAAAGATCCTTCAATTTGTCCTGCTACTCTGGGTGCTCACACACCTTCAAAGCTTTGGCTAGGTCTTACCAGTGAGATGCACTGGGTGCGAGATTTACAGGATCTTCTCAACCACATCTCCTTTATGCGTGAATATAGCTCGAGATTATTAGCCCTTCAGAGCACCCCATTATTGTCTTTATTTTTTCATTCACAAGTTCAGTTTGTTCCAACTCATATCCATGAGTATTTCTGATGAAGTTTAAAAAACGGATTTAATTGTAGTTTGTGACCCGGTTGGCCCTTTTGTGATGTCTCTAATTATTTCTTGACCTTTACCACAATGTTGTGGCTTTGTGGTGGATTCAACAGGTTAGCATACTGCTTCAATGGTGAATCTATTGTCCTCAAAAACGAATGCCTGTCAAACCGGACTCTTGCGTGAAGCATTTCTGTTGAGCCGAGGTTGGTAAATGATTCCTCAGTCGTTCCGCCTGGCCTGGTCTCTGTGCTGAGATCTGGGAAACAATGAGGTGGCATCGAGTTAGCACCTCCCCCTGCAAACTCGATAAAGCATAAAACCTTTGGGAAAGTTGGGTGAGAGATGGCTGTGGATTTGGGGCACACTGCATCTCAGCTGGTCTCTCGGCCTAGTGCTCATCTTTTGTGCAATAGCCACCAAGTTTTGGTTATGTGACATAAAATACCTGATTGGTAATTCTTTAATTAATTATACTGCCTACGAAATTAATGTCTCATGAGTTTTCAATGTCACATGTGAAATAGTATTCAAATTTGCTGTCGACAATTGCAAAAGTTCCACTGTTGGTTTTGATACAAATTGTGGGTGTCATGTGATCAAACATGAAAATTTTGATGAAATAATAAACAAAAGAGTGACTGTGACATAGCTGTACTTTATTATCATTTTGAACAGAAATAAAGAGATTTTAAAAATTGCATGCAGACATCTCGGCTCATAGAGCTAATCAACAGGGGGCAGCAGGTTCACAGATGTTTGGGGATCAAAGGAGAACATGAAGCCAAAGACGTCACATGAGTGGATGAAGGGAGTGGGCCAGTGAGTGTAAAAAGAGAGCAGGGTGGATATGGGAGGGAGCATGAGGTGACATTGGGCAGCACTCTAGAAACTCTTAAGTGAGGGGCAAGAAGCACCAGGTTCATTGAGTCGATTCCGCAGAAGAGAAAAAGAAGGGATGGAGTTGGGTGTTAAGCCTGGAATTCAGAATTTAATCAGAAAATTATGCAGCCAAGCAATCGCAGTCTGCATACGAAGCACGAGCTATAATTCCACAATATAATGGACAAACGTTTGGTTATCCATCAGTTTTGTTTCCTCTTTTATGACTTCAGATACCTCATTTATGCAGTCAAATGTGTTTTGTCTTTGACCTCTTAAAGGTGGAACACCTGCGCACTGAAGACTTGTAACGATCTCAAGAGCACTCTGTCCCCTGGCCTTGCCATCGACCTTTATATCCACACACTAATACCTGGCAGCTGTTATGGTTGTTGCTGCCAGCTGTTGAAGCTGTCAGACTTCACCCCCCTTAGCAGGCCTGAATGCCCATCAATCGCTTGTAACACTAGTCTGTGTCTCGGCCAATGTTTGTTCTTCAATTGAGTTTGATTCTTTTCTTTCACATTTGTATGCCTTGGATTCATTTTGATCGCCAGGTCTTAATAAAGCAAGTCTGGAAAATGATTGTGACGTCATTATTATTGGACAACCTTTGCTCAGATAGGCTGAAAATATCCTCGAGCTGATACCGACAGATATATGATTTGGGGAGGAGGTAGGGATTCGAGATACCATAAGAGCCTTCATTAAAAAGATATGCGATTGGTCTTTGACATTCCAGATCATGTGACTTTCTGGGTGAGAATTGAGCACGTGGGGTGGTGAGTGAGATTATTCTTGACCAATAAAAAGACTTGCCGGGTGGTTGTTGAACTCGGAGCTATTATTCAGACCGTGCTAAAAATGAAAGTGGTGGTTTTAGCACAGAATGGCTACTTTTAGTAAGAAGATGCGAATTACTGCATCGACTCGAAGTTTCTGCCACTGATGAACTTCTCTTATATGAGGAAGGCTATGTCTGTACTCAAGTTGGTTTTTGCTCTTTCTCTATTTCCTTTTTTTAAACGAAGTGAAACAGCACTCATTTTATTGTTGTGTGATCTGATCACTCCCGCACCCAGAACAAATCCCCTCTCCCTCATGAGGATCATTCAAAATGTTGTGGGATTAAGATGTGATAGTTAAGGAAAAGCCAACGTTTTATATACTGCTTTAGGAGTTGCGGATGACGAGAAGACGAGGCCATTTCTTAGGTGTTTAAAGCTCCTTTATTCCGACAGAAATCCTCACGCGAACGGAACTCATACAGCTTTTATAGCGCCAACACCTTCTTCGGAGAGGGTGGCTTCAACAACCGCGCGTACGTCACGCCGACATCATCAAAAGCCCCACTGGCCCGTGCATGTGGATTATGTCCCTATAAGGTAACCGCTACATGCACCCCCCCCCCCCCCGAATGCATTCACACGGGGGACGGCCCCGCCGTGGGGTTGAGCCAACCTAGGGGGCAGGTCAAGGCCTTGGGGGAGGCTGCTGAGGTACCTCGCGGGCCTCCCGAGGTTGCAGAGTAGGAGTAGTAATTGCGCGAGTTGCAGCTTTCTACACGCGAGCTGTAGCTGTAGTTGTCGAGTTTTTGCGCATTGTAGTTGTAGTATGTAGTTGCGCGAAGGTGACGAGCAGCGGTGCTGCCCGGGTCAGTGCGCGCGAAGGTGACGAGCAGCCGTGCTGCTCGGGTCAGTGCGTGCGAAGGTGACGAGCAGCCATGCTGCTCGGGTAAGTGCGCGTGAAGGTGACGAGCAGCCCTGCTGCTCGGGTCAGTGCGCATTAAGGTGATGAGCAGCAGTGCTCGTTGGAGAAGGCTCACCACTATGGTCGCAGAGGAGGTGCTTGGCCATAGTGCGCGTGAAGGTTACGAGCAGCAGCGCACGTTGGAGAAGGCTCACCACTCTGGTCGCAGAGGAGGTGCTTGGCCATAGTGTGCACGAAGGCTACGAGCAACAGTGCTCATTGGAGAAGGCTCACCACTATGGTCGCAGAGGAGGTGCTTGGCCGTAGTGCGCGTGAAGGCTACAAGCAGCAGCGCAAGTTGGAGAAGGCTCACCACTCTGGTCGCAGAGGAGGTGCTTGGCCGTAGTGCGCGTGAAGGCTACGAGCAGCAGCGCACGTTGGAGAAGGCTCACCACTCTGGTCGCAGAGGAGGTGCTTGGCCGTAGTGCGCATGAAGGCTACGAGCAGCAGTACTCAGCCTGTGTGCGCGAAGGGTACGAGCAGCAGTGCACGTGAAGGTGACGAGCAGCCATGCCACCAACGTCAGTGCGCGCGAAGGAGACGAGCAGCAGTGCCACCAACGTCTCGTACTTGCGCCCCTTTGGAGGATCCTGTAGAAGGCTCACCACTCTGCTTGCAGAGGAGGAGCCCAGCGCAGTGCACACAAAGGTTACGAGCAGCAGTGCGCGCAAAGGTGACGAGCAGCCGTGCCGCCGACGAAAGCAGCTCGGCTTTTCTTCCCGACCTCACTTGCGCCGCTTTTTTTCTGCTCTTCTTCTTCTGCCGGTTCCTCCCGATCTGGAGACGAGCAGCAGTGCCACCAACGTCTCTTAACTGCATTCCTTCAGAGGATCCTGGAGCAGGCTCGCCCCTCTGGTCCCAGAGGAGGAGCTGAGCGCAGTGCACGCGAACCAAATGGCCACCCGTCGTTCCCAAAACTCCGGCAGTTCGATCGAAACTGCGTTTGCCACGTTCGTTTGAAGCCCCCGAATACGTTCGGGAGCAGCGGGGGTCACCAATGTAGGTGTCGCCATGCTCGTTGGAAGCCCCCGAAAACGTTCGCAAAACTCAGGCAGGTCGATCGAAATTGCGCTTGCTATGTTCATTTGAAGCCCCCGAATCCGTTCGGGGGCAGCCGGGGTAACCAGTTTAGGAGTTGCGGATGACGCGAAGACGAGGCCATTTCTTAGGTGTTCAAAAGCTCCTTTATTCCGACAGAAATCCTCACGCGAACGGAACTCATACAGCTTTTATAGTGCCAACACCCTCTTCGGAGTGTTACGTGCTCCTCCCCAAACCCAGTCACGGTGTACCTCCGAGCCCTGAAAGGAGTCACGGCATAAAGATGTGTTACTCTGTGTGCCAATGACCAATGGTGAAACCACACCAATTGTTATCAAAAAACAAGTATTGTATTAAGGTCACACAAGAATAACAGCACAAGAACAATATTAATCAATTGTACAACAAATATTATATCATTCCTATGAGGGTACCATCAGTTTCTTACAATATAACTCACTGTGCTCCAAGTGAGCGAAAAGAACATTCCCAAAGTCTCTGTCCCGGCATCAAGCCAAAGTCGATCCACGCTCCGGTGATCGCAAGAAAAATGTTGTATCGAGACCAGAATCCAGTTCGGCTGACAGTCACGCTGCCAAAGAGGCGCAAAGGTGCCCTCAAAAGGCGACTGGGAAATCACACCTTCGGGTATGAACGTTCAACGGCTCCCAAACGGAGAACCACAAATTCCCAATCGAAATCCACGTTACACACGCAAACCAGGCTAACGGCTGGGTGCGGTGAAATGGCTGGAGTGCGGTGAAAAGGCTGGAGCGATGCGAAATGGCGGGAGCGAGGCAAAATGGCCGATGGGCCTGTACTGGAGGCGTACCTGCACTCCAACAACGATTCTCTTCGGAATCAACCACAAAACCCGACACGCAGGTTTATCTGTCACAGTGATAACCACTCTGTCACAGGAATCCCTTTCCCAGGAAACCCAAAGTTTCCTCGTGACCCCCGTTCGCCAGCGTCTCCTTGAGACCTCAAAGCAGCTCGGCTTTTCTTCCCGACCTCACTTGCGCCGCTTTTTTCTGCTCTTCTTCTTCTGCCGGTTCCTCCCGATCCGGTTTCCGGTTTCTTTTAAAACACTAATTTTTTTACCTTTTGAAAACATTTATCTCCATTTCACTTAAACGATAACAATAATAGTACATGGAACCCAAAATGCTTACAGTGGATGAAAACCACAACGATGGAAGTGACAAATCCATAACACTCCCCACCCTCAAGAAAGAGAGTTAAAACTCACCCCCAATTGATCAATTCTCGTGAGCAACAATAATTAATATTCCCCAGAATAAAGCAACGAAACTTCCAACAACCTAGAGGAATTTCCAAAGTTAGTTCACTCTGGATAAAGCATCAGCAACGACATTGTCCCTGCCCTTTACATGCTCAATTTCCAAGTTGAACTCATGCAAAGCCAAACTCCATCTCATCAACCTCTGTTTTTTATTTTTCATTTTTTGAATGAAGGTTAAGGGGTTGTGATCAGTGAAAAGTTTTAACACTGGATTCTCTTGCACCCCAACTACAGGCACGACAGGTGAGACAGGAACCATTTTTTTCACAGGCTTCTTCTCATAGTATTTCTTCAGTCGGTTGACATGACACAGCTGCCGCTTTTTCCGTCGGTCGGGAGTTGTCACCACGTAATCTGTTTCATTAACCCTCCTTTCGATTGCATAGGGACCAAAATACCTAGCCTGTGGTGGCTGACCTGGAACAGGAAGCAACACTAACACTCGGTCCTCAGGACTGAAATTTCTTATCTGAGATTTCTTGTCATGTCTCACTTTCATTTTATCCTGTGTCACTTTCAAGTTTCTTCTCGCAACTTCACAAGCCTTTGCCAATCTGTGCCTAACCATTGACACATACTCTACCATTGTCGACTGCGACTCCGCCTGTAGCCACTGTTATTTCACCAATTTCAATGGTCCTCGAACTGCGTGTCCAAACACAAGTTCAAAAGCACTGAATCCCAATGACTCCTGAACGGATTCCCTCGTAGCAAACAACAATAAGGGTATTCCTTCATCCCAATCCTTGTCACATTCAAAACAATATGTTCTGATCATATTCTTCAATGTCTGGTGAAACCTTTCCAAGGCCCCTTGGCTCTCGGGATGGTAAGTACTTGATCTTACTTGCTCCAATCCCAACAGGTGTACCACTTTCTGAAAAAGCGTTGACATGAAATTGGAACCCTGATCAGACTGGATGACCTTAGGTAGGCCAACCAAAGTGAAAAATTTAATCAAGGCCTTCGCAATAACTGCCGCAGTAATTTTCCTAAGAGGCACTGCTTCTGGGAACCTTGTGGAAGCACACATGATGGTCAACAAATACTGATGTCCAGCCTTAGTTTTAGGTAAAGGGCCTACACAGTCAATAATGACTCGACTGAATGGCTCTTCAAAAGCTGGAATTGGTTTTAAAGATGTGGATGGGACTTTCTGATTAGGTTTTCCCACCAGCTGGCAAGAATGGCAAGATTTACAGAACTCTGCCACATCACATCGCAATCCGGGCCAGAAAAAATGTACCAATATTCTGTCACATGTCTTGTTCACTCCAAGGTGCCCGGCCAAAGGTGTCTAATGTGCCAAACTCAATATCTCCTTCCGTTACGGCAGTGGCACCACAATTTGGTAATGAACTTTCCACTTATCGTTTGCTGGTACCTCCGGTGGTCTCCATTTTCTCATGAGTATTTCCCCTTTCATGAAGTAACCAACAGGTATCTTCATAGCCTCCTCCTCTGCAACGGCTTTATCAATCAAACTCCGGAGCTCCGAATCTCCGTGTTGTTCTTCAACAAGTCTCTTTCGGACCAGCATCGTTTGTTCAGTCTCGTTCCCAGATGTCTCCGACAGACACTCCATTTCCTCTTTTGGTCCAGATGCCACCTTTTCCTTCGGTTCATTGAAATCACTCCCTTTCCTATTACCTCTTCCAGACTTTCCTCCAATATCTCTATGGAACCCAAATCCACATCGCCTTCCTTCTCCTTCTCTTCAGAGCACTTCCTACCCATAGCACGAGTCACGGCACAGGATGGAAAGATACCCGTAATCTCCTGCTCTAACTGTGCTGTGTTATTTTCCATACTGGGCTTTTCAATCAGCATCGGATTACCAGAAACTCGACCACCGGCCAAATCATTCCCGATAATAAAAGAGATATCCTCTACAGGAAGAGTGGCTTGTAACCCCACAGTGACCGGTCCTGACACCAAATCAGACTTTATATGGATGACATGAAGAGGAGCTTTAACATAGCCACCAACCCCCTGTAAAAGAACACTAACCCCTGTTGCCGTCTTCTCCGACAACAATGGCAAAATGCCCTCAAGCATCAAAGATTGATGTGCTCCTGTGTCCCTCAATACCCTAACAGGTCTCTGGTTGGTTAAGTCCCCATCCAGTGACACAAACCCCTCGGAAATAAAAGGTTTGTAAACCTCTTGGACAAGGTCGTTCTGTGATGCCGTAACTTTGGCACGGGAACCTTCACAAGGCACTGTCCTCCAAGGACGATTTCTCGCATTGGCCAACGCATTTAGAGTTGCACTAGTCTGACTCCGCTCCTGATTTTTCCTTTTCAGGACGTAACATTGGGACATCAAATGCCCAGGTTTCTTGCAAAAAGCGCAAGTCGGTCCGGAGGAAAAACTCGTGGTCTGCCTCGGGCCCCCCGGAAGATAGGAATGTCTTGGAACTGCAGTCTTCTGATCCCTAAAAGTCGCGGTATCAGATTTGTCCCCATAGTCCTCTCTAGGCCGCCTCCATGAAAATTTGTTCTCCGAACCTGATTTACCATAACTCCCCTGGCTAACTCTAGGCGGGAAGTTAGGTTTGTGGAACTCCATCCTGTGTGTCAAGGCATAGTCATCTGCCACTGTTGCTGCCTCATACATCTCCGGTACTTTTTTTTCATCCAGATATACTTTAATGTCCACGTGGACACACTGTTTGAATTCCTCCACCAAGATGAATTGTCGCAAAAAGTTGAAGTCTTTCCCAATCTCCTTCGAGTCACACCACCTATCAAACATAGTTTCCTTCATTCTGGCAAACTCCACATGGGTCTCACTCTCCATCTTCCTGGCATTGCTGAATTTTTGTCGGTAAGCTTCAGTGACCAATTCATAGGCTTTGAGAATGGCTTTCTTCACTATCTCATGATCTGCACATTGATCAATCGGTAAAGCCGAATAGATATCTTGAGCTTTACCTACCAGAACACTTTGCACTAACATAGTCCAGGACCCCACAGGCCATTTTAACATTTGAGCCACCTTCTCAAACTGTAAACAAAACTTGGCTACCTCCTTTTCATTGAAGGGTGGAACCAGCCTCACATGCCTACCAACATCCCAAGAGTTCTGACTGGTTGTCGTACTAGCCGGCATGGATACTACTTCTCTCCGTCCCCCCAGTAATTCCAGCTCCTTGAGTATAAGTTCCCTCTGATAATCCATGTCCCGTTCCTTTAACTCCCTTTCGGCTCTCCTTTCCTCTGCTCTTTCCTCTGCTCTTCTTTCCTCTTCAGCTCTCCTTTCCTCTGCTCTTCTTTCCTCGGCTTTCCATTCCAACTCTTTTAACCTTTCCTGGCTCTGCAGTTGCATCTCCATTTTCCGGAGCTGCACATTTCCTTTTTCCTCTGGTAACCAATCCAAGGCTACCTCTTCCCATGTTCCTTGTCCCACTAGAGATTCTACCACCAATTACTGCATCTCTGCTTTCTTCATACTAACTCGGACCTCCAAGTTAAAATATTTGGCCAATATCATGAGTTCTGATCTTTTTAACGCCTGGAACTGTGCCTCATTAGGGGATGCCACAAACTTTTCTGCATCAAACACCATGTTGACTATCAGTTAGCACCTGTTAACATTCACACAAAAAAATCCAATTTTTTTGAAAAATTTGGGAATGTTAGAAAATTCCAAATTTGGGAATTTTGGGAATGTTGGGGAATTCTATCCCGGACGAGCCCCCAATTTCTGTTACGTGATCCTCCCCAAACCTCGGACACAGTGTACCTCTGAGCCCCGAAAGGAGTCACGGCAGAAAGATGTGTTACTCTGTGTGTCAATGACCAATGGTGAAACCACACCAATTGTTATCAAAAAACAAGTATTGTATTAAGGTCACACAAGAATAACAGCACAAGAACAATATTAATCAATTGTACAGCAAATATTATATCATTCCTATGATGGTACCATCAGTTTCTTACAATATAACTCACTGTGCTCCAAGTGAGCGAAAAGAACATTCCCAAAGTTTCTGTCCCAGCATCATGCCAAAGTCGATCTACACTCCGGTGATCGCAAGAAAAATGTCGTATCGAGACCAGAATCCAGTTCGGCTGACAGTCACGCTGCCAAAGAGGTGCAAAGGTGCCCTCAAAAGGTGACTGGGAAATCACATCTTCCGGTATGAACGTTCAACGGCTCCCAAACGGAGAACCACAAATTCCCAATCGAAATCCACATTACACACGCAAACCAGGCTAACGGCTGGGTGCGGTGAAATGGCTGGAGCGCGGTGAAAAGGCTGGAGCGATGCGAAATGGCGGTAGCGAGGCAAAATGGCCGACTGGCCCGTACTGGAGGCGTACCTGCACTCCAACAACGATTCTCTTCAGAATCAACCGCAAAACCCGACACGCAGGTTTATCTGTCACAGCGATAACCACTCTGTCACAGGAATCCCTTTCCCAGGAAACACAAAGTTCGCTCGTGACCCCCGTTCGCCAGCGTCTCCATGAGACCTCAAAGCAGCTCAGCTTTTCTTCCCGACCTCACTTGCTCCGCTTTTTTTCTTCTCTTCTTCTTCTTCTTCCGATGCCCCCCGATCCGTTTTCCAGTTTCTTTTAAAACACTAATTTTTTTACCTTTTGAAAACACTTATCTCCATTTCACTTAAACGATAACAATTAATAGTACATGGAACCCAAAATGCTTACAGTGGATGAAAACCACAACGACGGAAGTGACGAATCCGTAACAGGAGGGCGTGGCTTCAACAACCGCTCGTACGTCATGCCCACATCATCAAAAGCCCCACTGGCCCGTGCACGTGGATTATGTCCCAATAAGGTAACCGCTACACTGCACATATATATAGCTCTTTCTAATCACTGACTGACCTATGTTCATGTTCGGTATCATCCAGGTGTCATAGAAAGCTGAACTTTGACGTGTCGATGGACATCGAAGCCGATACAATGGAAAGAATCACAGAACCATCGGAAAGTGTCAGTAAATGAAAATTTACAGAAAAAATATCGTAAAAGCATCCGTAACAAAACCTCAATCGATATCTAGCATTTGAAAATTGTAATTTATATAACTGTAAACTGTGAAATAAAAACCTAAATTTATATCTAGTCGGTGATGTTTGCCTATAATCATGAAATTTATATTCATAAAACTTTTATATTGTTATGAATTTTGAGTAGGGGCAGAAATAGATCCAGGTAGATCTGCATAGGTACGTGCTCCGACGTCACGAAGAAGAAGAACCATCGCGAAGTAAGGAAGTCAGGGACCTGTCTCGCCCGGTTAGTCGGATTAAGTGTATATCTGTGGTCATACAAGGATGATCGTTTGATAGGTAGAGTAGGTATTAGGCTAACTCCCTGGTATGTCAAACCTGTGATCATCCCGGTGTCCCGTATGGCAACACACCCATAGACATTAGCTAGGCCCATTAGCGCATCCACTAATTAACTTCCCTCTCATAATAAAACCTGACTGGAAGAACAGACCGGAAGCAACCACTTACTACGGCGGCATGGCAGGCAAACATCAAACAGGCAGGCCAAGAGCCACGCCCAGGAGAACTTGTGATTGGCCAGAGGAGGGGCGAGTAACAACCAGGTTGCCGATCGGAGAGTACGGAAGGTGAAGGACGTGCCACACTGATTGGCCACCGACTGATGACACCAACACCAAAGGCGCGAGACACTTGGCCAATCAGTGAGGAGGGCGCGAAAGAACCACAAGAAGCAACGTGCTGATTGGAGGAGAAGCGCCGGCGATGTGCAGAGGGAGCGAAAGATGTCCAAGAAGCAACGCGCTGATTGGAAGGGAAGCGCCAGTGATGTCAGAGGACGTCTGATAAAAGTGAGAAGAGATCGACATTTTACCTCATCGTTCTTCGACTCTTGTGCAAGAGTGTGTGCAATGCATGTGTGCAATGTGTGTGCATGTGTGTGCATGTGTGCAAGAGACGAGATGGAAGGGAAGTGGTGTGAGAATGGTGAAGGGTAGGCAGGGACAGAAATACAAGTTTGTGTGGCAAGGCTGCCCGGAGGGCGTGAATGGTGTTGGTGTCCTGTTTTCTGAGGAGTTTATAGACAGTGTGGTGAGTGTGACTAGAGTGAGTGATAGGTTGATGATGGTGAAAATGATGATTGGAAAGCTCTTGGTGAACGTCATCTCGGGATATGCTCCGCAGGTTGGTCGAAGCGATGAAGAAAAGGACACGTTCTGGTGTGCGATAGAGAAGCTGATGGAAAACGTGAAAGATGAGGAAGTTGTTGTGGTAGGAGGAGACCTAAATGGACATGTGGGAAGGAGTATGGATGGTTTTGACGGAGTTCATGGGGGTTACGGATATGGTGTGAGAAATGGAGAAGGTGAAAGGATTTTGGAGTTTGCTGATGGAGCTGATTTGTTGATTTGTAATACTCAGTTCCAGAAAGAGGATAATAAGCTTGTTACATACACGTCAGGTGGGTCGACGACAACCGTTGACTACCTGATGGTGCGTAGGCGAGATAGGGGGCACCTCCGGGACACAAAGGTGATCCCGGGGGAGGAGGCTGTTTCACAGCACCACTTGGTTGTCTGCGACGTAAGGGTGAAAGGTGCGAGGAGAGCTCGGCGGGTGAAGTACCAACCGAGAATGAAGGTGTGGAGGTTGAAAGAGGTGACAGTAAGGGAGGCATTAAAAGAGAGGCTGAGTAGGGTCGAGGATGATGTGGTTGAGCTTGAAAGTGGTTGGATGTCAATGAAAGCTTGTCTGTTGGGAGCCGTTGGTGAGGTATGTGGATGGACAAAAGGACCACCGAGGCACTCGGAAACATGGTGGTGGGATGATGAAGTTGGAAAGAGGATTGACGAGAAGAGGAAGAAGTTCAAGGAGTGGCAGAAGGCGAAGGGTACGGGAGCAGAAACAGCAGAGCATGAAAGTTATAAGGCAGCCAGGAAGGCTGCAAAGAAAGAGGTAGCAAAGGCGCAGGAGGCATGTAGGAAAATGTTCGGAGAACGCTTGGATTCGGAAGAGGGTCAGAAAGCAGTATTCAGGATTGCAAAGCAGATAGCGAAAGAGAGGTGTGATGTGATGGGGGTGAGTTGCTTGAAGGATGAAGTGGGACAAATCGTTGTCGACCCAGATGGAATTAAAGGAAGATGGAAAAGATATATGGAAATGCTGTTGAATACAGAGAATGAATGGGATGGCAACATAGAGAGTAACCCTGTTTTAGGACCGGCAGAGAAGATAACTGAGAAGGAAGTTGAGGAAGCGATAAAAGCAATGAAGGGTAGAAAAGCGGGAGGGCCGACGGGAGTTGTGGGAGATATGTTGAAGGCAGCAGGAAGTTGGGGTGTGAAGAGAATGACAGAGATCTGTAATCTGGTGGTGAAAGAAGGCCGCATTCCAGTGGATTGGGAACTGAGTACCTTCATCCCTCTATACAAGGGGAAAGGTGACCCTCTGGAGTGTGGCTCGTACCGAGCGATAAAGTTATTGGAGCATGGAATGAAGGTATTGGAAAGGGTGTTGGAGAGGAGGATAAGGAAGAAAGTGAAGATCGACGAAATGCAGTTTGGATTCATGCCAGGAAGAGGAACGACAGACGCGCTTTTCATTGTGAGGCAGTTGCAGGAGAAGTACATGGAGAAGAGGAAGAAGTTGTTTCTTGGGTTTGTTGATCTGGAGAAAGCATTCGATAGGGTACCACGCAAAGTATTGACATGGGCATTGAGGAAGTTAGGAGTGGAGGAATGGTTGATCAGAGTAGTGATGGCAATGTACAAAAGAGCGCGCACAGCTGTAAGGACGAAGGACGGGAACAGTGGTGAGTTTGAGGTGAAGGTGGGAGTGCATCAGGGGTCGGTACTAAGTCCATTACTATTTGTAGCTGTGATGGAGGTGCTGGCTCAGAACGTAAAGGAGGGTTTACCATGGGAGTTGTTGTATGCAGATGATCTGGTGTTGATTGCGGAAAGTATGGATGGACTGAAGGAAAAGATGACCACGTGGAAGGAATGTATGGAGACAAAAGGTCTGAAGGTGAATATCGGAAAGACGAAGGTGATGGCAAGTGGTAAAGCATGTGGTGAGGTGGAAAGAACTGGGAAGTGGCCCTGTGCTGTGTGTAGGAAGGGTGTCGGAGTGAACTCCATTCAATGTACAATGTGCGCTGAGTGGGTTCATCAAAAGTGTAGTGGTCTGAGAGGGTCATTAACCAGTGTGGCAGCTACATTCAAATGTAAGGTGTGCACAGAGGGAGCTGCAGATGGAGGAAATGTTGAGTTGGATCTTGGAGATGGCGTGAAGCTGGAAGGTGTGAAAACATTTTGCTACCTCGGAGACATGCTGAATGGAGAAGGTGGATCAGACTCGGCAACGGTTGCTCGAGTGAGATGTGCATGGAAGAAGTTTCGGGAACTGGGTGGCGTGCTGATGATGAGGGGAGTGTCGTTGAAGCTGAAGGGAAAGGTGTATGCTGCATGTGTGAGAAGTGTTATGATTTATGGGAGCGAGACATGGGTAATAAACGTAGTGCAGCAACGAAGGTTGGAAAGGGTGGAAATGCGAATGGTTCGGTGGATGTGTGGAGTATCGTTGAGAGAGAGGAAGACAAATGATGAATTGCGAAAGATGATGGGAATAGAGCCTGTGATTGATGCTGTGAAGAGGAACAGGTTGAGATGGTTTGGTCATGTGTTGAGGAAGGATGAAAGTGACTGGTTGAGAAGAGTGATGGAAATGAATGTAGAAGGAAGCAGAGGACGGGGAAGACCGAAAAAGACTTGGCTAAAGATGGTGGAAGAAGAAATGTGGTCAAGGGGGTTAACAAGGAGAGATGCAGAAAATAGGGCAAAATGGAGAAGATTGTCATGGGGACCGCAAGGCTAACCCCCGCTCTAGCAGGGAAAATGGCCTTTAAAATGCATGTTGTTGTTCTTCGACTCTTGGCCCTTTCACTCTTCTCTTCGCTTCTTCGCCTCTTCACCTCTGCCTGCCTCTTCCTGCCTCCCCACGTTGGAGACCCGTTCCTTTCTTCCCCTGTTGCCCTTTGCGCGTTCCTGTGCCGGCGGACCTCTCATCTTGGTTCCAGACAAGGAGGCGACTCCGCGTGGATGAGTCCGGGCACGGCTGGAGGAGGGAGAAGCACGCGACCCGTTCGAGTCGCACGGAGGGCCGGCACGAAGTCAGCACGAGAGAAAGACTCCGATTCTTCATCTTCCCCTGCTCGAACCTTCTCGCTCTTACGTAACCCTGATGTCAACCCGACCAATCACCGAGCCCCATAAAATCGCCCCATGGTCAGGCCCGATCAATGACAAACTTCGGGGCGTGGCCTTTATCCTTGCTAGATTGGTGGGCGGGGTTAATTATCTATCGATAATGATCGGCTCTGCTGGAGAATGTTCAAGTTTCTGTCGGCAGTTATGTTGGTTGTTGTTGTTGTTGGTTAAAGACGTGGGTTTTTATGGATGGCTTGTTATAATTGTAAGAACATAGGAAAAATCACAGGAGGTAATCACATACCGGGAAAAACTAGACTTAAACCCTACCTAATTAATATAACATCACCTCTGTGTGGTGATGTAGCGGCTACCGCTGGGTTTACACAATCGCCTTGCACCTACCAAGGACGCGGAGCGATCACCATGCCGGGCTCGTCCAGGACGCCCAGGCAGGCCCGCGCTCAACTTGCCAGGCCTCGGCCGGGACGCCCGGGCATGCCCGGGCACACCCGGCCACGCCCGCTCTCGACTTGCCAGGCCACGTCCGGGACGCCCGGCCACGCCCCCTCTTGCCTTTCCCGGGCAAACGCTCCGGGATAATGTGTGTATATATATTGCTGCCCGATAAACGGGCTTTTCAGAGTACCTGAGTGGTTTTGTGACAATAAAGAAACTCGGACGAATTCCAGCTTTTTGTCGCGTCCATTCTTCCGATTGATGTGGAAGCACAGCTCCTACATTGGTGACCTACCGACATGGACACGGCAGTTGCCCTTAAACTGCCTACCTTCTGGGAGGCTCACGCGGTGGTTTGGTTCGCCCAGGCGGACTCCCTGTTTGCCCTGCGAGGCATCACGGCCGACGACACCCGCTTCCACCATGTGGTAGCAGCGCTCGGTTCAGCCACCGCGGCCCGCGCGCAGAGCCTCCTCGAGAGCCCGCCAGCCGCTGACCAATACGGCGCGATTAAAAAGCTCCTCCTCGACGTTTTCGCCCTCCCATAGGCGGAACGCGCACGGCGCCTGCTCGACCTGCCCGAGCTCGGCGACACGTGCCCGTCCGAGCGAATGGACTACATGCTTTCGCTGCTCGGCGAGCACTCTCCGGCATTCCTGTTCCAGGAGCTGTTCCTCCGTCAGCTGCCTAGCCCGGTACGCCTTGCCCTGGCGAGCACGACGATCACGGATCCCCGCGCCCTCGCCAGGGAAGCCGACAAGATCTCCGCGGCAGGCCAACGCATTGCAGCAGCGACCTGGGGCCCACCGCCGTCCGACGCAACGCCCATGGCACCCGAGCACCCGGCACGGTCGACGACCGAACTGCCGACGCAATTGGCGGCCGCTACGCCGAGCCGACCACCTCCAGCACGACGACCGGGGCCTCCACCTGACCAAGCGTGGTGTTACTATCATGCCAGGTTCGGACAGAAGGCCCGGACATGCCGACCCCCGTGCACCTTAGGCAGGCCGGGAAACGGCCGGGCCGGCGTTCATTACCAGCCATGAGCGCCGGCCACACGGGCAACTTACTTTTCATCACGGACAAAGCGTCCGGACGGCGCTTCCTGTGCGACACCGGCGCCCAACTGAGCGTCACACCCACCTCTGATCAGGACAGGCAGTCCGCGGTTTGCGGCCCCTCCTTGGTTGCGGCCAACGGATCGGCCATCCGCACCTTCGGCCCGCGCAACGTCACCCTCTGCTTCGGCGGCCAACGCTTTACTTGGACGTTTGTAACCGCAAACGTGCCCATGGCTCTGCTAGGTGCCGACTTCCTTTGCGCACATGGACTGCTGGTGGACGTCCAACGGCGTCGCCTCATCAACGCCGAGACCATCAGCTCCCTGGTATGCACATTGAGCAGCTCTGCTCCGACCGAGCTGGCATGCGCCCTCCCGGCGGCAAACGAGTTTGCTCGCCTGCTCACGGAGTTCCCGGCCCTCACGCGGCCGACGTTTTCGGCCGTCGCAGTACGACATGGGTTCGAGCACCACATACCAACCACAGGCCCGCCGGTCTACGCCAGAGCCCGCCGCCTCGACCCAGCCAAGCTCGCCGTGGCCAAAGCCGAGTTCGACGCTTTGGAACACCTCGGCATCGTGCGGCGCTCCGATAGCGCGTGGGCTTCGCCACTACACATCGTCCCAAAGCCAGGGGGCGGCTGGCGCCCATGTGGTGACTACCGCCGCCTTAACGACGCTACCACCCCCGACAGGTATCCGATCCCACACATCCAAGACTTCTCCGCCCGTCTGGCAGGACGGGTCATTTTTTCAAAAATCGATCTCATACGGGGATATCACCAGGTACCTGTCAGGGCGGCCGACGTCCCTAAAACGGCCGTCATCACGCCGTTCGGCTTATTCGAATTCCTACGGATGCCGTTTGGCCTCAAGAACGCGGCTCAGGCGTTCCAGCGCTTGATGGACGGCATGCTGCGTGACCTGCCGTTCCTCTTCGTTTACCTGGACGACATCCTCGTCGCCAGCACGTCCCGGGCCGAGCACCTCCTCCACCTCCGAACACTGTTCGGGTGCCTCAGCGAGCACGGCCTCATCGTCAACCCGGCCAAATGCCACTTTGGCACGACGGCCGTTGATTTTTTGGGCCACCACATCACCAAGAACGGGGCCGTGCCGCTGCCAACCAAGGTCGAGGCCATCACCACGTTTCTGCGTCCCCGCTCCATAAAGGCCCTGCAGGAATTCCTGGGAATGGTGAATTTCTATCACCGCTTCATGCCCCACCCTGCTCAACTCATGCGGCCCCTCTACGAAGCCCTCCGGGGCAAGCCGGCCAAGCACGACATCGTCTGGTCCGCAGCAATGGACGCAGCCTTCCAAAGCTCAAAGCGGGCCCTCGCCGACGCAACACTGCTCGCTCACCCGGTGCTCAACGCTCCCATCGCCCTCACCACGGATGCCTCCAACTACGCGGTGGGCGCCGTACATGAGCAATGGGTGAACGGGGTTTGGCAGCCACTCACTTTTTTCAGCCGGCAGCTCCGGCCGAACGAGCTCAAATACAGCACGTTTGACCGTGAGCTCCTCGGTCTACAACTGGCCGTTCGCCATTTCCGCCACCTCCTGGAGGGCCGACTCTTCACGGCGTTCGTCGACCACAAGCCGTTGGTTTACGCAATGGCCAAGGTCACGGAGCCGTGGTCGGCCCGCCAACAGCGCCACCTCTCCGCCGTGTCGGAGTTTACCACGGACATCCGGCACGTCGCCGGCAAAAACAACGCCGTGGCCGACTGTCTTTCTCGGGCCAGCGCAAACGCAGTCCACCTCGGCGTGGACTTCGCGCTTATGGCGGCGGACCAAACCACCGACACCACGGTGCAAGCCCTCCGGGCGGCGGACACGGGCCTCCGCCTGGCCGACATCCCCTTCGCGGACACTGTCCTGCTCTGCGACGTCTCCCAAGGCCAGCCTCGCCCCATCGTGCCCGTTACCTGGCAACGCCGCATCTTCGCCTCCCTCCACGGCCTTTCCCACCCGGGCCGGAAAGCTTCCCAGAAGCTGGTGTCGGCGCGATTCGTCTGGCACGGCCTTCGATGGGACGTCCGCGATTGGACCAGCACCTGCACAGCCTGCCAACAGGCCAAGGTCCACCGACACACCCAGGCCCCGCTGGCACCTTTCACCGTGCCTGAACGACGTTTCGACCACACCTGCTCACCATGGTGGACACGACCACCAGGTGGCCGGAGGCCGTTCCCCTCGTCTCCACCACCACCGCCGACGTGGCGCAGGCTTTCATCGCCACCTGGGTCGCCCGCTTCGGCGCACCGGCGGACATCTCGTCGGAGCGCGGACCGCAGTTCACCTCCGAGCTGTGGGGCGCAGTCGCCCGCAACCTGGGGGTCAAGCTCCACCATACTACGGCCTACCACCCCCAAGCCAACAGGTTGTGCGGGCGATTCCACCGCTCCATGAAGGCCGCGCTCATGGCCGGCCTTCAAGACGGCGGTTGGGCCGACCGGCTGCCGTGGGTCCTTTTGGGCCTCCGCACGGCCCCCAAGGAGGACCTCCGGGCATCCACCGCCGAGCTTGTCTACGGCCAGGCGCTACGCGTCCCGGGCGAATTCGTGCCCGACGCTACCAGTCCCTGGTCCACAGCTCACCAGCGCTCGGACCTCCAGGAGGCCGCCCAACGGTTTGCCCCCGTGCCAACATCCCACCACGGTGACCCCCAGTCCTACGTACCCCCCAGCGCTTCGCACAGCGGAGTACGTTTTTGTGCGTCATGACGCACATCGGGGGCCACTCCGGCCGCCGTACGACGGGCCCTTCCGGGTCCTGCGACGGGACGACAAGTCGTTCATCATCGACATCGGCGGCAGGTCGGACCGGATTGCGGTGGACCGCCTCAAGCCGGCGCACGTGGACATCGACCAACCGCCACGGTTGGCCCTTCCACCGCGGCGAGGCCACCCCCCGTCCACGGTGCCCCCCACTCGACCGCCCCACCACCACACCGGACCCCCCCCCGCACGACCCACCAGGGGTCGCTTCGGCCGGGTCATCAGGACCCCCCTTAAATTGACCCTGCCGGTGCAAGTCGATTCTGGGGGGACGTGTGTAGCGGCTACCGCTGGGTTTACACAATCGCCTTGCACCTACCAAGGATGCGGAGCGATCACCATGCCGGGCTCATCCAGGACGCCCGGGCAGGCCCGCGCTCAACTTGCCAGGCCTCGGCCGGGACGCCCGGGCATGCCCGGGCACGCCCGGCCACGCCCGCTCTCGACTTGCCAGGCCGCGTCCGGGACGCCCGGGCATGCCCGGGCATGCCCGCCCTCGACTTGCCAGGCCGCGGCCAGGACGCCCGGCCACGCCCCCTCTCGCCTTTCCCGGGCAAACGCTCCGGGATAATGTGTGTATATATATTGCTGCCCGATAAACGGGCTTTTCAGAGTACCCGAGTGGTTTTGTGACAATAAAGAAACTCGGACGAATTCCAGCTTTTTGTCGCGTCCATTCTTCCAATTGACGTGGGAGCAAAGCTCCTACAGTGACATGTAAACGATCTGAAGCTCACAGTTTTTCCACATAAATACATCGAGATTGGCTTCCCACTCTCATGTGGTCAATGCTACCCTACACAGTTCTATCTCCCTTCTGGTATTACATCACCTACCCCCACAAATGTAACTATATATATATATATATATATATATATATATATATATATATATATATATATGTATATATATATATATATAATATATATATATATATATATATTGTTGCGGATATGGCATTTGGCCTCCATATCCGCTTGTAAATATTCCCCTATTTCCCCAATACTCCCCAACGATCCCCAATCCCCCATTCCCTAGTCCCATTGCCTGTAAATAACACTCTGTAGAACCGACCTTCCCCTTTTTCCCCCATTAAATGTCGTGCCCAGGTCCACCGCATCTCACGTAGACAACTTTCGGACATCTTGCTAGTTATTCTTAGTCTATGTCAGTTAAGGACTCGTTTCCATTAATTCTGACTCTTCGTTGCACCAGAATGTGATCGTATGGCACCAGTAGTGAGTTTAGGACCTTCCCATACCTCCTCCCATCTTCTTCCCCAAACAACAACTACAACAACAACTACAACAACTACAACAACGGCGCGCGCGGGGAGTGTGCGTCCTCACTCCGGCTCGGTTAGCCGCCATTACCCATGTGCGCCGACGGGGTTACCACGAAGGGGCTGCCTGTCGGCCCCTCGTCAAGGGCGGAGCCGGTAACCCCCCGCACCCAATGAGAAGCAACGGGCCGATTCCATCTGGGGCGGAGCTAACGAGCCGAGGGTGTATCACTCCCCGCCGGAGATACGCAGCGACTTACCGGATGTGAAGTCAGATGCGCCTGAACTACGGAGAGCAAAGGACGCCACCCCCAGCGCGATGATACCTCCCCGCATCTTTGGACCGGACCGGGTCGATTCTGTCCTTGAGCCAAGAGTGCACCTTGAGCCATCGACTGCCCGCTTTCCTTGCCATCAATCCCCGTGTGAGTCAGTTTTGTCCTGTTTATCTGTGGTCTGTCGGGAATTAAGATAAGTGTGTCTAAGTGCCTATCTTTCTATGCTGTCCCTCTCATTCCTGTAATCTAACCTTCCGCCATATTATCACCTCCTCCGGAGGTCTTGAGAACCGTATCCCTGGTGTCGTGTCATTTTAATCCCAGCCGTTGTGTCCTTTTCCTTCATTGATCTAGCGTAGCGCGGCTCGGCCAAGGTTCGAGTATAATCGGGTAACTTGTGCGGACACGGCGGCCATTCCGCTCGGCCCACCATAACATCAAAGTCGTGTCTGTAACAATTGGTGTCAGGAGTGTCGGATTCGGACCTGGGACTAAATTCATTTAGCCCAAATTTTGGAACACCAAGGATACCATTAGGGTAACATTTTGGTGTTGGGAAGTAGAATTCGATCCGGAGCGCGTTTTACGCGCTCGAAATTATAACAGCGAAATTTGATTGTGTTTTACAAAATATAAAAACCCGAATTTTGAAAGTCGCGCTATGGCAGACCAAGTCGGCTGGGGTCCGGTAGAGGAGAGTGAGGCAGGGTCGGTCCAGGACCAAATTGAGGGACGTGAGGAGAGCGAAGCAGTGAGGGTAGCCGACGCACAAAATAGCGTCGTTGCGCCCGACGTTGCGGGCGCGCAAAATGGCGCCTCGCTGGTCACGGCGACCGCGCCCGCGACCGTGGCAGCGCCCCTGGTGGATTCGAACCTTTTCCTCCTGCAAATGAGGGCCTTTATGGAACAAATGGGTGAGCGATTAGAGGGCCAAATGGGGGTAATGAGGGACGAAGCGAGGGGTACTGGTGAGGGATTAGACAATAATTTTCAGGGATTAGACGAGAAATTTGGGAAATTAGACGATAGATTAGGGGAAATACAGGAGGGGTTAATGGGGGTAGAAAACAGAATGGCCGCTCAAGAGAATCAAATGGAAGGGATGCAAAAGGGGTTAGAGGGGGTAGAAAACAGAATGGCCGCTCAAGAGAATCAAATGGAAGGGATGCGAAAGGGGTTAGAGGGGTTAGAAAACAGGATGGAAGGCAAATTGAGGGACATGAGGGACCAAGCGGAAAGGGTAGTTAAACAAATGGGGCAGCAGATAGAGGGGGTCAGAATGGGGGTAGAAACCAAACTGGATGCTCACAGGGAGGAAATGGAGCAGATGAGGGTGGCATCTGGGCAGGAGATGCAAGTGATGGGAGAGGAGATCAGAAGAGGGGTGAGTGAGGAGGTCGGAGGAGTGCGCGAGGAGGTGAGGCACTGTAAGGAGCGCATGGAGAAGGAGGTGAGAAAGGGGACTGTAAAGTTACAAGGGGGCATAGAGGACCTGACGCAGGAGGTGGAACAGCTGACGGAGGGACAAAAAGAAGTAACGGAGCAGGTTCAAAGGAACACTGCGGTATTGAGAGGATTAAAAGCGACACAGAAAGAACTAAAAGATGACTTGATAGCGACGAAGAGGGAATGTCAGATGGTACGTGAGGGACTGACAACGAGGTTGGACGAGGTGATAGAGGTAATGGAGACGAAGGACCGGCAGGTGAGGACGCACATGGAAACGGTCAAGGTAGCCTTGGAGGACGAGCTTGAGTAGACGTACCGGGAAATAAAAGAGGTGAAGCAGAAATTAGAAGAAGTGGAAGAAGGGGTGAGCGAAATTAAGAAGCGACGGAGAGGGGATAAGAAAGAGATAAAAGAGGAGATAAAAGAATTGGTCCAAAGTCTGTGTTTGGATCGTGATGATGTGCTCATTAACCGGATGAGGGATTCGCAGGTGATGGAGGAGAAGCGAAGAGGAAGAGGACCCGGTGTAAGTGGTGACCAATATGGTCGTGCGTATGATGCGCCAGGGGATTTAAGAAGCTTGGGGGTCGAGATGGACCCGGGTGTTCGTGAGAGGCCGTTGGTGAAGTGTGCGACAGGTCTGGTGTGCGAAAAAGGAGGTGTGCGAGAAAGTCCGACTCTGGGGTGTGTGAGGAAAAAGTGCGTGCCAAGGAGTGAGGGTGCTGGCGAGAATGAGTCGGTCGTAGCGCGTGTGCGAGGGAGCACATGGAAGCGCGGTGTGGTAAGTGTTACAGAGGGTGTGACGGGAGAGTGTGCGCAAGAGTGTGCGCGAGAAAGGTGTGTGACGGACGGGTGCATGGGGAAAGAGTGCGCTGTCAAAGGCAAGGAAGAATGCACACCTGTGGTGAGTGTTACAGAGGGGGTAACGGGAGAGTGTGCGCGAGAAAGGTGTGTAACGGACAGGTGCATGAGGAAAGAGTGCGCTGTCAAGAGTAAGGGTGAGTGCGCTGTCAAGAATGGAGGTGAGAGTAGTGAGAGTGACAAGGAGAGTGAGTTGGTTGTGACAGGTGAGCGAGGATGTACACCTGGGATGGAAGGATGCACACCTGGAATGGTAGAGCGTGAGTGGGAATGCACGCTGGAATTGGTAGTGAGGCACGTGGTTGGGTGTGCGAATGAGAGCACACCTGTGATTGTCACAGAGGAGGTGACCGAGGAGGGGGCGCGAAGAGATGTGTTGGTGAGGTGTGCGACCAACGAATGTGTGCCAAAGTGTTCGGTGGTCAGATGTGTGACCAAGGCTGTGAGTGGAATGGGTGTACCTGGGTGTGTAAGGAAAGGTACGAGGAGCATGGAAACGGCTGGATGTGTGAGCAAGGAACGGGCTGCGGGGTGTAAGCATGCAGGTGAGGCATCGAAGGTAACCGGTTTAGAGGTTAGGTCGACTTTTAGCCGAATCGGGCCCTCGGTGCGTGCTGGGCCTCGCTTTGAACGGCCGCGTCCGTGCTCCACTAGGCGAAGCGGGCAGCCCGATAGAAAGGGTCGTCATGGCGACCACTTTTTGTTGAGGCAGTCCGGCAGGTCGAGATCGGGACATTGGATGGCTCCACGCCGAGATGGTGCGTGGGATCTCGGCCCGGGTAAGCCCCCGTCCCTGCACCGAATGCCGGACGCATCCAGCCGCTAGCACGGAACAACCCGCATTCATGGCTTGGCTTTACGAAGCCGGGCTTTGGACGGGAATTGGCGCACCGAGAGGCATTAGTGAGTAGACTGGGTGATGAGGTTAGTGTTTTGGACCCAAAATTAGAGAAAAACAAAATTTGATGATTGGCAAGGGATTGGCAGTAGTGATTGGCAGATGATGGGTAGTGATTGGCAAAATTTTTGATTTGTTGAAATTTGATGTGCAAAATTGGTAGTGAGCGATGGGCCCGGTGGGTAAGGGTGGCATCCCTGCCACCCTTCCCATGTGGGGGCAAAGGAGCAATAGCTGATGGGGTTGATGGCAGTGAAAACTAGCCCGGGTGGGTTAGGATATTGATAGGGCCCTAGACGATGACATTAGGTAACGTTAAGGTTAGTTAGTGACTGATACCTGTAGTGGGGACGCAGGTAGATTAGTGTGGATGATAATGACGAGGGAGCGCAATAGTTTAAAGGGACGACTGGGAAGCGCAAGTTTCAGAGGGGAGTAGTTAGCTGAGATGATGCCGTGTGTGTGAGAATTGAACAGGTGAGAATTGCACAGGTGTGCAACTGGACAGGTGTGTGGAGCAGTGTATGAGTAGTGGGTGTGTTGATCAGCGCGAATGCGCTTGGGGAGAGAAGGGTGCAGGTGGCACCAGGTGTGAGAGCACAGGTGTGCAAGTACAGGTGTGTGGAGAGAGTTGGAGTAAGTGGTACGGAGTGGTGTGCATGGTGCGAAGGTGTGAATGGGGGAAGAGTGGACCCCCATCACGGATACCCGGGGCGGGTAGTGTAAGTGTTAGGTAGAGGGTATAGGTAAATTGTGGTTGGATATTGGCATTTGTGGTGCGGTTGCAGAATGGTATTGTGGATGGGTGCATTAGTGTTGTGGAAATGGCTGGGCGTGTAGCCTGTTAGTGTGTGTAGTTGGTTGGGCACTCCACCACTGTGAGGATGTCGGCCAGGTGTGGCCGCAGGTGGGCTCTGGGAGCCGTTAGTGTCAGTGGGTGCCTGAGGATCCCGGGTGTGGATCGGGTAGCCCAGTGCCAGAGAGGGCACCGAGTGGGGAGAGCGCCAGAGGGCCTTCCCCAGGTAGTTAGGTTAGGGTAAGGAGCAGGTAAGCTCGGAGGCAACTGCAGTGGTGGAGGTGTGCAGGTGGGTAGACCCGCTGGGAGAGGTACACGTCGCAGCCCAGAAATTGTGTGAGGGCACCGGGAGATGAATCAGGGGAGTGAGACCCCAAATTGAAAAGCACCACAGGTTGGTCAATGGGAATTGGTTTTTAGAACCCATAGTGTAAGAGGGCCAATGGTTTGGCAGGAGAAAGACCCCGGGTAGTGTAAAGTTGTTAAAGTAATTTAGGAAATAGTTAGGATTGATGAGCCTGTCGCACCATACGCAGCCACTTACCTGTGGTGATGATGATGACTCCACACCTGTGTTTTCTTTGTTCTGTGTGCAGGAAATGAGAATTGCTGTGAGGATTTGTGAGACGCATCACGACGTGGATGAGACATTGGGGTGATTCCATCTCTCCCTCCTTAGGAGGGACTGATGATGAATTGGTGATGGCAAATTTTGATGAGAGTTGAAAATGGCAAATTTGATTGGTTAGGAGGGAGAGAAGACGAATTTGGTTTATGGGAGGAACGGGGAAGACAGTAGGGACGTTTGTTGATTAGTAAAATAGATGTTTATGGGTAGTGTTGTGTTTTGTGGATACAGTAAGGGGTAAGGGAGGGGCCATGTCGGTTACCTGGTGGGGGGGGGGGGGGGGAGCGTACGGTAGGAACGTACCTGTCTCACCTGGTTCCCATGTGCCCTTAGTGTGCATTACCTTGTGTTGCGTGCACTTTTGCGCCCTTACCACCTTACTCACTTGTCTGCTTCTTTTGTCTCCCACCTCCGAGGATCTGGCTTTGGGGCAGAGAGAGAGAGGAGAGAGAGGTGCTGGCTTCGCAGTTGTGGGCCTGCACTTTCGCTGCTTGCTGCCTGGATCGATACACCATATGGACCGCAATGTTTGTGGCCACCCACAATGGACCGCAGTTCTATTGCGGCCAAGCACCACCCGTGGATGGACCTATGGGTCAACGTGGCACCTATGCCATACAGGTGAACCACTTATAGTTGGCCCCCTGACGGCCACAATCTAGAAATGGACGCGGTTGGCGCCTTTCTTTATTTTTGAAAGAAGTACGAAGGCCAAGTGCACCACACGAAGGCAAGACCAGCGGCAGAACATCGGCCGGCTGCGACACCACACCATGATCATTAAACATTTTATTGGTGCACCGGATGGTGCTGACTATGTGATGGGGTGGTGCTTTTGGTGCTTGGAAGGGGTGCTCTGCACATTATTAAAGGCCGTAAGGCCACAGAGCACTCGTGGGTTGGTGTATCGATGCTGGCATGCGTGCTCTCTCTATGCATAACATCTGCATGTGTTCCTCCAAAAACAGGTCCTGGATCGTAGTGTAAATATCAGCGTAGTCTTGTAAATAATGCTCCCTACCGGCTGTATGTTTAGTTTGAGAATTCTTTCCGCGATTCGGTTATCCTGTGGGTGTGTTTCTGTGAGGAGAAGGGTGCAACGTCGCAGGGGGACATATTTACTCATTTGTGAATATCCGTAAAACTGTCGCACTCAGGGTAGAGTTAATAGTAGAGGGAACTACATCTGAGTGCCACACTAAAATAGGTAAAAATTTATCGGGTCGGGACGCCCCGAGGGTAGAGAAGGGTGCAATGTTGCGGATATGGCATTTGGCCTCCATATCCGCTTGTAAATATTCCCCTATTTCCCCAATACTCCCCAACTATCCCCAATCCCCCATTCCCTAGTCCCATTGCCTGTAAATAACACTCTGTAGAACCGACCTTCCCCTTTTTCCCCCATTAAATGTCGTGCCCAGGTCCACCGCATCTCACGTAGACAACTTTCGGACATCTTGCTAGTTATTCTTAGTCTATGTCAGTTAAGGACTCGTTTCCATTAATTCTGACTCTTCGTTGCACCAGAATGTGATCGTATGGCACCAGTAGTGAGTTTAGGACCTTCCCATACCTCCTCCCATCTTCTTCCCCAAACAACAACTACAACAACAACTACAACAACTACAACAACGGCGCGCGCGGGGAGTGTGCGTCCTCACTCCGGCTCGGTTAGCCGCCATTACCCATGTGCGCCGACGGGGTTACCACGAAGGGGCTGCCTGTCGGCCCCTCGTCAAGGGCGGAGCCGGTAACCCCCCGCACCCAATGAGAAGCAACGGGCCGATTCCATCTGGGGCGGAGCTAACGAGCCGAGGGCGTGTCACTCCCCGCCGGAGATACGCAGCGACTTACCGGATGTGAAGTCAGATGCGCCTGAACTACGGAGAGCAAAGGACGCCACCCCCAGCGCGACGATACCTCCCCGCATCTTTGGACCGGACCGGGTCGATTCTGTCCTTGAGCCAAGAGTGCACCTTGAGCCATCGACTGCCCGCTTTCCTTGCCATCAATCCCCGTGTGAGTCAGTTTTGTCCTGTTTATCTGTGGTCTGTCGGGAATTAAGATAAGTGTGTCTAAGTGCCTATCTTTCTATGCTGTCCCTCTCATTCCTGTAATCTAACCTTCCGCCATATTATAACCTCCTCCGGAGGTCTTGAGAACCGTATCCCTGGTGTCGTGTCATTTTAATCCCAGCCGTTGTGTCCTTTTCCTTCATTGATCTAGCGTAGCGCGGCTCGGCCAAGGTTCGAGTATAATCGGGTAACTTGTGCGGACACGGCGGCCATTCCGCTCGGCCCACCATAACATCAAAGTCGTGTCTGTAACAATATATATATATATATATATATATATATATATATATATATATATATATATATCTATATATATATATATATATATATATATATATATATATATATATTGTTGCGAATATGGCATTTGGCCTCCATATCCGCTTGTAAATATTCCCCTATTTCCCCAATACTCCCCAACTATCCCCAATCCCCCATTCCCTAGTCCCATTGCCTGTAAATAACACTCTGTAGAACCGACCTTCCCCTTTTTCCCCCATTAAATGTCGTGCCCAGGTCCACCGCATCTCACGTAGACAACTTTCGGACATCTTGCTAGTTATTCTTAGTCTATGTCAGTTAAGGACTCGTTTCCATTAATTATGACTCTTCGTTGCACCAGAATGTGATTGTATGGCACCAGTAGTGAGTTTAGGACCTCCCCTTACCTCCTCCCATCTTCCCCATGAAACAACAACTACAACAACAACAACAACAACAACAATTACAACAACAACTACAACAACAGAGGGGCGCGGTGCGGCGTGCGGGGAGTGTGCGTCCTCACGCCATGACCATGCGCTCCGACGGGGTTACCACGAAGGGGCTCCCTGTCAGCCCTCGTCAAGGGCGGAGCCGGTAACCCCCCCGCACGCACCCAATGAGAAGCAACGAGCCGATTCCAGCTGGGGCGGAGCTAACGAGCCGAGGGCGTGTCACTCCCCGCCGGATATACGCGGCGACTTACCGGATGTGAGGTGAGATGCGCCTGAACTACGGAGAGCAGAGGAAGCCACCGCCACCCCCAGCGCGACGATACCTCCCCGCATCTTTGGACCGGACCGAACCGGGTCGATTCTGCCCTGAGCCCAGGTGCACCTGGAGCCATCGACTGCCTGCCTTTCCTTGCCATCAATCCCCGTGTGAGTCAGCCTTTTGTCCCGTTTATCTGTCGTCTGTTGGGGTTAATATAAGAGTGTGTCTAAGTGCTTGTCTTTCTATGCTGTCCCTCTCATTTCTGTAGTCTAACCTTCCGCCATAATATAACCTCCTCCGGAGGTCTTGAGAACTGAACCCTTGGTGTCGTGTCATTTGAATCCAGCAGTTGTGTCCTTTTCCTTCATTGATCTAGCGTAGCGCGACTAGTCAACGTTCGAGCATAATCGGGTAAACTGTGCAGACGTGGTCATACCAAACCGCTCGGTAAACTAACATCCACCACCGCGTCTGTAACAATTGGTGTCGAGGAGTGGAATTCGGACCCGGGACTAAATTTATTAGGCCCAAATTTGTAGTAGAATCGATTCGGAGCGCGTTTCCCGCGCGAAATTATAACGGCGAAATTTGATTTTGTTATACGAAAATAAAAACCCGAATTTTGAAAGTCGCGCTATGGCAGACCAAGACAGCTGGGGTCCGGTAGTGGAGAGTGAGGCAGGGTCGGTCCAGGACCAAATTGAGGGACGCGAGGAGAGCGAAGCAGTGAGGGTAGCAGGTTCGCAAAGTAGCACCGTCACGCACGAAGTAGCGGGCGCGCAAAATGGCGCCTCGCAGATGGCGACGGCGTCCACGCCCGTGACCGTGGCAGCGCCCCTGGTGGATTTGAACCTTTTTTTTATACAAATAAAGGCCCTTATGGCCCAGAATAGTGAGCGATTGGAGGGCCAAATGGGGGTAATGGGGAACCGGATGGATGCTCAGGGTGAGCGATTAGAGGGCCAAATGGGGGTAATGAGGGACGAAGCGAGGGGTACTGGTGAGGGATTAGACAATAATTTTAAGGGATTAGACGAGAAATTTGGGAAATTAGACAATAGATTAGGGGAAATACAGGAGGGGTTAATGGGGGTAGAAAACAGAATGGCCGCTCAAGAGAATCAAATGGAAGGGATGCAAAAAGGGTTAGAGGGGTTAGAAAACACCATGGAAGGCAAATTGAGGGACATGAGGGACCAAGCGGAAAGGGAAGTTAAACAAATGGGGCAGCAGATAGAGGGGGTCAGAATGGGGGTAGAAACCAAACTGGATGCTCACAGGGAGGAAATGGAGCAGATGAGGGTGGCATCTGGGCAGGAGATGCAAGTGATGGGAGAGGAGATCAGAAGAGGAGTGAGTGAGGAGGTCGGAGGAGTGCGCGAGGAGGTGAGGCACTGTAAGGAGCGCATGGAGAAGGAGGTGAGAAAGGGGACTGTAAAATTGCAAGGTGGTATAGAGGAGTTGACGCTGGGAGTAGAACAACTGACAGTGGGACAAAAGGAGTTGGGGGACCAGGTAAAGAAGAACACAGCGGTAATAGAGGGTTTAAAATCGACACAGAAGGAGATGAAAAAGGACGTAGGGGTAATTAAAAAAGAGTGTCAGACGGTACATGAGGACCTGACGAGGAAAATGGACAAGGTGGTAGAGGTGATGGAGGTTAAAGAGCGGGAGGTGCGGGAGCACAAAGAAAAAAATAAAGTGGAGTTAGAGGAAGAACTTAAAGGGGCGCACGAAGAGATGAAGGAGGTGAAGCAGAAATTAGAAGAAGTGGAAGAAGGGGTGAGCGAAATTAAGAAGCGACGGAGAGAGGATAAGAAAGAGATAAAGGAGGAAGTAAAAGAATTGGTCCAAAGTCTGTGTTCGGATCGTGATGATGTGCTCATTAACCGGATGAGGGATTCGCAGGTGATGGAGGAGAAGCGAAGAGAAAGAGGACCCGGTGTAAGTGGTGACCAATATGGTCGTGCGTATGATGCGCCAGGTGATTTAATAAGCTTGGGGGTCGAGATAGACCCGGATGTTCGTGAGAGGCCAAGAGTGAGGTGTATGGCTGGTCCGGAGGGTATGGAACGAGAGGTGCGAGGTGTGGGTGAGCAAGGTTGTGGTGGTATAGCATGGGTAGCGGGTTGCGGAGGGGTGACCCATGCATCGACACCAACAGGGGTAGTTGTTGGAGGGACCGGGGAGGCACGAGAGCCCCTTGGGGGTAATGTACTGTGGGGGCCCGGCCGGTTCGGCCCCGCGCTGACCCCGCAAGGGGCGACGCACGGGGTCCGGCAGGCGGGCAACGACTCGCATGCGAGGTGGTCCCACAAGGTCCCACTCGCGCCGTATGACGGCAAGAGTGATCTACGCGCGTACCTGGCGCAGTTCGACTGTGTGTGTAAGGGCAACGGTTGGGGTGAGGACGAAGGTGGAGTACACCTGGTGGCCGCATTGCGCGGCGCGGCGGCGGAGGTACTGACGGCATTACCAGCGGGTGCTCTCACCCTGCCAGCCCTCCGCGACGCCCTAATTAATCGATTCGGCATAGAACAGCAGAGCGAGCTTGTTAAAGCTCAGCTCGCGCTGCGAAAGCGCAAGCCCCAGGAAGCCATCGGGGAACTTGCCCACGACATTCGCCGCGCAGTGGGGATCGCACATGCTAGCATGGCAGCGGATTCCCGGGAAAGCCTGGCGCTGGACCATTTTATCCAGGCCCTCCCGGACATTGAGCTCCGGCAACAGCTCGCCATGTGGCGCCCGCAGACTCTGAGCCAGGCGGCTGACGCTGCGACCCGTTGGGAAGCAGCGAGGCCCCTGGCCCGGGGGGGCGAGCGTCTCGCAATGGCGGTCCGCCAGGTGGGACCCCCGATGGAGGGCGGACCCCTTAGGGGGCCCGCCCACGACGTGGGTCCTGACCTGGCGGGCATGGTCCGGAGGCTGGTGGACCAGCGCCTGGCGGGACCTGGACCATGGCAGGCGGCCCCGGAGGTGGCCCGCGGTGGACCACGAGCGGGTAATCCAATTCGGACCTACAGGGGGGGAAATTTGGAATTCCGGAGGCAAGCACCTTATCAGGTGAGGTGCTATACCTGCAACCGTCTGGGTCACCTGGCGCGGCACTGTCGAGCCGCGCGCCGGGATGATCCCCGGCGGTTGAGGTCCTCAACTCCGCCCAGGGGGGAGCGGGTTAGCCGACCCCAGACACCCCCCCGCCAGACCCCGGGAAACTAGAAGGTGTCGGGCACGTAGGGCGGTGTTCGGCAGAAGAGGATGGAGGAGAGCCCTCATTGACGCGACAGGTCATTTATTGTGGCCAAATTGGAACCGGTAGCCTGACAATTCGATGCAAAATTGCCGGCGTGGGGGTAGACGCCGTAGTGGACACAGGAGCTAGCGCCACGATCATCAGCCCTGTGGTCCTTGATTCGAGCGCAGGTGGCTGGGATAAGATCCAGCGCCTGCAAAATTATAGTTTGCAGCTTGCTACCGGGGTAACGGCCCCGATCATAGGGCGTGGTTCTGTGACCCTCAAGTTAGGGTCGGTAAGGAGGGAGATAGATGTTTGGGTGGCGGAGGTGTGCGACCCATGTTTAATAGGGTTGGACCTGTTGACTGCCAGCGGCTGTAAAATCGATTTGTGCCGGGGGATCCTGCAGGTGGGAGTAGAAGAGCTGCCGTTAGGGGGAGTGAGCACGGCCGAGAGAGCGGAGCTGGAGGCTTCCGAGGCCGTGACCATCCCCCCAAGGGCCGAGGCGATAGTGCCGGCCCGGTGGGCAGCTCGCCCAACGTGGCAGGAGTCCTGCGGCCTGGTCGAACCGGTGGCAGCGCAGTCCATACCGGGTTTAATCGTGGGCCGCACCCTTGTAAAAACGGACGGACCGGTAGTGGCCGTCCGAGTAATAAATATAAGTACAGAACCACGCACTATAGTAAGGGGCACGAGGGTAGCTGGCTGCACCCCAGTTGAGGAAGTCGCGACAGTGAGGGGCGAGAACGTCCAGCCGAGCCGACCCCGGGGGGAGCCTTCAATAACAAGTAGGAATTGGCCCGATCCCATTTGCGAGATGGTAAATCGTAGTAGCGTAGAGTTGGGAGGTACCCAGAGGGAGGCCTTACACAAACTGGTTGGGTCCCATTTGGACCTCTTCTCCCTGTCCACCGAGGATATTGGACGTACGGGCCTGGTGAAACATCAGATCCACACCGGTGAGGCCCGGCCTATTCGTCAGGCCGCCCGACGGCTCCCTTGGAGCAAGAGGGCGGAAGCTGACGAGCAGGTTGAAAAAATGCTCGACGCAGGCGTGATCGAGCCCTCGGGAAGTCCTTGGATGTCACCTGTTGTGCTGGTCAAAAAGAAGGATGGGACCACGCGGTTCTGCGTGGACTATCGCCAGCTAAACAACGTGACACTCAAGGACTCATATCCCCTGCCAAGGATTGATGACACCCTCGATGCCGTTGCGGGCTCAAATTGGTTCACAACTTTGGACCTCAAGAGTGGGTATTGGCAGGTGGAGATGGATCGGGCAGGGAAGGAGAAAACGGCATTTTCCACAGGTAAGGGACTGTATCAGTTTACTGTGATGCCGTTTGGTTTGTGTAACGCCCCCGCCACCTTTGAAAGATTGATGGAGCATGTACTGGGCGGCATGCCATGGCAATCATGCCTGGTGTACCTGGATGACGTCCTGGTACATGCCCAAACGTTCCCCCAGGCAGTAGCTAATTTGGACCAGGTGTTCGGGTGCCTCAGACAGGCAGGGTTGAAGCTGAACCCGAGTAAGTGCACTTTGTTTGCAAGAGAGGTGGCCTATCTAGGTCACGTGATCGGCCGCGAGGGGGTAAAAACGGACCCAGACAAAATTAAAGCGGTAGAGGAGTGGCCCGCACCACGTACCATCAAAGAGGTGCGGGGATTTTTGGGACTCTGCTCCTACTACTGGCGCTTTGTGGCGAAATTTGCGGAGTTGGCCCGTCCCCTCCACCGGCTTACGGAGAAGGGGACGCGATTTAATTGGACACGGGAGTGCCACGAGGCCTTCCAAAAATTGAAGGGGTGTCTCACATCCGCACCCCTTCTAGCTTACCCCACTAGCGACGGGGCATTTACCCTGGACACGGATGCGAGCCAGGAAGGATTGGGCGCAGTTTTGTCTCAGACACAGGAGGGCGTGGAGAGAGTGATTGGTTATTATAGTCGGGCCTTAAGTAGGCCCGAGAGAAATTATTGCGTCACTCGCAAAGAGTTATTGGCTATGCTGGCTGCCATGAACCATTTCCACCCGTACTTGTACGGGCGGAAATTTTTGGTTAGAACTGACCATTCCTCCTTGCAATGGCTCCTTCGGTTCAAGGAACCGGAGGGCCAAATTGCAAGGTGGTTGGAAAAGTTGCAGCAGTACGATTTTGATGTGGCCCATAGGGCCGGGAAGGCCCATGGTAATGCGGACGCACTCTCTCGGCGTCCTTGTCTGGGGGAAAACTGCAAATTTTGTGCGAGACACGAGGAGAGGGAACAATTGGGCGATTCGGACCCGACCCTCGTTGTCCGGGCAACCCGGGTGAGAGGGCCAATTTTGCCACTAACCGCAGATGAGGAATTCGGAACTTTGGCATGGAGCACGGCCCAGCAGGAGGATCCTGTCCTGGGGCCAGTGTTCAATTGGGTCAAATTGGGGCACAGACCAAAGGGGGAAGAGGTCACCCCCCTCGGAGCACAAACAAAGGCATATTGGGCTCAGTGGCAGACCCTGGAATTGAAAGGCAACATCTTGTATCGCAAGTGGGTGGAGGTTCCCTCTGATAGAACTTCCTGGCTGGTGATAGTCCCTGACAAATTCAAGAACGTCATATTGCAACAGGTGCATGGTACCCGCTCCGGCGGCCATTTGGGCAGGACAAAGACAATATCTCGGGTCCGCCGGAGGTTCTATTGGGTGAATATGGGGCGCGACATACAGGACTGGTGTCGGAGATGCGACGCCTGTTCTGCCAAAAAGGGACCAGCACGGAGGATGAGGGCCCCCCTTCAATTACATCAGGTGGGGGCCCCCCTTGAGCGGGTGGCTATGGATATTCTAGGACCGCTGCCCCGCGCCCGCCAAGGTAATAAGTATATCCTCGTTGTAATGGACTATTTCACCAAGTGGCCGGAGGCCTACGCCCTCCCCAACCAAGAAGCAGGGGTGGTAGCGCAGGCCTTCGTGGAAGGATTTGTGTGCCGGCATGGGATTCCACAGGAGTTGCACACCGACCAGGGACGAAATTTTGAGAGCAAATTGCTAAAAGATGTGTGCAGTCTCCTGTCAATTCGGAAAACAAGAACCACGCCCTTGCGGCCACAATCTGACGGGATGGTGGAACGGTTCAACAGAACATTGATACAACAACTGGCACTGTTCACCGCCACCCGTCAGGATGACTGGGACGAACATCTCCCTTATCTGCTTATGGCCTACCGAACCAGCCAGCACGGGGCCACCGCATGCAGTCCAGCGTTGCTTATGTATGGGCGGGAGTTACGGGCTCCCGCCGACTTGCTATGCGGTCCCGTGCCAGACACAGTGGTTAACCCGCCGAGGGAGGGGTACGCACGTCACCTAGAGGAAGGCATGGAGCTAGTCCATGCCTTCGCCCGCCGCCAACTCCATCTGGCGGGGGAAAAGATGAAGCGCAGGTACGACGACCGGAGCCAGGGGAGTCAATACGCTCCGGGGATGAAGATTTGGTTCTTTAATCCCCGGAGGCGGAAGGGAAGGTGCCCAAAACTCACCTCCCCCTGGCAAGGCCCAGGAGTCGTCCTGTCGCAAATCTGTGACGTGGTCATTAAGATCAAAATGGGGCCACGAGCCCTCCCTCGGATCGTCCACGCCGACCGGATAAGACCTTACACCGGCGAGCAGGCGCCCCCGTGGATTGCCTCGGCTTTAGATGCCGAGGCGGGACCCAGTACCTCTGAATAAGGGGGGCTTATTAGTGCCAGAGGACTGGGGAATTGAGGAGCGATAGGCCCGGTGGGTAAGGGTGGCATCCCTGCCACCCTTCCCATGGTGGGGGCAAAGGAGCAATAGCTTATGGGGTGTGTGGCAGTGAAAACTAGCCCGGGTGGGTTAGGTTATATTGTAGGGATCTAGAAGAGATTGACATTAGGTGACGTTAAGGTTAGTTAGTGACTGATACCTGTAGTGGGGACGCAGGTAGATTAGTATGGATGATAATGACGTGGGAGCGCAATCGTTTAAAGGGACGACTGGGAAGCGCAAGTTTCAGAGGGGAGTAGTTAGCTGAGATGATGCCGTGTGTGTGAGGATTGAACAGGTGAGGATTGAACAGGTGTGATCGAACAGGTGTGATTGCACAGGTGTGAGAACTGGACAGGTGTGTGGAGCAGTGTGTGAGTAATGAGTGTGTGGATCAGCGCGAATGCGCTTGGGGAGAGAAGGGTGCAGGTGGCACCAGGTGTGAGAGCACAGGTGTGCAGGTACAGGTGTGTGGAGAGAGTTGGAGTAAGTGGTACGGCGTGGTGTGCATGGTGCGAAGGTGTGAATGGGGGAAGAGTGGACCCCTTTCACGAGTACCCGGGGCGGGTAGTGTAAGTGTTAGGTAGAGGGTATAGGTAAATTGTGGTTGGATATTGGCATTTGTGGTGCGGTTGCAGAATGGTATTGTGGATGGGTGCATTAGTGTCGTGGAAATGGCTGGGCGTGTAGCCTGTTAGTGTGTGTAGTTGGTTGGGCACTCCACCACTGTGAGGATGTCGGCCAGGTGAGGCCGCAGGTGGGCTCTGGGAGCCGGTAGTTGTGAGTGGGTGCCTGAGGATCCTGGGTGTGGATCGGGCAGCCCAGTGCCAGAGAGGGCACCGAGTGGGGACAGTGCCAGAGGGCCTTCCCCAGGTAGTTAGGTTAGGGTAAGGAGCAGGTAAGCTCGGAGGCAACTGCAGTGGTGGAGGTGTGCAGGTGGGTAGACCCGCTGGGAGAGGGACACGTCGCAGCCCAGAAATTGTACGAGGGCACCGGGAGATGAATCGGGGGAGTGAGACCCCAAATTGAAAAGCACCACAGTTTGGCCAATGGGAATTGGTTTTTAGAACCCATAGTGTAAGAGGGCCAATGGTTTGGCCGGAGAAAGACCCCGGGTAGTGTAAAGTTGTTAAAGTCATTTAGGAAATAGTTAGGATTGATGAACCTGTCGCACCATACGCAGCCACTTACCTGTGGTGATGATGATGACTCCACACCTGTGTTTTCTTTGTTTTGTGTTGCAGGAAGTAAGGACTGCTGTTGGATTTGTGAGACGCATCACGACGTGGATGAGACATTGGGGTGATTCCATCTCTCCCTCCCTAGGAGGGACTGATGATGAATTGGTAATGGCAAATTATGATGTTGAGTTGGAGATGGCAAATTATGATGTTGAGTTGAAAATGGAAAATTTGATTGGTTAGGAGGGAGAGAAGACGAATTTGGTATATGGGAGGAACGGGGAAGACAGTAGGGATGTTTGTTGATTTGTAAAGTAGATGTTTATGGGTAGTGTTGTGTTTTGTGGATACAGTAAGGGGTAAGGGAGGGGCCATGTAGGTTACCTGGTGGGGGGGGGGGGCGTACGGTAGGAACGTACCTGTCTCACCTGGTTCCCATGTGCCCCCAGTGTGCATCACCTTACATTGCGTGCACTTTTGCGCCCTTACCACCTTACTCACTTGTCTTCTTCTTTTGTCTCCCACCTCCGAGGATCTGGCTTTGGGGTAGAGAGAGAGGAGAGAGAGGTGCTGGCTACGCAGTTGTGGGCCTGCACTTTCGCTGCTTGCTGCCTGGATCGATACACCATATGGACCGCAATGTTTGTGGCCACCCACAATGGACCGCAGTTCTTTTGCGGCCAAGCACCACCCATGGATGGACCTATGGGTCAACGTGGCACCTATGCCATACAAGGTGAACCACTAACAGTTGGCCCCCTGACGGTCACAATAGAGAAATGGACGCGGTTGGCGCCTTTCTTTATTTTTTAAAGAAGTAAGAAGGCCAAGTGCACCACACGAAGGCAAGACCAGCGGCAGAACATCGGCCGGCTGCGACACCACACAATGATTTATAGACACTTTATTGGTGCACCGGATG
Organism: Myxine glutinosa; assembly: GCF_964187855.1. Taxonomy (NCBI): domain Eukaryota; kingdom Metazoa; phylum Chordata; class Myxini; order Myxiniformes; family Myxinidae; genus Myxine; species Myxine glutinosa. The sequence continues at coordinate 55,679,619 of NC_136262.1, read as the reverse complement.
GTGCTGACTGTGTGATGGGGTGGTGCTTTTGATGCTTGGAAGGGGTGCTCTGCACATTATTAAAGGCCGTAGGCCACAGAGCACTCGTGGGTTGGTGGTATCGATGCTGGCATGCGTGCTCTCTCTATGCATAACATCTGCATGTGTTCCTCCAAAAACAGGTCCTGGATCGTAGTGTAAATATCAGCGTAGTCTTGTAAATAATGCTCCCTACCGGCTGTATGTTTAGTTTGCGAATTCTTTCCGGATTCGGTTATCCTGTGGGTGTGTTTCTGTGAGGAGAAGGGTGCAACGTCGCAGGGGGACATATTTACTCATTTGTGAATATCTGTAAAACTGTCGCACTCAGGGTAGAGTTAATAGTAGAGGGAACTACATCTGCGTGCCACACTAAAGTAGGTAAAAATTTATCGGGTCGGGACGCCCCGAGGGTAGAGAAGGGTGCAATGTTGCGAATATGGCATTTGGCCTCCATATCCGCTTGTAAATATTCCCCTATTTCCCCAATACTCCCCAACTATCCCCAATCCCCCATTCCCTAGTCCCATTGCCTGTAAATAACACTCTGTAGAACCGACCTTCCCCTTTTTCCCCCATTAAATGTCGTGCCCAGGTCCACCGCATCTCACGTAGACAACTTTCGGACATCTTGCTAGTTATTCTTAGTCTATGTCAGTTAAGGACTCGTTTCCATTAATTATGACTCTTCGTTGCACCAGAATGTGATTGTATGGCACCAGTAGTGAGTTTAGGACCTCCCCTTACCTCCTCCCATCTTCCCCATGAAACAACAACTACAACAACAACAACAACAACAACAATTACAACAACAACTACAACAACAGAGGGGCGCGGTGCGGCGTGCGGGGAGTGTGCGTCCTCACGCCATGACCATGCGCTCCGACGGGGTTACCACGAAGGGGCTCCCTGTCAGCCCTCGTCAAGGGCGGAGCCGGTAACCCCCCCGCACGCACCCAATGAGAAGCAACGAGCCGATTCCAGCTGGGGCGGAGCTAACGAGCCGAGGGCGTGTCACTCCCCGCCGGATATACGCGGCGACTTACCGGATGTGAGGTGAGATGCGCCTGAACTACGGAGAGCAGAGGAAGCCACCGCCACCCCCAGCGCGACGATACCTCCCCGCATCTTTGGACCGGACCGAACTGGGTCGATTCTGCCCTGAGCCCAGGTGCACCTGGAGCCATCGACTGCCTGCCTTTCCTTGCCATCAATCCCCGTGTGAGTCAGCCTTTTGTCCCGTTTATCTGTCGTCTGTTGGGGTTAATATAAGAGTGTGTCTAAGTGCTTGTCTTTCTATGCTGTCCCTCTCATTTCTGTAGTCTAACCTTCCGCCATAATATAACCTCCTCCGGAGGTCTTGAGAACTGAACCCTTGGTGTCGTGTCATTTGAATCCAGCAGTTGTGTCCTTTTCCTTCATTGATCTAGCGTAGCGCGACTAGTCAACGTTCGAGCATAATCGGGTAAACTGTGCAGACGTGGTCATACCAAACCGCTCGGTAAACTAACATCCACCACCGCGTCTGTAACAATATATATATATATATATATATATATATATATATATATATATATGTGTGTGTGTGTGTGTGCGTGTGTGTGTGTGTGTGTGTGTGTGTGTGTGTGTGTATGGTATGGAGGAGGTGCACGAGTGGAAGAGCGTAAAGTAAAGTGAGCTGGAGGCAGTGTCGGGAGAAGGGTTGGCAATTGTCATGTCAGCTATTTGAGGTGGGGTGTAGAGGATATATTGGCAGGTTCTTTTCTGCATTTCTTGCTCGGCTTGGAGTGCGTGAATGGTGTGAGTGTGTGTGTGTGTGTGTGTGTGTTGCAGGAGTGGGTTTTTTTTTGCATGAATGTGTTTTTGTTTGAGTGGTGCATGTTTTAAGAGTAGGTGGTCGGTTGGTTAGGTGTGGTTTTTTTGGGGGGGGGGGGTTTTGTTTGTGAGTGAGTGGATTGTGGGAGTGGAGGCAGTTTTGTTGTTGTCATCTGTGTTCTCACTGGCTGGGGGTGGGGATATGTACGCATCCAGGTGTAGCTGCTGCATGTGGAGACGTATGTGCCCCTGCTGGCCCACCTTAGCTGACCGTACCGAGGTTGAAGGGCCAAAAACAGGATGATGCTGAGGACCTCGACTGAGGACCCAGTCAGTGAGGCACACTTGTGACCAGGTGTGTTTTGAAATGATGTTATATATATATATATATATATATATATATATATATATATATTTATTTATTTATATCGATCCATACTGTCGCATGACTGCTCCTCTAAGTTAACACCGGGAGAGTCATGGAAGGCAATCGAGCGTTACTCCGGGGCGTTCAGTTCAAATGCTGACTTTATGTATACGTTGGAGGAAGAAAGATAAGGGGGAGGGAGGAAGGGTTTTTCCTGTCTATCCCGCGGGCAGTCCCAAAGACGGGAATTAGAATGTACAAAAATAACAGGTTTATTAACCCTTTGAGTACGGATGACGTCCAGTGCCGCAACCCGTGGAAAAGTTTTGTGTACGGATGATGTTACTGCACATCATCGACGATACCTATACATAGATCGTTAGTACGTGGTTGCATTCCCGTAATGCCAAATGAATCCCGTACCGGGGGTACTTTTATAAAAAAAAAAAATCCCATACTCAAAGGGTTAAACGGAATGCAGGTAACAAGAAAAACGCGACGGTAATAAGATGCTGAAGCGGGACGTCCCCACAAACAGACTTGAAAACAGACGAAAGGGAAGAATAACTGAAAATGAATGTACAGTGTGTTTTATCGTGGCACTTAGCTCAACTTGGCCATGCGTCACGCCTGAATTATTCCAGGCCCCGGCGCGCAGTCCCGCCGCGGCTCTGGTGTTGGCGGGAAACCGCTCGTCGTTTTGCGCGCGTGCAAAGCCATGCCTCGCTGCATGGTCTGCTCACTCCTGGCACAGTGTGTGAAGTGAACGAGCAGGCGTGCGATTCGCTCTTCCAGCCACGCCTGTCTGGGTGAAACTCCTGGCCGCGATGAAGCCTTCCCCGTGAACAAAAGACTACCATCAGAGCAAAGAGCCAAAAGTAGAACCAAGAAGCGAGGGAGGTGAGGGGCAAGAGGAAGACGTGAGGGCAAGAGGAAAACGTGAGTGGCAAGAAGAAGAGTTAAAATGTACGTCCGAGTCTTCTTTTATTGATCGTCTCGTGACGTCATCTGTGCCTCTCCACCAATGCCCGCAGGCCACCGCTACATTGTCTAGCTCTCCACCGATCCACATGCAGTCCACTCTTGTGATGCAGTCCGACTCGCCCTTCCCTCTACCAATCGGTGAGTTACTTCTTACGCCGGCCTTCCTGTTGGTCAACTCCTGCCCAATCACTGTCCTTCTGGGCGTGTCTTCAGCTTGCTCGACCTTCGTAGTGATGTAGATGGTAGTGTCCTATTAGCAGTGCTCAGAACTGGCTTCCATTTGGTTTTTATTATTATTATTATTTAATGCAGTTAATGGGCATTTTCTGCGCTAGTGTCTATGGTGTGGTGCCAAAAGAGATAAAGGATAAATCACAAAGGGAACGACGAACAGGGAATTACTTAACCTAATCCCTTAGCTAAATAACATGCCCCGCCCCCTCATGACGAGGGCAAATATACAACTTCATCCGACATCTGGGCCAAACAGGTCCTCTAATTATTACATGGTGGCGGTTCTTCTTCTTTACAACAGTCGGAGTATGCTACCTACACAAATCTACCTGGTCTAAAGTATCCCTACCCCCACAAATGTAACAATATGTACATATATTCTCAGCACCATGAACAAATTACAAATTCCTGCTCAAACCTGCAGGGGGCACTGTATCAGAGGCACAGCTGTGCTTCCTGAAATGGTGCAACTAACAGCAGCCACAGGCTACATTCGATATGAAAATGAATTAATCATCTTTCTCTTATGTAAGGTGTTAGGGTTTGGCTTGGGGGAGTGGGATTGCCAAATGTCCTTCAAATACAATTACTTTTTGCACTTTTGCGCACTTGATTTTTTATTTATTTTTCCTAACCATCACTCCGATCCAGGATGCCCCATCACAGTACCTTATTCAGCTTAACATGTGGGCTTGTCTAGGAATAGCAATTTCGCTGCCAAGTGTGCATTCAAAATGTAAGTACCAGTGCAATTTTCCTCTATTTCTATTGATAAGCTTCTTATATAGGCGTAAGTCTGAAAAGCAGATTTCATGGGAGACCTTGAACGAAGTCAGGTGTTTAATTAGCTTTGGGCCACACTTCCACCCTCACTCTGATGCAAAGGTGAGGAACCTGAAACTTGCTGTACGTTCCATGATGGATATTATAAAAAGAAAAATAAGATTTCAATACAGATCTGAATCGTAAAATAAAATGCAGTGCTTTCGGAAAGTATTCACACACCTGAGTTTTTTCACATTTTGTACAAAGGTTTATTATCGTACTTATATATTTATGTATGATATATATATGTGTGTGTATATATATATATATATATATATATATATATATATATATATATATATATAATATATATATTGTTGCGAATATGGAATTTGGCCTCCATATCCGCTTGTAAATATTCCCCTATTTTCTCCAATACTCCCCAACTTTCCCCAATCCCCCATTCCCTAGTCCCATTGCATGTAAATAACAATCAGTAGAGCCGACCTTCCCCTTATTCCCCCATTAAATGTCGTGCCCAGGTCCACCGCACCACACGTAGACCACTTTCGGACATCTTCCTAGTTATTCTTAATCTATGTCAGTTAAGGCCTCGTTTCCATTAATTATGACTCTTCGTTGCACCAGAATGTGATTATATGGCACCAGTAGTGAGTTTAGGACCTTTCCCATACCTCCTCCCATCTTCTTCCCCGTCTACAACAACAGAGGGGCACGGCGCTGCGCAGGGGGGAGTGTGCGTCCTCCCACCGGCTCGGTTCGCCGCCATCGACAATGCGCTCCAGACGATGCGCTCCAGACCATGCGCTCCACGGGGTTACCACGAAGGGGCTCCTTGTCAGCTCCTCGTCAAGGGCGGAGCCTGGTAAACCCCCCGCACGCACCCAATGAGAAGCAACGTGCCGATTCCACGAGGCGGAGCTAACGAGCCGAGGGCGTGTCACTCCCCGCCGGATATACGCGGCCACGCGCCGGATGTGACGTCAGATGCGCCCCCAGCTTGAGACGAAAAGACGCCACTTCGAGCGCTGTGCAACCTTCCGCATCTCTGGACCGGACCGGGTCGATCCTGCCCTGAGCCCAGGAGGACCTGGAGCCATCGACAACCGCTTTCCTGCCATCAACCCCCGTGTGAGTCAGCCTTGTCCCGTTTGCCTGTCGTCTGTTGGGGAATAATATAAGATTGTGTCTAAGTGCTTGTCTTTCTATGTTGTACCTCTCGTCCCTGTAATCTGACCTTCCGCATGAATATAATCTCCTCCGGAGGTCTTGAGAACCGTATCCCTGGTGTCTGTCATTATAATTCAGCCGTGTGTCTTCTTTTTCCTTATTGAGCCAGCGTGGCGCGGCTTCGTCAACGTTCGAGTACAATCGGGTAATTTGTGCGGACACGACGGCCATTCCGCTCGGCCCACCTTAACATCAAAGTCGTGTCTGTAACAATTGGTGTCGAGGAGTGAGATTCGGACCCGGGACTAAATTAGTTAGGCCCAAATTTTGGGAGGGAAAATCGGTTCGGAGCGCGTACTGCGCTCGACAAAATCGAGCCGGAGCGCGGTCCCGCGGTTACTGCGCTCGCCGAAATTATAACGAAAAAAAAAAAAAAAAAAATTTGGATTTGTTTTACGAAACTCGAATTTTGCAAGTCGCGCTATGGCGGATCAAGACGGCTGGGGTCCGGTAGCGGAGAGTGAAGCAGGGTCGGTCCAGGACCAAATTGAGGGACATGAGGGACATGAGGAGAGCGAAACAGCGAGGGTAGCAGGCACGCAAAATGGCGCCTCGCAAGAGCGCGCGGTAGCCGAGCCCGCTGTATCAACGGGCTTTAACATGCAGCCGATTGACATACAGGCCCTCATTGCGCAGCTACAGGCAGCTGTACAGATGAGTATGGGGAGCCAAATTGAGCGATTGGGTGAGCGATTGGGAAACCAAATTGAAGAAATAACGAACCGGATGGAGGCTCAGAATGAGCAATTGGGGGTAATGGGGAACCGGATGGATGCTCAGAGTGAGCAAATGAGGGTTGATAGTGGGCGATTAGAGGGCCAAATGAGGGGTACCGGTGAGGGATTAGAAAAGAAATTTGAGGGGTTAGACAACGGGATAAAAGAGGTGAAACATGGGTTAACGGGGGTAGAAAATAGAATGGCTGCCCAGGAGAATCAGATAGAGGGAGTGAAAAATGGGTTAGAGGGGTTAGAAAACAGTATGGAAGGCAAATTGAGGGACATGAGGGACCAAGCGGAAAGGGAAGTTAAACAAATGGAGCAGCAGATAGAGGGGGTCAGAATGGGGGTAGAAACCAAACTGGATGCTCACAGGGAGGAAATGGAGCAGATGAGGGTGGCATCTGGGCAGGAGATGCAAGTGATGGGAGAGGAGATCAGAAGAGGAGTGAGTGAGGAGGTCGGAGGAGTGCGCGAGGAGGTGAGGCACTGTAAGGAGCACATGGAGAAGGAGGTGAGAAAGGGGACTGTAAAATTGCAAGGGGGCATAGAGGACCTGACGCAGGAGGTGGAGCAGCTGACGGTGGGACAAACGGAGTTAGTGGAGCAGGTTCAAAGGAACACTGCGGTATTAGGAGGTTTAAAGGCGACACAGAAAGAACTAAAAGATGACTTGGTAGCGACGAAGAGGGAATGTCAGATGGTACGTGAGGGACTGACAACGAGGTTGGACGAGGTGATAGAGGTAATGGAGACGAAGGACCGGCAGGTGAGGACGCACCTGGAAACAGTCAAGGTAGCCTTAGAGGATGAGCTTGAGGAGACGTACCGGGGAATGAAAGAGGTGAAGCAGAAACTAGAAGAAGTGGAAGAAGGGATGAGCGAAATTAAGAAGCGACGGAGAGGGGATAAGAAGGAGTTAAAGAGGAGATAAAAGAATTGGTCCAAAGTCTGTGTTTGGATCGTGATGATGTGCTCATTAACCGGATGAGGGATTCGCAGGTGATGGAGGAGAAGCGAAGAGGAAGAGGACCCGGTGTAAGTGGTGACCAATATGGTCGTGCGTATGATGCGCCAGGGGATTTAATAAGCTTGGGGGTCGAGATAGACCCGGGTGTTCGTGAGAGGCCGTTGGTGAAGTGTGCGACAGGTCTGGTGTGCGAAAAAGGAGGTGTGCAAGAAAGTCCGACTCTGGGGTGTGTGAGGAAAAAGTGCGTGCCAAGGAGTGAGGGTGCTGGCGAAAGTGAGTCGGTCGTAGCGCGTGTGCGAGGGAGCACATGGAAGCGCGGTGTGGTGAGTGTTACAGAGGGTGTGACGGGAGAGTGTGCGCGAGAAAGGTGTGTAACGGACAGGTGCCTGAGGAAAGAGTGCGCTGTCAAGAGTAAGGGTGAGTGCGCTGTCAAGAATGGTGGTGAGAGTAGTGAGAGTGACATGGAGCGTGAGTTAGTTGTGACAGGTGAGCGAGGATGCACACCTGGAATGGTAGAGCGTGAGTGGGAATGCACGCTGGAGTTGGTGGTGAGGCACGTGGTTGGGTGTGCGAATGAGGGCACACCTGTGATTGTCACAGAGGAGGTGACCGAGGAGGGGGTGCGAAGCGGTGTTTTGGTGAGGTGTGCGACCAACGAATGTGTGCCAAAGTGTTCGGTGGTCACGTGTGTGACCAAGGCTGTGAGTGGAATGAGGGTACCTGGGTGTGTAAGGAAAGGTACGAGGAGCATGGGCACGGCTGGATGTGTGAGCAAGGAACGGGCTGCGGGGTGTAAGCGTCCAGGTGAAGCATCGACGTTAGACGGGGTAGAGTTTAGAACGACTTATAGCCGAATCGGGCCCTCGGTGCGTGCTGGGCCTCGCTTTGAACGGCCGCGTCCGTGCTCCACTAGGCGGAGCGGGCAGCCCGATAGGAAGGGTCGTTATGGCGACCACGTTTTGTTGAGACGTGCCGGCAGGTCGAGATCGGGACATTGGATGGCTCCGTGCCGAGATGGTGCGTGGGATCTCGGCCCGGGTAAGCCCCCGTCCCTGCACCGAGTGCCGGACGCATCCAGCCGCTGGCACAAAACAACCAGCATCCATTGCTTGGCTTTACGAAGCCGGGCTTTGGACAGGGATTGGCGCACCGAGAGGTATTAGTGAGTCGACTGGGTGATGAGGTTCGTGTTTTGGACCCAAAATTAGAGAAAAACAAAATTTGATGATTGGCAAAGGATTGGCAGTAGTGATTGGCAGATGATGGGCAGTGATTGGCCAAATTTTTGATTTGTTGAAATTTGACGTGCAAAATTGGTAGTGAGAGACCCCCGATGTGGTGGGATGGCAAATCCACCATCCCTCACAGAAGAGGGGGCAAAGGAGCACTAGATTATGGGGTGTATGGCAGTGAAAACTAGCCCGGGTGGGTTAGGTTATTAGTAGGGATCTAGAAGAGATTGACATTAGGTGACGTTAAGGTTAGTTAGTGACTGATACCTGTAGTGGGGACGCAGGTAGTTTAGTATGGATTATAATGACGAGGGAGCGCAATAGTTTAAAGGGACGACTGGGAAGCGCAAGTTTCAGAAGGGAGTAGTTAGCTGAGATGATGCCGTGTGTGTGAAGATTGAACAGGTGAGAATTGAACAGGTGTGATTGCACAGGTGTGCAACTGGACAGGTGTGTGGAGCAGTGGATGAGTAGTGAGTGTTGTGGATCAGCGCAAATGCGCTTGGGGAGAGAAGGGTGCAGGTGGCACCAGGTGTGAGAGCACAGGTGTGCAAGTACAGGTGTGTGGAGAGAGTTGGAGTAAGTGGTACGGAGTGGTGTGCATGGTGCGAAGGTGTGGATGGGGGAAGAGTGGACCCCTTTCACGAGTACCCGGGGCGGGTAGTGTAAGTGTTAGGTAGAGGGTATAGGTAAATTGTGGTTGGATATTGGCATTTGTGGTGCGGTTGCAGAATGGTGTTGTGAATGGGTGCATTAGTGTTGTGGAAATGGCTGGGCATGTAGCCTGTTAGTGTGTGTAGTTGGTTGGGCACTCCACCACTGTGAGGATGTCGGCCAGGTGAGGCCGCAGGTGGGCTCTGGGAGCCGGTAGTTGTGAGTGGGTGCCTGAGGATCCCGGGTGTGGATCGGGCAGCCCAGTGCCAGAGAGGGCACCGAGTGGGGAGAGTGCCAGAGGGCCTTCCCCTGGTAGTTAGGTTAGGGTAAGGAGCAGGTAAGCTCGGAGGCAACTGCAGTGGTGGAGGTGTGCAGGTGGGTAGACCCACTGGGAGAGGTACACGTCGCAGCCCAGAAATTGTACGAGGGCACCGGGAGATGAATCGGGGGAGTGAGACCCCAAATTGAAGAGCACCACAGTTTGGCCAATGGGAATTGGTTTTTAGAACCCATAGTGTAAGAGGGCCAATGGTTTGGCCGGAGAAAGACCCCGGGTAGTGTAAAGTTGTTAAAGTCATTTAGGAAATAGTTAGGATTGATTAACCTGTCGCACCATACGCAGCCACTTACCTGAGGTGATGATGATGACTCCACACCTGTGTTTTCTTGGTTTGTAGCAGGAAATGAGATTGCTGTGGATTTGTGAGACGCATCACGACGTGGATGAGACATTGGGGTGATTCCATCTCTCCCTCCCTAGGAGGGACTGATGATGAATTGGTAATGGCAAATTTTGATGAAAGTTGACAATGGCAAATTTGATTGGTTAGGAGGGAGAGAAGACGAATTTGGTATATGGGAGGAACGGGGAAGACAGTAGGGATGGTTGTTGATTTGTAAAGTAGATGTTTATGGGTAGTGTTGTGTTGTGTGGATACAGTAAGGGGTAAGGGAGGGGCCATGTAGGTTACCTGGTGGGGGGGGGGCGTACGATAGGAACGTACCTGTCTCACCTGGTTCCCATGTGCCCCCAGTGTGCATCACCTTACATTGCGTGCACTTTTGCGCCCTTACCACCTTACTCACTTGTCTGCTTCTTTTGTCTCCCACCTCCGAGGATCTGGCTTTGGGGTAGAGAGAGAGGAGAGAGAGGTGCTGGCTGCGCAGTTGTGGGCCTGCACTTTCGCTGTTTGCTGCCGGGATCGATACACCATATGGACCGCAATGTTTGTGGCCACCCACAATGGACCGCAGTTCGTTTGCGGCCAAGCACCACCCGGGGATGGACCTATGGGTCAACGTGGCACCTATGCCATACAGGTGAACCACTTTTAGTTAACACCAAGTGCACCACAAGAAGAGCAAGAGACACCTGCAGGGTTAGGGGTTGTCAAATTTATTTTTATTCCAATGAACAATGGTGACTGCACCGATTGGTGGTGGGGTGGTGCTTTTGATGCTCGGGAAGGGTGCTCTGCACGTTATTAAAGGCCGTCGGCCACAGAGCACTCGTGGGTTGGTGTATCGATGTTGGCAAGCGCGCTCTCTCTATGCATAACATCTGCATGTGTTCCTCCAAAAACAGGTCCTGGATCGTAGTGTAAATAGCAGCGTAGTCTTGTAAATAATGCTCCCTACCGGCTGTATGTTTAGTTTGAGAATTCTTTCCGGATTCGGTTATCCTGTGGGTGTGTTTCTGTGAGGAGAAGGGTGCAACGTCGCAGGGGGACATATTTACTCATTCGTGAATATCTGTAAAACTGTCGCACTCAGGGTAGAGTTAATAGTAGAGGGAACTACATTGCGTGCCACACTAAAGTAGGTAAAAATTTATCGGGTCGGGACGCCCCGAGGGTAGAGAAGGGTGCAATGTTGCGAATATGGAATTTGGCCTCCATATCCGCTTGTAAATATTCCCCTATTTTCTCCAATACTCCCCAACTTTCCCCAATCCCCCATTCCCTAGTCCCATTGCATGTAAATAACAATCAGTAGAGCCGACCTTCCCCTTATTCCCCCATTAAATGTCGTGCCCAGGTCCACCGCACCACACGTAGACCACTTTCGGACATCTTCCTAGTTATTCTTAATCTATGTCAGTTAAGGCCTCGTTTCCATTAATTATGACTCTTCGTTGCACCAGAATGTGATTATATGGCACCAGTAGTGAGTTTAGGACCTTTCCCATACCTCCTCCCATCTTCTTCCCCGTCTACAACAACAGAGGGGCACGGCGCTGCGCGGGGGGGAGTGTGCGTCCTCCCACCGGCTCGGTTCGCCGCCATCGACAATGCGCTCCAGACGATGCGCTCCAGACCATGCGCTCCACGGGGTTACCACGAAGGGGCTCCTTGTCAGCTCCTCGTCAAGGGCGGAGCCTGGTAAACCCCCCGCACGCACCCAATGAGAAGCAACGTGCCGATTCCACGAGGTGGAGCTAACGAGCCGAGGGCGTGTCACTCCCCGCCGGATATACGCGGCCACGCGCCGGATGTGACGTCAGATGCGCCCCCAGCTTGAGACGAAAAGACGCCACTTCGAGCGCTGTGCAACCTTCCACATCTCTGGACCGGACCGGGTCGATCCTGCCCTGAGCCCAGGAGGACCTGGAGCCATCGACAACCGCTTTCCTGCCATCAACCCCCGTGTGAGTCAGCCTTGTCCCGTTTGCCTGTCGTCTGTTGGGGAATAATATAAGATTGTGTCTAAGTGCTTGTCTTTCTATGTTGTACCTCTCGTCCCTGTAATCTGACCTTCCGCACGAATATAATCTCCTCCGGAGGTCTTGAGAACCGTATCCCTGGTGTCTGTCATTATAATTCAGCCGTGTGTCTTCTTTTTCCTTATTGAGCCAGCGTGGCGCGGCTTCGTCAACGTTCGAGTACAATCGGGTAATTTGTGCGGACACGACGGCCATTCCGCTCGGCCCACCTTAACATCAAAGTCGTGTCTGTAACAATATATATATATATATATATAATATATATATAATATATATATATATATATATATATATATATATATATATATATATATATATATATATATATATATATATATATATATATATATATATATATATATATATATATATATATATATATATATATATATATATATATATATATATATATATATATAACTGTAAGAAATAGTAGAAGCTCCACAGTACGAGCAGGGCGTCTCATTTGCATTGAATAAATAATCGTTAGATTAAATAAGACGCGGACGTAGCTTCAGGACGTCGATCTTTAATTGTCGACAAGCTTTCGACCAACAAAGGTCTTCTTCTGAGTCGGCCCCAAGTTCAACGGAAGACTTCCGTTGAACTTGGGGCCGACTCAGAAGAAGACCTTTGTTGGTCGAAAGCTTGTCGACAATTAAAGATCGACGTCCTGAAGCTACGTCCGCGTCTAATTTAATCTAACGATTATACATATATATATATATTGTAACGAATTTGAGAAGTGTAACGGTTTTGAGAAGTGTAACAATTTTGGAGAAAGTGTAACGAATGTGAAAAGTATGGTTTTGTTGTGTGTAACACCCTCGTAATGTAAATAATGGTCGCAGCCGTCCTCCTAGTTAATTCCATGAAACTTACACACAGGCCACGATATATCTTTTTAAATAGTTTATTTCCTTATTCTATGTAGGCTAAATATGTGTTTCCCACTAGATTGACTGCATTGCATCAAACGAAATAAAGCGTAGGCCCCTCCGATGATCCATGGCAGCTCAAGTGCCAGGGATTCCCCCACTTGAGCTTTGTCAGCAACCGTTTATTGCAGTACTGAACTGCTGTGCAACGTGACGGCGCCTTACCTGCAGCTGCTGACCGGTTTTCGCCATTTGCGGCCATTACGAACAAGGGGAGTGGCTAGAGAAGACGGGTCGCCCCCCTCGTCATAGGGGGGAGGAGTAAGTCGGCCCCGCTCATCCAACCCAGAACAAGGGGTTTGGCTAAGAGAGGGCGGAGCAGGAACCCCCGAGAAAGTGCGCGAAGGTTCGGTGAGGAGACCAATATAAGCCGCCGCGGGACGCACTCCACCCTCTTGCTCTGACCCCGTCCTCCAACTCTTGCCTCTCTTGCTCTGACCCCGTCCTCCAACTCTTGCCCCTCTTGCTCTGACCCCGCCCTCTTGCTTGCTGTCGCTCGTTGTTGCTGGGGAGAAGGAAGACGCCTGAACGAGCAGGTGTGTGCGAGCCATCGTGCGACCAGCTGCGCTGCAGCTAAGGGGGCAGCTAAGGGGCCGCAGGCCACGAAAAGGATGCGCCAGGCAGCAATCCACGCTGGACCCTCCATTGCCTCCCAAAACAACCATCCATCCTCAAGCCATACCTGCCTGCAATATCCCCCGTGTAAGTGTGAACGTCGTCTGTCCTAATCGTTGTCCTGGGGTTAAGTAAATTGACTAGTATAAGCTAACGATTCACTGTGTGACTGCTTCTTCCATCCATTGCTTGTAAATAACTTTGATTGCTCCTTCTTTTTGCTTGTGTGTATAATAAATCCTGTTATTCCTCCGTACTCTGTCTTCTTCTCTCTTCCTTCTCTTTCGGTCGCTTTAGAGGTTTCCAAATTGAATATCTGTGGTGCGATCTGGTCAACGTTGGGGGAGTCGGGCCAATCGGGGATCCTGTAACGGTCGCGGTTGACCATCCGCTCGGCCCAAAGTAACATCTTGTCCGCGACCCGTAACAATATATATATATATATATATATATATATATACAGTCACGTGAAAAAGTAAGTACACCCCATGTAAAGTTTTGACTTTTTCAACATATTTAAACATACAGCTATTTGATCTTCATTTCAACAATATTGATAGATAAAGGTGATATAGTATAACAAATATCATGCAAAATTTACATTTTGTGGTCCATTGTATAATTTAAATAAACATAAATGCAAATTTCGCATGTGGAAAAAGTAAGTGCACCTTGGCTCTAATAGGTGGTATTGCCCCCTTTGGCAGAAACAAACTCAAGTAGGCGTTTCTTATAACTGTCTACCAGTCTCTGACATCGACTGGGAGAAATTTTTGCCCAATCCTCCATGCAGAATTTTTTCAGCTGTGCGATGTTTGAGGGGTTTCTTGCATGCACAGCTCGTTTCAAATCCCCCCACAACATCTCGATGGGATTTAGATCCGGGCTTTGACTTGGCCATTCCAGAACCCTCCATTTCTTTCTTCTCAGCCATTCCTTGGTGGATTTACTGGTATGTTTAGGGTCATTGTCATGTTGCAAGGTCCACCTTAGGTTGAACTAAAACTTTCCGACAGATGGCCTCACATTATCCTCAAGCACCCTCTTGTACAATGAGGAATTCATTGTGGATTCTATGATGGTATGCTGTCCAGGCCCTGATGCACCGATGCAGCAAAGCTGCCCCAAACCATAATATTTCCACCACCATGCTTTGCAGTTCGTATCAGGTTCTTGTGGTCAAAGGCTGTCTTTGGTTTTCGCCAAACATGTCTTCTGGTACTGTGGCCAAATAGCTCTACCTTTGACTCATCTGTCCAGAGCACATTGTTCCAGAAGTGCTGGACTTTTCCTAGGTGTTCATTGGCAAACTTTAGTCTTGCCCTGATGTTCTTTCTGGACAGCAAAGGTTTCCTCCTGGCACACCTCCCATGTAGATCAAATTTGTGCAGCCTCTTTCTAATGGTAGACTCGTTCACTTTGACATCAAAAGTGGCAAGAGCTACCTGTAGGTCCCGTGATGACATTCTGGAGTTCTTAGAGACTTCTTTCAGCATCTTCTGGTGTGCTCTCGGGCTGAATCTGCTGGGTCGGCCTGGCTGAACAAGTTGGCAGTTGTTTGGAATCTTCTCCACTTGTAGATGATCGTCCAGACAGTCGAATGATCGATTTCAAATTGTTTGGAGATCTTTTTAAATCCCTTCCCAGACGCGTAGGCATCTATAACCTTCTTTCTGAAGGCCTCAGAGAGCTCTTTTGATCTAGGCATGGTGACGACGCACACTTCAACAACAAAGAGCAAACCAAACTAAATGTCTGAGGATTAAATAAGACAGGTTCCTCCAAGATCCTCTCTTACGTTGTTCTAATCATTTGCACATGAGCTGGTGCACCTGATTCTAATTTTAGGTATTTGAAGTTGTGATAAATGTAGGGGTGTACTTACTTTTTCCACATGCGAAATTTGCATTTATGTTTATTTAAATTATACAATGGGCTACAAAATGTAAATGTTTCATGATATTTGTTATATTATATCACCTTTATCTATCAATATTGTTGAAATGAAGATCAAATAGCTGTATGTTGAAATATGTTGAAAAAGTCAAAACTTTACATGGGGTGTACTTAATTTTTCACGTGACTGTACATATATATATATATATATGTATGAGTATATATATATATATATATATATATATATATATATATATATATACTAGCCTAATGCACCCGGCATTGCCCGGGTTCTTTTTGAATGAATTTACTACTATAATTCAGCTTTTACTCGTGGGCGTAGAAGATTGACTACCATAATTCAGCTCGGCTTTTAATTGCGAAATAGGCCCAGCCCGGCCCAGGCGGCCTCGACCGGCCTCGCCGCCTAGCCTATAACCTTCACGGGGCCCGTCCCGACATTTTTGCTTCTTTTTGAATGAATTTACTACCATAATTCAGCTTTTACTCGCGGCCGTAGAAGATTGACTACTATAATTCAGCTCAGCTTTTAAATGCGAAATGGGCCTAGCCCGGCCGAGGCGGCCTCGACCCGCCTCGCCACCAAGCCTAAAACCTTCCCGGGGCCTGTCCCGACATTTTTGGTTCTTTTTGAATGAATTTACTACCATAATTCAGCTTTTACTCGCGGCCGTAGAAGATTGACTACTATAATTCAGCCCCAGCTTTTAATTGCGAAATGGGCTCAGCCTGGCCGAAGTGGCCTCAACCAGCCTTCCCACCTAGCCTAAGACCTTCCCGGGGCCCATCCCGACATTTTTTGTATTAGAGGTTTCCTCCTATCTTTCACCGTTCAGGAGATTAGCTTGCGCAGACAAACAAACAAAAACTTTCTTTCATAATATAGAGATATATATATATATATATTTATGTATGATATATATATATATATATATGTATATATATATATATATATATATATATATATATATATATATATATATATATATATATATATATATATATATATATAATATATATTTATATTTATATATATATATACTGAAACGCAAAAGAAACTTACCACCTTTGAAACCTTTATGCCTAAGTCACACATAGGCGGATATTTTGGCGACTACCGGCGACTGCCGGCGATCAAGATTTTTCGGCGACCACTGGCGATTTCGGGCGGTCAAATATGGTCAGGCAGCAGTATGGCGACTGCAGGCGGCCACATTGCGACTGCATTGCGACGACGCTCCGAGTGGGATGGCGACTGTTGAAGATCGACGACGACTGCATTGCGGATGCACGGCGGCAGCGTGGCGACAGTCTGGCGGCTAGATTACGACCGATGGCGGATCGCGGCGACTGCATTTGGGCCGGGTGGCGGTTTACTCCGACGTCCGCAAGACTGCAATAAGACCGCCGGCGATTGGAGACGATTCACACAACTTTTTAAATCTTTATTTCTCTATTTTACATTTCACTTTATTCCATGTCAATGATGTATGACATGAAGCATAAAGATGTTTGATGTACAATAACAAAGTTAATAAAGATGTATCATTGTAATGTAATAATCAAACTTTTCTGCAGGGAGAGAGAATGGAAATAAAGTCCAACAAATTATTTCCACTGGTCCCAAGTCCCATAAATAAAGTTTCCAAAGGACCAAAGTCCCAAAAATAAAGTTCCCAAAAGTCCCAAGTCCAAACAATAAAGCCATATCCTTGTCGGCACCACAGGACCTCACTCCACGGAGATCCTCACACCATCCTGCCTTGCCATGGAATCGTGGTATGTCGTAATGCAGTCGCCAGGCAGTCGTATCTCTGTCGCCAATGGCCGTAACTCGGCCGCCACTAGTCCTACTGCTATCGTCGTCAGTCTCCCATAGCTGCAGGGGAGATGTGGTAGTTCTTCTGTAGTCGATATGCAGCCGCAACAGTGTCGGCCCGTAGTCGGGAAGATGCCGCAGGAAGGCCGTATGGCATTCGCATCTCTGCCGTGCTAGCTGGTGGGGCGATTGCGGAAGACTATGAGCGACTGGGTTGCGGCCGCTTTACGCTCTTGGTACGGATACCGACGACAGCATGGCGGTTCCATCACGACAGCATGGCGGATTTTTTTCGAGTGCGACTGAGCGCGCCGTTTTTAAACATAAAAAAAAATATTTGGCCCCTTTGCGGCTCTTGCCGACTGCAGCCGACCTGGGGAGGATAACCACGACTACAGGCAACCGTCCATTACGGTTTCATTACGATTGTCGGCGGGTGGTGGCGATTTTTCCAGTCACCAGTAGTCGCCACAAATCCGCCTATGTGTGACTTAGGCATTAAATATCAACAATAACACTGTGTAGTAAATGTGTGAACTTATTTGTGGACAATAGTGTCCTCACTGTCAGACAAAACGGTCACGGATGGTCACTTGAACCTTCAATGGTCACTTCATAGCACAGCTGTTGAACAGCCGTTTTGACTGTCAGTGATTAGCCAAGGGGTACGGGATGATTTTAATGAGCTGCACGTGATGTCTTGATATTGGCTTTAAAAAGGCTAGTGCAAAATGGGCATTTCAATCAACATGCTACGATTGTCAAGGGATCAACGGCAGCGTGCCCTGGGCATGCTGCAAGGCGGACTGAGCTCCCGTGAGGTGGCACGTCGCCTTGGCTGTTCACACCAGACGATATCGGCCCTGGTGGACAGAGACACCCTCCACAACTCTGCAGATGACAGACCTCGATCAGGGAGGCCAAGAGTCACCACTGCAAGGCAGGACAGGCAGATGGTCCGAAGTCACCTGCGGGATCGATTCCGTCCAGCATCCCGCACTGCGGCAGAAACAATTGCTAATTGAAACATTGGCATTTTATTGATGACATGTCAAGTTTTTGACCAATATACACCATCTCATCAGTTTGTTCTACAGTACAGAACAGCACAGGGTGCAATGTCAGTCCCCTTTCAATAGCGTGTGTGGCCACCATTGTTTTGGATACAGGCAGTGCATCGTCGGCGTATACTGCCTACCAGTCTTTGGATGGATTGCTGCTGGATTCTGTCCCACTCAGTCCTCAATGTCTGAAGCAGCTCTGCCCGTGTCCTGGCCCTGCCAACTACGTGTCTCCCAAGCTCATCCCACAGGTGCTCTATGGGATTCAGGTCAGGGGAGAGCGCAGGCCACTGCATGGTGTTGATGTTCTCGCCTTGGAGAAATGCAGTGGTAAAGCGAGCAGCATGGGGACGAGCGTTGTCATGCTGAAAGGTTCTCAGGTCTGGGTGGTCTAGCAGGAATGGCAGCAGATGAGGTCGCAGGATGTTATCCACATACCGCTGGGCGTTAGGATTCCCATCCACAACCACCAGTGGCATCCTGTACCGGCCTGATATGGCGGCCCACACCATCACACTTGGGCTACCCCACCTGTTGGCTTGACGCACGCAACAATCGGCATATCGCTCGCCAGTTCTTCTCCAGACACGCTCACGCCCATCAGGACTGTCCACACAGAACCTTGACTCATCGCTGAAAGCGACCTCGTTCCACTGCGCCAAGGTCCACTGCTGATGCTGCTGGCACCATCTCTGTCGGTTGCGGCAATGGGCAGCCGTCATCACGGGGCCTCTGTATGGTCTTCTGGCAGTCAGACCATAGTCATGCAGTCGTCTTCGTGCAGTATCATTGGAGATCCGTGGGTTTGCACGCCCCGGAGTTTCTGCCGCAGTGCGGGATGCTGGACGGAATCGATCCCGCAGGTGACTTTGGACCATCTGCCTGTCCTGCCTTGCAGTGGTGACTCTTGGCCTCCCTGATCGAGGTCTGTCATCTGCAGAGTTGTGGAGGGTGTCTCTGTCCACCAGGGCCGATATCGTCTGGTGTGAACAGCCAAGGCGACGTGCCACCTCACGGGAGCTCAGCCCGCCTTGCAGCATGCCCAGGGCACGCTGCCGTTGATCCCTTGACAATCGTAGCATGTTGATTGAAATGCCCATTTTGCACTGGCCTTTTTAAAGCCAATATCAAGACATCACGTGCAGCTCATTAAAATCATCCCGTACCCCTTGGCTAATCACTGACAGTCAAAACGGCTGTTCAACAGCTGTGCTATGAAGTGACCATTGAAGGTTCAAGTGACCATCCGTGACCGTTTTGTCTGACAGTGAGGACACTATTGTCCACAAATAAGTTCACACATTTACTACACGCAGTGTTATTGTTGATATTTAAAGGTTTCAAAGGTGGTAAGTTTCTTTTGCGTTTCAGTATATATATAGATTGTTGCGGATCTCGAGCTCGTCGACGTACTGAGGGGGGGGGGGGGGGTTAAGCCCTACTCCCCCTCGAGCTTCGAGTCCACGAGGCCGCCCCCACGCTATACTCTTAAAGGACGGATTGCTGGGCAATTCCAGCCGCCGAGCCCACAGCTAACGTGTGGAAGGGTTACCGGTCACAACCCGAGTACCTACGACACACGCAGCTGTGAGAACGGGGGCTGAACCTCGCACGAGTCACGCTGGTCTGGTTTGCCCGAGCGGTTTGTGCATCGCGTAACTCATGCCGTTAATCACTATGAACCCGATCGAGCGGTTTTAACTCGTGCAATGCTAGGCCAACGGTGAAGGGACGAAGACGGCCAAGTTGGAAACAAACCACAGGATTTATTCACAAATGTACAATGGTTATAGAAAAGGGACACAGAGGAGAACCTTAACAGCCTTACTTACGTTTCCCAGACAAAGGCCCTCAGACTCGTTCGGGGAAGGGGAGGAAAAGGGGAATGCGCACAAAGTTCGGCCGCTTGGTGCAGTTCGCCTGGACGGCTCGTTGGGCGGGTCCCCCCGAGGATGTTCGCGGCAGGGACGTCGATCTCAGTCGTGCACGTAACGGGAATCCACGGAGCGTGTCCCAAAGTCAGCGAGGCAAAGCGCATGTGCAGGGAGTCCAGGCAGAGGTTGTCAGGGCAGAGAGCGCGTTCAGGATCTCAGGACAGAGAGAGACCAGAGGGCGAATCCAGAGCCAGAGGTCGTCAGAGTCCAGGGGCAGAGAGATCGTCCTGCCAGAGAGAGTGGTCGGGGGTCCGGGCCGGGTTTTGTATCCCCCGGAGCCCCACCAGAATGTTCCACGGGCCTCCATTGGCCGCCGGGGGTCACGTGTCGTGACAGCCCCTCATTAGTCACTCCCCTTAGCTCTCATTGGCTGCCGTTATTGACCACTCCCTTTAGCTCCCGTTAGGCTGTACGCTGCTTACCAGCCACGCCCTCCAGCTCCTCCCTCGGGCCTCCTAGACTTGTCCTAGGCCCATGACATGGCATTCCAGGCTTCAATGAGGCCTACCCCTTGCTCTACCTGCCTCAATGCATACTAACACTGGGAAGGAGACTATACTTCACATTTAATAAGAAATAACTAACTAAGCGAGGCTACATGTTGTGGTGCAACTAACTATAGGGGGGTTGCCTTTATTTACAAGACCACAACAATATATATATATATATATATATATATATATATATATATATATATATATATATATATATATATATATATATATATACTGTATATATATACATATATATATACATATATATATATATATATATATATATATATAAAGGAGGAGTGTCTGTGTGTGTGTGTGTGTGTGTGTGTGTGTGTGTGTGTGTGTGTGTGTGTGTGTGTGTGTGTGTGTGTGTGTGTGTGTGTATGTGTGTCTGTCTGGATGTCCGCTTAAAACTCAAGAACTACACATCAGAGAAAAGTTTTGGACACAGATTCGGAATCAGCATAAAATCCCGGTGGTTTTAGGCTACGTTTTATTTTAATATCAATGGTTTTAAAAAACCGCGCCAGCTGCAATTCCATGGTGTAGTTTGTGGCGGCGCTAGACGTTCGGGGTGTATTGCAATGGTTTGTCGGGTTTGGCTGTGGGTCCAGAATAGCTCCAATTTCCTTTTGTGCTTCTACGTTTATTTTGATTCTTCTGTTACAACGCCTGCCTTATCTACCTTATATCCCCCCGACGAGGCCTCTACATAATTTCATGCGGCAGAATTTCGTGCATTTTGAGTGAAAGAAGTGAGACGAAGTTGAAGGAGGAAGAAGAGGCGCGATCACTCTGGAAGCCTTGATCGTGAGTGGAAATGGCGGGAATTGCGTTTGTATCGCAAAGTAAAGGATCTGCATTCATTTCTGAACTTGCATTGGTGCATTGTTATACATCTGCATTATTTTTCATAAAAACACTTTATGTTGAACTTGAAGGGTCCAAGCACGGACTATATATATAGCCCTAAAAATAAAAGTAAAAATCCTGCTATCGCTTGCCAAGCTAGCCGTTCCCCTCTCCCCCTCCCCTCGCCTCCTCCCCTCCCTCCTCTTCTCCCCTCCCCTCCTCCCCTCCCCTCCCTCCTCTTCTCCCCTCCCCCCCTCTTCTCCCCTCCCCCCCTCTTCTCCCCTCCCCATCCTCCTCCCCTCCCTTCCCCCGCCCGGCAATGCCGGGTACTTCCCATGGCCAGCTGTACGTGGGCTGCTCGAGGGTTGGAAAACCAAGCAATCTTTATGTCTTGGCACCAAGTAAGAAAACCAGAAATGTTGTATACCCAGAGGTTTTGAGAAATTGAAAATTGACAAAACGTCATGTAGGAAATGTACTGTGATATTGCTCTAAAATATACATGTTCTTTTCATCATATATTTGTATTATTCTTATTCAACCCGGGCGAAGCCGGGTACCCCAGCTAGTATATATATATATAAATAAAAAAAATATATATATCCATGTTGCAATTTGTCCAGCTAGCAAAGGACAAATGATTACATATGTTGTACAGATTTGACCGAATCTACTGCGACTGATAGACATGGACAGGCACGTTGTTGGATAGTCTTAGGCAGAAGGGATATAATTGTGTGCTAATTGTGCCACTACTCAATGGAGTGGTGCAGCTGTTGCACGCTAAATGTGTGGTGAGGATGAAAAAAAAATCTTTTTCAATGCACAAGAGGCTAGCAGCTGCCATAAACATGTGGCCCGACAGGTGAGCTTGTCGTCCGGAGTTTTTTTGGGTCATTCAGCTCCATGCCAAAAGCCTCTTACTCTAAGCCCGAGCTGCTCCCTCCAGCACAAGCTGTCGTTGTGGTCTCTTGTGCACGAGCACGAGTACATCACGTGGCGATTTCCTACCTTATTGGACTGCCTACCTGTATTGTTTCTGACTCCTGCTATTGTTTGCCGACGCTCGATGACATATTTAGAGAGATATTATGATTTGAATGAAAATGAGATATGAATAATGTTTTAATTAAAAAGCAGCAAGGACAACTATTAAATCTACCAAAGATGCTAAAAATAAATAAATAAATAAATAATATTAATAATAGTATCCCAACATGTATATTCATCCATATCTCTATGCAGTGCTGTTGTCCCCTCTGATCTGTCTCGGTGTCAGTGGATCCCCAGCATCACATGTGGCTCTCATGGATTCTGTGAAATTCCACTCCCTTTTTTTGTCATTAATGTTTGCTCTTTCACGAGCCTCGATCTTGTATACAAAAATAAAATCGGAAGCTCTCAACGTTATTGGCATTTAACAAGATTCGGGGAGTGCAATGGTTAGAGCGTCGGCTCTGAGTCGTTGTTGTTGTTGTTGTTGTTGTGTTTGTTGTTGTTGTTGTTGCTGTCGTTGTTGCTGCTGTTGTTGTTGTTGTTGTATAGCCTCCTTCGTTCCTCTTTTCCACCAATTGTATAACAGCCTTCTAGAGACGGTTCAATTCGTTTCCTAAAGATCCCATGGTGTCCTTCGCGAAGAGAAGACAACCTGTCGCCGGCACCATGAACAAATTACTAATTCCTGTCCTGACCTGTCGGGGGCACTGCGTCATCAGCACAGCCACGCCGACAGTCAATGATGCTACCCTGCAGCGTTGTGCTCCATACGAAGAAGAAGATTTTCTTTACGTGGTGGCCAACGGTTGTTTCATTGACTTCCTGTGAGGCCGGCGCTTTTTAATGTCCCATCTCTTCACGATCTTCCATGAGTTTAGATTACTAGGGCATGCCCGTACTATATCTATATCTAAAATTATATCCCCCCCTCTATTTACATGAAATGGTTTGGTCCATGAAATGTTTTGGTCCATTCGCAACGCCAAAGCGAACGGCGAACGCTTTACATGAAATGGTTTGGTCCATGAAATGTTTTGGTCCATTCGCAACGCCAAAGCGAACGGCGAACGGCTTGCGAGTACAGTGACAATCCCCCCGGGGTTTTTATTAGTTTTAAAACGGAGCTTGGCAACCGCTGGCGTTCTTTAGCCGGCAGCTTCGCCCGCCCGAACGCCGTTACAGTACCTTCGACCGCGGGTTGCTCGGACTTCACTTGGCGGTCAGGCACTTCCGCCATCTGCTCGTGCGAGTACAGTGACAATCCCCCCCCCCCTCTATTTACATGAAATGGTTTTTATTAGTTTTAAAACATAGTTTAACGCCAACATAGCGCCAACATAGTTTGCAAACGTGAAATAAATGAATACGCTCTCAAATGTGCCATCCGAGGCAGAGTGTGTCCGCCACGTTCGGCACACGTGATAGCTCGCTGCTCTCTGATTGGTTGAATCGTTTTTTGGACATAGCTCGGTAAGTACTTCTGCGATTAATTTCAAACCTTGAAAAGGCACATCCTCGGGTCCCCAGCAATATACCTGGCAAGTTTAAAGTATATCGGACCCGTGGTTGTCGAGAAACAGCGGTCACAGACAAACAAACAAACGTACAAACGTACAAACGTACAAACAAACACACAGAGATTACTGGAATTATAGATAGATGCCGCGGCCTAAGTGATTGATCCCTGGTGTTTATTTGATGAATGTTTGCACGTTATTTGGTTGATGATGTAATTGTGATGTTCACTGTTCAGAAACCTCAACAATGTTCGAGCCACGCCCTCAATACACTAGTGAGAGTAACAGGAACCATTATGGCAAAACTGACTGCAGAAGCTGTTTTACCTCATACCATACCTCGTCCATTGTATCGTATCTCGCATTGTACTTCGTCCATGGTATAATACCTCATATTGTACCTCGTCCATTGTATCGTATCTCGCATTGTACTTCGTCCATGGTATAATACCTCATATTGTACCTCGTCCATTGTATATCGTACATCGTTCATCATATCGTACCTCGTATCGTACTTCGTCCATTGTATTGTCTTCATCCATTGTATCATACCTCGTATCGTACCGGTACTTCATGCATTGTATTGTACCTCGTATCATACTTCATCCATTGTATCATACCTCGTATCGTACTTCATCCATTGTATTGTTGCGGTTTTGTAAATAAAGGCAACCCCCCTATAGTTAGTTACACCACAACATGTAGCCTCGCATAGTTAGTTATTTCTTATTAAATGTGAAGCATAGTCCCCTTCCCGGTGTTAGTATGCGTTGAGGCAGGCAGGGTAATAGTAGGCCTCATTGAAGCCTAAAGTGCCTCGTCATTGCCCTAGGCCAGGCCTTGCAGGCCCGAAGGAGGAGCTAAAGGGAGTGGCCGAGGGCGTGGCCAATGAACTGTCACCAATGGGAGCTAAAGGGAGTGGCCGAGGGTGACCAATGAGGGGCTGTCACGACACGTGACCCCAGGCGGCCAATGGAGGCCCGTGGAACATTCGAGTGGGGTTTCGGGGGGTTATAAAACCCCGCCCAGACTCCCCGCTCTCTCTCTCTTGCAGGCGCTCCGATCTCTGAGACCCTCTGGAGACTCTGACCCTGAGATACTCTGACTCCTTGACTCTGACTCTCGCGCTGGTCTCCTGCTATACTCTCCCTCGCTTGCTTGGCTCCCGCAGACTGAGCGCTCCTCGGGTTCCTGGTACGTGCACGTGATCGATCAACGTCCCTGCCGCGATCATCTCCGGCTGTGGTGTCCTGGGTTGGAGCGATTCTTGGGGGCTTCCGTCCAACGAGCCCATCCGGGCGAGCTGCACGAAGCAGCCGCACTTTGTGCTCATTACCCTGTTCCTTCCCTTCCACGAACGAATGAGGGCCCTTGTCTGGGAACCTAGGTAAGGCCGCTAAGATTCTTCGCTCTGTCCGTTTCTGTAAATACTGTGAATTGTGAATAAATTCTGTGTTTGGTTTCCAACCTGGCCGTCATCGTCCTTTCCATATTGATCAAGCATCGCCCCGAATTAAAACCGCTCGATCGGGTTCGATAGTGTTAATGGCACGAGTTACGCGATGCACAACCGCTCGGGAGTCGAGGATCAGCGTGACTCGTGCGGGGTTCAGTCCCCGTTCTCACAGCTGCGTGTGTCTGAAGGTATTCGGGTGGTGACCGTTAACCCTTCCACGCGTAGCTGCGGGCCCGGTGGCTGGAATTGCTCAGCAATCCATCCACCACGAGTGTAGTGTGGTTGGCGGACTCGGAGTTCGAGGGGGAGCAAGGCTTGAACCCCCTTTAGTACGTCAATGAACCCGGGATCCGCAACAGTATCATACCTCGTATCGTACTTCGTCCATTGTATCATACCTCGTATCGTACCTCGTATCGTACTTCATCCATTGTATTGTACCTCATATCGTTCCTCGTATCAAACTTCATCCATTGTATCATACCTCGTATCGTACTTCATCCATTGTATCGTACCTCGTATCATACCTCGTATCGTACATCCATTGTATCGTACCTCGTATCGTACCTCGTATCGTACTTCATCCATTGTATCATACCTCGTATCGTACCTCGTTTCCTCCTTCATCCATTGTATCATACATCGTCTCATACCTCGTTTCATACTTCATCCATTGTATCGTACCTCGTATCGTACTTCATCCATTGTATCATACCTCGTATCGTACCTCGTTTCATACTTCATCCATTGTATCATACCTCGTATCGTACCTCGTATCGTACCTCGTATCGTACTTCATCCATTGTATCGTACCTCGTATCATACTTCATCCATTGTATCGTACCTCGTATCGTACCTCGTTGAGATTGACGCAATGAATAAGTGGTGTGGGAATTTTTGTCTCACTGTCTATGTGCAAAATTAAAGATGATTTTAGATTTTGGAAAAGGTTACAATCATGAGCCTAGAACTTTAAATGGTAAAAAGGTGGAAATTGTTAACCAATTCAAATACCTGGGCACTATTATTAACAAGCTAACTTTCGATGAAAACACCAATGCTGTGTAGAAGAAATCAATGCAAAGATTGTATCTTTTCAGGAATTTGAGTTAAGTTGGTGTCTGACTAATTGATGACATAAGTTAACATATGACCAATTCCTTGCTGATCAGTGTTTTGTCATTTTATTTGATTCCTTGGTCTAGTTATCTAAATGTGAGGAACAAATCTAGACCCAGAAATGTTATTACATTGGTATTTAAAGTGGGTGGGCCTACAACTAGTATGGAGTCTCTATATTTGTGAGCATTGAAAAGGAAGTCGATGAATGTTGAAACTGATGAAAGTTTCTTCTTGAATGGACTTTTTGAAAAACTGTCATCAGGGAGACGCTTTAGTTCTACGCTTATTAAGAAGAACATTTTCTACTAGAGCAGCATTCGGTAGAGCGCATACCTCCGCCAGGCTGAACAGTTTACGTTTTATATCCCACTGATAGGGCGGATCTGCAACCGTACCTTTACCGGAATCAAATCGGCTTTTTCTTGTCACCTACCCAACTCATCCACCTTGTTTTGTCTTTTGGGTCTACGTTTTATTGATGGTATACTGTTGGCACGATGGAGCCATATACACCTGCACTCCATGCCCCCTTTCCTTTTTCAAATATTGTTTGCATTATTGGAAGAAAAAAAACAGGACAAATGGCATCTCGGGAAGGTATGAAACGGGATGAGGGACATTACGATATGATCCCGTAAAATATGGGACACCTGGTTAGCCTACTGATATGTGATTTCTCCCTGGCATGGATTCAGGTATGACGTGCGATATTGCTCGGACCCCATCACAGTCCAATTGTGACCTTTATTCGGCACATAACCCCATTCCTAATGATGGACGCATAATCCCTCCCTCCCCACCTGTGGCCACTTCCAGAGGGAAAGGGTGTTTGGTGGCTTACATTTAAATTTATCATTTTGTTTGGTTGATTTAATTTTTATATACCACATCTTACCTCAATAATGAACGGGGTGACAAAGAGCAAAAAGTCAACGTCCTTATCGTGTCCCATCGGGGCAACAGTTGAACTCATTGGAAGGGAATGAATGGAAAAATAAATAGGAAGGGGGGAAATAGTAACCTGCAAGTAATGTAGTTTAGTGTTCGTCTGGGTCAAGGGGGTATAAAAGATCAATGGGTAGAGATGGGGAGGATATTTTTAGAGTTATACCAGGTTGGGATTATCAGAGCAATCTTCACTTGGACCAGCAGACGACAGAGGATTCCCAGTCTGCGGCTGGCTATGGAGGCCAGTTTTGCTATGTGGTCGGCAAATAACTTTAGGCAAAAGTTAAGTGTAGCAAAAACAAGCTATATATATATATATATATACATATATATATTGTATACAAGATCGAGGATCGTGTAAGAGCTAACATTAAACACAAAAAATAACATATAATAAAGGGGGCGGGAGACAAGAGGGGGAAAGAGAGGGAAGCACAACAACAGTAGAGAGCAGGGACATCTGGAGATCTGTGAAGGGAGAGGGCTGGGGTGGGGGGGGGGGTGGAGGGGGAAGTACACAGTATAAAAATTGACACTAGGAATTTCAGGAATGAAGTCTGATTGAAAGAGGTGGATTTGGGGTGTATTAATGGGGGTATAAAAGATCAAGGTTTTGAGTGGGGGAAGATAAGAGATGGTGGTGAACAGCTGTTTTAAAGACTTGGAGGGAGGAGTGGGATTGAAGAGAGTGAGGGAGTTTGTTCCAGAGGTGGGAGAAAAGAGGAATGAAAGAGTGAAGGTGAGCAGCGAGTCTTGATTTGGGCAGTTTCACTAGAAGAGTGTTTCACTTCAATTTTTTTTTTTTTTTTTTTTTTTTTAAATTCCAACTTCTTTCCTGGAAGTCCTTGCAGTGTTCATATGTTTTATACCTCCTCCAAAGCCCTCCCCCTCCCACATTTCTCCTGTTGTCCCTGCTCTCAAATGTTGTGTTTGTGTCCTTCCCCCTCTCTCCCCATCTTGTCTGCCCCTCTCCTTATTTTTTGTGTTTTGTGTGTCGGTTTGACTTTTTGTGTGATTAATGTTAGCTCTTTCACGAGCCTCGATCTTGTATACAACAACAACAACAACAACAAAAAAAAAAAAAAAAAACGTTGCTGGCAGATCTTGTGCGTCCTGAAGGAATATTTGAGGGACAGAGCACAGACAAAGCTGGGGTAGCTAGGCCGGAGAGGAGTCGGTAGAAGACAGAAAGGCCACCAACCTTCCTGCGGTGAGAGAGTGAAAGACCCTCGAATCATCTTCATCGCGGAGGATACCAATGATTCTAAAAGCTTTGGTTTCTACGGCGTGAAGCTGAGATAGGTGTGAGGCAGAATCAACAGCCCAGAGGGGAGTGAGATAGTGAGATCCAAAAGCTTGAAAGACAGAACTTCTTGGAGAGCATTGTTCAGAAAGTAGATGGGAGGGTTTTCCAGTCGGTCTTTTCGGAGAAACATAGTAAGAGTGTGAGATTTGTCAGGATTGAAAGACATGTTCCACTTGTTTGACCAGTCTGTGATTTTGTCCAGGTCTGCAGAGAGTGAGGAGGCTGCAGACTGCCGATCTGAGGGATGAGGAATGGAGCGGCAGATAGTGGAGTCATCAGCAAAGAGATAGAGAGGATTTTCCAGAGAGTCGGAGAGATCATTGATGAAGAACAGAAATAGCACAGGGCCCAGAACACTACCTTGGGGAACTCCAGCCTGAACAGGAAGAGGAGATGAGAGAAACCCATTCAGGGCCACACGTTGACTCTGACCAGAGAGGAAGTCCGCAAGCCATGCATGGAGATTTCCATGGATACCATAGGAGGAGAGTTTGGTGAGCAGAGCTGGGTGCCAGACCGTATCGAAGGCACATGATATGTCAACTGAGACAGCTCTGATTTCCTGTTTGGCATTGAGGACCTCCATCCATTGTTGAGACAGCAGAAGCAACATGTCCAGAGTAGAATGACCTGGTCAGAATCCAAATTGATGATCAGAGATCAAGCCATTGGAGAAGAGGAAGGATTTGATATCCGAAACAATGATGGATATGACTTTGCTGAGAATTGGAAGCTTGCTGATTGGTCTGTAGTTGCAAGGATATGTTTTTGCACATTTTTGTGGAAAGCGGTAATATTTGCTGATTTCCAAGATGCTGGCAGATGACTGAGCAAAAAAGAGGGTGAAAAGAACAGAGAGAGGGTGAGATAGAGCAGCAGAGCAGGATTTTAGGACCCGTGGGCTGATGCCGTCTGGTCCAGTTGCAAAATCAGAGTCGAGGTTTGACAAAAACTTCACCTTGTCAGGAGAGAAGGACACAGAGTCCAGGAGCAGTTGGGTTCGACTGGGAAAGGTGGGAACAGAGAGAGATGGGTTTGGGATTCCGTGACCATGACCTTGCTGGATTCCATGACCTTGCTGATGATTGGGAGCAGGCTGATTGGAACAGAGTCCAGGAGAAGCTGGCTACGACTGTGTAAGGTGGGTACAGAGAGAGACGGGTTTGGTACACAAGGTTTTAAGTCAAACACAGAGTTTAGGCATTAATAAGATATTGTGCATGAACAAGTTTTACAATACACAACTTACCTTGTGATACTGCAACAAATGGAGAAGCTGGGTTAACAAGCCCTCAAATCATTGATGGTCAGACGAGCTTATTGGCACAGAGCACAGAGCAATGTGGGATACTCTTGACAGGGTGCCTAAGACGAAATGAAACAGTTTCTAAGAACCACTCTTTGACAGGACCACGTCATTGCAAGGTGTGCAAATTCCACCCCCGGGAATCGAGTGCACACCAGTGAGGGAAATTCAACAAGATTTAATTCCCATTCGAACCCCTGGAAATTCATTTCTCAGATTTATTTTTTCATCCTAAAGCTTGGGGTTGGCCTAGCGGTTAGGGTGCCGGCTGGGGATCCTAGGATCCTGGGTTTGTAATCCCGGTCGATCGCTGAATTAACGCCAAGGGGGTTGACTCAGCCTGTCATCCTTCCGAGGTCGGCAAATTGAGTACCAATTCACTGGTAATTCCCTGTGTGTCGCAAGAGGCGACTAACAGGGTTGGCGGCAGGAAGGGCATCCGGCCATAAAACATTGCTTCAAAAAGGGGACCACGGTGCCCAAAAAAGGCCAACCCCCGCGTGGTCTCTAAAAGGTGGTCTCTCTGGTCCCACAATGATTTTAGCCCAAGACATTGAGGATTAAAACGAATTAGTGTTGTTAATTTTTTTTGCAGCTATATTTTTGGTTTCTTTTCCAGGAAATGTGTGCACATGTTTTTCCACTCGGCAGGAATTTTAGTACCGCAGTACCATAATGCGGTTACTTGCTGCTCGCATGCGTGGTGAAATGTGATCAATGATCTGCTCTCATCCAGCTTGGTACTTTGATTAAGGACTTGATGTGCTGCTGAAAAATGACTTATTCTGATAGGAGAGCCATCTTGGCTGCCATGTGGAGTATCACTACTCCAATTACTATTACTGAAAAGGACATTGCACAAGATAAAGGAAAACGCTGCTTTACGTCACGGTGATAGGTTGGGCGCCAAATTGTGGTCTTCTGTAGACGTACAGCGTCTCAGCTGTCACGAAGAGGAAAGTGTGAGCCAGTGATGGGGGATTGGAGGTTGGGGGCAGTTTAAGTGTAATGCGAAAGAAAAGCTGAGGTTGAACATGAGAAGCCTCCTATTAAAATTCCCAATCCACATGGACTCATTGTGCAACAGTTCAGCTGTCTTGTTTCAGTGTATTCTGCACGTGCTGTTCCACTAATCCCACTAAAACAAGAGGTTCCTTATTGTATCATCAAGATAACCAAGTGGTCCTGATACATTGGGGAAACGCAGACAACCTCAACCTTACTTGAGGCAACACTACCTATCATAACTACCAATAATGGAATCCTAGTATGTTTGAACTTCCAATAATTTTCACTTTTGCAAATTATCTTTTCGTTGTTGGAATTTTGTTTTTTGTTTTAATTAAAATCTGATCTTTTACTGTTACTATGTAATAACTATAATTAGTTTGTGCAAAATAAATTACAACAAAATATAAACAGGACTCAGACAAACATTCTTATGTCAAAATCTACCATACACACCACAATGTCAGTTTATGTGTTTGTACAGATGTCTGTCCCCCTTCATAAGCGCAGCTTTTAAAGGCAAATCTTTTAACACAAATATGTGTTCACTATGGTCTATTTTTGAGGATAAAACAAACTCGAAAAATGTTTTCAATAAAAGAGTAATTATGTCTCTTCCATTGGAAATGTAGACGGTGCCTTGCAAACCGAGCCTCAAGGGCGGTGTACAGAAACGTTTTTTAAATTTTTTTAAATAACATCAAACACAAGACACAGGGAGGTGAAAATATTTCCTTTTGTTGAACTGTATTCTTTACAGTGCGTTGGTGTTGCCGAGGCATTTTCTTGGCAAGGGTGATACTGGGTGGTTTGCCGTTGCCTTCCCAGCATAATTTGGCAGTACACTTTCCTTTAAATGCTGAGCATCAAGCATCAGTGGTCTTTCTGTCTTCTACCGACTCCTCTCCGGCCTTGCTCCCCCAGCTCTGTCTGTGCTCTGTCCCCCAAATATTCCTACAGGTCCCACAAGATCTGCCAGCAACCCTCTTATGGTTAAACTGCCAAAATCAAGACTCTCTATTCACCTTCACTCCTTCATTCCTCTTTTCTCCCGCCTCCCAAACAAACTCCCTCACTCTATTCAATCCCATTCCTCCCTCCAGGTCTTTAAAACAGCTGTTCTCCACCATCTCTTATCTTCCCCCATCCAAAACCTTGATCTTTTCTACCCCCGTTAATTCACCCCAGATCCACTTTTTTGAAATTCCAACTTCTTTCCTGGAAGTCCTTGCAGTGTCCATATGGTTTATACCTCTCCCACCTCCCCCCAAGCCCTCTCCCTCCCACAGTTCTCTCGATGTCCCTGCTCTCAAATGTTGTGTTTGTGTCCTTCCCCCTCTCGCCCCATCTTGTCTACCGCTCACCTTATTTTGTGTTTTATGCGTCGGTTTGACTTTTTGTGTGATTAATGTTAGCTCTTTCACGAGCCTCGATCTTGTATACAAAAAAACCCCAAAAAAACAACAACAAAAAACCCGTCTGGCTAAAGCACCTAGATGCTCTCCACAATCACTACGCTGAGCATGCAATTAACTCATCCAAGAAGAAAAGATAATGGACGAGTGTCTCAAATAAGGTAACACCTTCCTCATCACAAAATCAGAAGAGACTCTACTACTCACAAATATCGACCAATAGCATATCTACCAACAACATATATGAGTTCCCTTGCAAGGAAGGGTCTTCATTCAGCGTAAGAGTTGACAATTCGAGTCTGGGTTGGAATGGAAAATGGTCAACCTTGCAAGGGTTGACAATATAGTCTGGTGTTGGCTTAGCGGTTAGGGTGCCGGCTTGGGATCCTAGGATCCTGGGTTCGAATCCCGATCGATCGCTGAATTAACGCCAAGGGGGTTGACTCAGCCTGACATCCTTCCGAGGTCGGCAAATTGAGTACCAGCTTGCTGGGATGAATGATCACGGTGTGTACCCTGATGTAGAATAGGTACACCGTATCCCTGCGTATCGTAAGAGGCGACCAAGGGTTGGCGTCAGGAAGGGCATCCGGCCATAAAAACATTGCCCATTGCCTCAAACAGGGAACCATGATTGTCATGGGGCCCGCGAGGCTAACCTCCGCTCCAGTGGGGAAAATGGCCTTAAAACGATCATTCATTCATTCATTCATTCTACCAACAACATACAAACATCTAACGGGAATCATCACAGAAACGATATACCACCACCTACACAATCAGGAGGCCTAGAGGCAGAACAGAAGGAATGTAAGATAGAATGCTATGGAACAATAGACTGAAGTGCGGTGCTACGCACACAACTTGCTTGCCAAAGAGGTAGGCCACAACGCGTTTGATAACCAAAAGAGTCTTTATTACGAAAGCTCAAACTGTAGCACTGGGCGGGCTCGAGCTTGGAGCCCGCATATATCTGCCGGGGCCACGCCAAGTCCCCGGGCGTGGCCGATCGATCGATAGGCGGGGCATGCCTTCCAGTTCCCCGCCTGGACGTTCGTGCCACCTGCTGGTGCATTGAATTCGTGTCCTCTTGCTTGTGTCCGCCACACGCGCCCCCCCAGAATTCCCGAGCACCTGAAGGGCGAGTTTGTGGGGAAGCCGGATGACCCGGCCGAAACGCCCCCTGGCGATGGGTGCCGGTCTGGGGGGTGGCAGGACGGCGGGGCTGGGGGGTGCCGGGGTCCGACCGCTGGGGGGCGGCCTTGACGCGGAGGAAGAGCTGCTGGCGGGGGTGCCGGGGGTCCGACTGCCGGGGGGCGGCCTCAACGCGGAGGCAGAGCCGCTGGCGAGGGGTGGTCCGGATCGAGGTGGGCCGGCTTGAGGCGGTCCACGGAAATGCGATCCGGGGCACCGCTGATGTCGACCGTGAAAAATTTGTCCCCGGTCTCCAACACGTGGAAGGGCCCGTCGTACGGGGGCCGTAGCAGTGCCCGGTGGGCGTCGTGCCGGATGAACACGTACTTTGCCGTGCAAAGCTCCGGGGCGACGTGGGAAGGCGGGCAACCGTGGTGTGCCGTTGGCACCGGGGCGAACCTCTGGGCGGTCTCCTGAAGGGCGGAGCGCTGTTGATCCACGGACCAAGGAGCCGTGGAGTCAGGGATAAATTCACCCGGTACCCGCAGTGGTTGCCCGAAGACCAGCTCCACCGAGGACGTGCGCAGGTCGTCCTTGGACGCCGTCCTGAGGCCCAGCAGGACCCAGGGGAGTCTGTCGACCCAGCCGCCATCCTGAAGGCTGGCCCGGAGCGCGGCCTTCATGGAGCGATGAAAGCGCTCGCACAGGCCATTGGCCTGGGGGTGGTAGGCCGTGGTGCGGTGTAGTTTCACCCCGAGCCCTTGCGCCACCGAGGCCCAGAGCTCCGAGGTGAACTGGGGGCCGCGGTCAGATGAGATGTCCGAGGGGGCACCGAACCGGGCAACCCAAGTGGCGATAAAGGCTTGTGCCACCTCAGCTGCAGACGTCGCCACCAATGGGATGGCCTCCGGCCACCATGTGGTGCGGTCGACCATGGTGAGGAGGTGGGTGAACCCTCGCGAGGGGGGCAGAGGTCCCACCAAGTCGACGTGCACGTGGTCGAACCGCCGCTCGGGCACCGTGAACGGGGCCAACGGTGCCTGAGTGTGGCGGTGGACCTTTGCGCGCTGGCACGCGAGGCATGTCCTGGCCCAGTCGCGGACGTCCTTCCAGAGGCCATGCCAGACGAACTTTGCCCCGACGAGTTTCTGGGATGCCCTCGCGCCAGGGTGGGACAGGCCATGGATGGCGTCGAACATCGGGCGCTGCCAGCCAGCGGGCACGATGGGGCGAGGCCGGCCGAGGGAGACGTCGCATAGGAGGGCCGTGCCCGTGACGTCGAACGGCACCTCGGTGACGCGGAGGCCTGTGACGGCGGTCCGCAAGGCCTGGACGCCGGGGTCGGCGGTCTGGGCCTCCACCATCCGGGCATAGTCGACCCCGAGGTGGACCGCGTGTACGACGACGGACCGGGAAAGGCAATCCGCCACCGGGTTGTCCTTACCCGCCACGTGACGGATGTCCGTCGTGTACTCGGACACGGCAGAGAGGTGGCGCTGCTGCCGTGCCGACCATGGCTCGGCGACCTTGGCCATCGCGAACACAAGGGGCTTGTGGTCAACGAAGGCCGTGAACGGGCGGCCCTCCAGCAGATGGCGGAAGTGTCGGACCGCCAGGTGGAGTCCGAGCAACTCACGGTCGAAGGTGCTGCACCGGCATTCGTGCGGGCGAAGCTACCAGATGAAAAACGCCAGCGGTTGACAAGCACCACGCACCCATTGCTCGTGCACCGCGCCCACCGCGTAATCCGACGCGTCGGTGGTGAGGGCGATCGGTGCATCGGGCGCCGGGTGCACCAGCATGGTGGCGTCGGCCAGAGCCAGCTTTGCGCCCGCGAACGCCGCGGCCATCGGCTACGACTATGCGATGTCACCTTTGCCTGGCTTGCCCCGCATAGACCGGCGGCCCGACCGTGGGGATGTGATGCTCCACCCCGTGTTTAACGGCCACCGCTGAAAAGGTGGGCCGCGTGAGGGCCGGGAAACTAGCGAGGAGGCGGGTAAAGTCGTCCGCTGCCGGAAGCGTGCAAACTAAACTCGCCGGGACGGAACCCTCCAGCAAGCCGCTTGGCAAGCCGCTCGGTGAGCCGCTCAGTGAGCCGCTCAATGAGCTGCTCAGCTAACAAGCGAGCGAGCTAAAGGTTTCAGCCTGGACGAGCCGTTTGTGCTTTCCGTCGACCAGCAACCCATTCGCACATAGGAAGTCCGCACCGAGCAATGCCATCGGCACGCTAGCGGTCACGAACGACCATTGAAAGCGCTGCCCTCCGAACTGCAGGGAGAGGCAGCGCTTCCCGAACGTGCGGATGGGTGTACCGTTGGCGGCAAGCAATGCGGGGCCCCGGCCCGCGGTTCGCTTGTCGGACGTGTCGGCTGGGATGACGCTTTCCTGTGCTCCTTTATCGCAGAGGAAACGGCGCCCGGACAAGGTGTCCGTGATAAAGAGGAGGCTGCCGGAATGGCCAACGCTCAGAGCCGCGACCGAGCGCCGGCTTGGTCGTTTCCCGACTTGTCAAACGAGCACGGTGGGCAACACTTCCTAGCCTTGTGGCCGAACCTGGCGTGGTAAGAGCACCAGGCTGGCGGCGGCGGGGGCTTCAGCGGCCACGGTTTTCTCGGCGGCGGTGGTGGTGGTGGTGGTGGGCGGGGCGCGGCAGCGGCCATGAGGGACGCAGCAGCATCAGCCTCAGGATCCACGACGGCCGCACCGTAACCTGACCGCGTGTCGCAAGCCGCGAAGAACTTGTCGGCCTCTACGGCCAGGGCGCGGGGTTCTTTTATTTTGGAACCGGCCAGCGCGAGGCGTACCTGTGCGGGTAGCTGGCGTAGGAAAAGCGCCCGAAATAAGAAATCCGGGGCTTGGTCACCCAGCAACGACAGCATATGATCCATCTGCACGGATGGTCTGGTGTCACCGAGTTTGGGAAGGTCCAGGAGGCGGTCGGGCCGTTCGATCTCCGTGAGGCCGAATGTGGCGATGAGGAGACGTTTGAGCACCCCGTACTTGTGGTCGGCCGGCGGGTGCCGCAGGATGGACACGACTCGGGCGGCAGTGCCGGGCCCGAGGGAGGCGACCACGTGGTAGTAACGGGTCTCGTCCGCCGTTACGCCTCGAAGCTGAAATTGTGCTTCGTCCTGCACGAACCACACATCGGCCTGTGCTTCCCAAAACTCTGGGAGTTTTGCCATGACGGCGTTGTTGGCCATGACACGTTCGGTGGACAGCAACAGCTGAACCAATCGGGGTCACCAGTGAAGTGCGGTGCTATGCACACAACTTCCTTGCCAAAGAGGTAGGCCACAATGCGTTTGATAACCAAAAGAGTCTTTATTAAGTAAGCTCAAACTGTAGCACTGGGCAGGCTCGAGCTTGGAGCCCGCATATATCTGCCGGGGCCACGCCTAGTCCCCGGGCGTGGCCGATCGGTCGATAGGCGGGGCATGCCTTCCAGTTCCCCGCCTGGACGTTCGCGCCACCTGCTGGTGCGTTGAATTCGTGTCCTCTTGCTTGTGTCCGCCACAAGACCACCTATCACGAAACAAGGCCATACTCGAAAAATGCAAAACGAGAAGAACCAAATTGTCCACAGTCTGGATAGCATACAAAAAAAGCTTTTGACAGTGTTTCACATTCATGGATGATAAAGTGCATGCAAATGTACAAGATTAATCGCCAAGTAATGAAACTGGTTGGGAAAGCAATGGATCGATGAAATATCGTATCCAATCTTGCAGCACTCGCAAGGAAAGATCGAAATACCAGGAGTGAAGATACAATGCGGGATCTTCTAAGGAGACGGCCTTTCTCCCCTCTTGTTTTGCCTTGCTCTAGATCCACTAAGTAACCTCATTAATGTGCAAAGACACGGATACACCCTAACATCCAATAAAAGAACATCCAAATAAACAAGAAAAGTGACGCATCTACTGGACATGGATGATTTAAAACTTTTGCACTGAATAATGAAAAATTAGCAGAACAACTGAAATTGGTGAAACGGTACTCTGACAACATCACAATGGAATTTGGCCTAGATAAGTGTGCAAGGTAGACCAACAAAACTGGACAACATAAAAATCAGCTAGATTCAACAACAAAGGAGCTGGACAACAAAGCATCTTACAAATACATTGGAGTGGAAGAGGGCCACCAAATATGTCGCAAACAATTACCAAAGAATACTTGCGTAGAACAAGGCTGATCCTGAAAACATATCTCACTCCAAGGAACAAAATTAAAACCATAAACCAACTAGCAGTACCAATGTTCCAATACAGCTGCAGAATAGTAAACTGGTCACAATCAGAAATTAAACGAGAACAATGCGACTGTGTCGCCAATATGCCTCTGCATCGTCCCACAACGGGTAGATGCCATCACTCTGCATATGCATGGGTAGAGGATCACGTTTGCGAAGTTTTGTGTTGATCGGATAAGGTTTGTTTGTATATCTAAGATGGCTGCCAAACCACGTGACCCATGACATCATCATTTTCAAATTATATGCAACAGTGCTGTTAGATGATATTTGCAAAATTTCGCATCAATAGAGTGAGCGGTTTCAGAGATATAATTATTTAATATTTTCCTTCAATCCAAAATGTCTGCCAAACCATGTGACCTATGATGTCATAAATTTAATATTTCAATACAAATGGATCATAGATTATGTGCATGCAATTTAAGATTTTTAGGATAAGGAATTTGATTAAAACATTTTGGCTGGTATACCACTTCACCTATGATGTCATCATTATCATGCTTTTGTTCCCCATTGGGAGTACTTGACAATGTGGCAAGTTTCAAATTTTTCCATTCAGCGGTTTCCTAGAAATATTTTTTTAATTATTTGCTTTTAATCCAAGATGGCTGACATACCACGTGACGTAAGACATCACAATTATCATAAAAACATTATGTAATGCATGGGTGTCACTCCTACCCTGAAAGTTTCCTCTCAATCGGACATATGGTTGCTGAGAAAAACGAGGTTTAGCCCGTACGGATGGACAGATTGGGGATAGACAAAGAAGGATAACTGGAATGCTGAAGATGAGATTGGCTCAATTGGGACGGAGAACAAATCATTATAAATCCCAAAGACCAAGGACACTACACGAATGCTTTTTAGAGGATTCCAGGACTGAGTCAATTGTACAAGTGTAGATTTTGCAAGGTAGAAACAGAAAGCACGAGTTACCTCCTATTGGGATATTAAAAAAACTCATGTCAGAACAGCTGTACACACAGAGGCACAACAAGAACGAAGTATGTGGAATAATCCACTGGCACATATGCAGAAAGTTCAATATCCCAGTTCCACAAAACTCATGGAAACATGAACAACGCTTTTGTGTGACCTGATGATCCTATCCAGCATGAATATAGAAAACAAAGCACTGCAACCCGACATAGTACTCAGATATGAAAAGGAACATAAGGCATTGCTAATTGAGGATTTAGTACTCAGTGATTTTGGTCTAAATAATGCAGAGATCAAGAAAATGTCCAAATATCAAGACCTCAAGAATGAAGTGACAGGATCCTGGAAGCTGAAGAGCGCCGAAATTGTAACAGTGATAATTGGAGCAATGGGCATGATAAAGAGGAACATTACAAAGATCCTACAAACCATCCCTGGTAATGTTACCACAAACGAACTACAGTTGGTGGCTGTACGGGGCTCAGTGACGATCCTGAAAAGAGACCTCAGAACAAAACTCTGAGACCAACCCAACTCCACAACTGTTAGCCCATGAATTAGATCCTTCACCAAAAAGAAGTTGGATACTTCGAGTCCTCGGAGGCCTCCGTTGAACCTTATGAAACCCGAATTATGGGGATATCAACCAACACCACATACACAATAACATTTTTTTTTTCTTCTTTTTTTTTTGTATACAAGATCGAGGCTCGTGAAAGAGCTAACATTAATCACACAAAAAGACAAACCGACACACAAAACACAAAAAACAAGGGGAGCGGCAGACAAGATGGGGAGAGGGGGGGAAGGACACAAACACAACATTTGAGAGCAGGGACATCGGGAGGACTTGGGGGGAGGTGGGAGAGGAATAAAACATATGAACACTGCAAGGACTCTGGGGTGCATTAGCGGGGGTAGAAATGATCAAGGTTTTCGATGGGGGAAGATAAGAGATGGTGGTGAACAGCTGTTTTAAAGACGTGGAGGAAGGAGTGGGATTGAAGGGAGTGGGGGAGTTTGTTCCAGAGGCGGGAGAAAAGGGGAATGAAAGAGTGAAGGTGAGCAGAGAGCCTAGACTTTGGCAGTTTAACCATAAGAGGGTTGCAGGCAGATCTTGTGCGACCTGAAGGAATATTGGGGGGACAGAGCACAGAGCAAGGCCGGAGAGGAGTCGGTAGAAGACAGAAAGACCACCAACCTGCCTGCGGTGAGTGAGTGAAAGGCCCTCTGAGTTGACTACATCGCAGGAGATTCCAATGATTCTGAAAGCTTTGGCCTCAACAGCGTGAAGCCGAGCTAGGTGTGAGGCAGGAGCACCAGCCCAGAGAGGGGAACAGTATTCCATTGAGCTGCGGATGAAAGCCTTGTATGTGGTGAGGAGCTCAGGTGTGCCAAGGAAGGACTTCGCATGACGGAGGATGCCCAGTCGGCGACTGGCTTTGGAGGCCAGCTTGGAAATGTATTTTTCCCAGGAAAGATCATGGCAGATAGTGAGACCCAAAAGCTTGAGCGACAGAACTTCTTGGAGAGGATTGTTGAGAAAGTAGATGGGAGGGTTGTCCAGTCGGTCCTTTCGGAGAGACATTGTAAGAGTGTGAGATTTGTCAGGATTGAAAGACATGAAAGACACATTTGCTTCCTATCCCCTTTTTGTACCTTTTAAAAAGAGCTCTTATAAGCTTCCGAGGCCTTAATTGTGCTTTTGGCACGACTTACTAGTGGACCTGGTGTAAGTTTGAGATAATTACTGAGTCGTGTTTCCATATCAGATTTGAACCACAACACCTGTGTGGAATGTAGACAGTGGAGGCTTAAAGGAAGTGGAAGAAAGAATGGGTGAAAAATTTAAAGGGGGGGAAAGAGGGAGTTCTGTTTTAGGAATGAGGGGATAATTATGATAATAATTATAGTAATAATACTAATAATGATGATGCTATCAATATTGTACCGCACACACAGAGCAGGGAGATTAAAAAGCTCGACTATTCCACCAGACTGGAATTGTCAATTCTTTCGCTGAATGAAGTTCCTTGCGAGGGAACTCATATTTATTTATTTATTTACTAGCGGAGATGGGAAAGAGGGAAGGAGGCTTGAGGAATCCAATCTCCAGGAACTAACAAGCCTTACTACTCTTACCCTCAATTATATTAGTGACAACTCCACCTTCAACTTATGTTAAAATCTACACTTATCTGTGTACTGATTATACTCGTTCTGAATAACAACATAGCCTGCAAAAATTCCAATGTAAATACGGTATGGTATCTCGGGTCAAAGAACAGCTGAATGTATTTGCTCGGGAAAGACATGTTTGAGCAACTGAGCTGATTGAGGTGTTGACTGTTGAGTGAAGAAAAGTGAGTCAGAGTAAAAGAACCTGGTTTTTCAATTAATCACTCTTTCAATATCAAACTCCCTGACTCTCTTCAATCCCACTCCTCCCTCCAGGTCTTTAAAACAGCTGTTCACCACCATCTCTTGTCTTCCCCCATCCAAAACCTTGATCTTTTCTACCCCCGTTAATTCACCCTATATCCACTTTTCTGAAATACCATCTTCTTTCCTGGAAGTCCTTGCTGTGTCCATGTGTTTTTTTTTTTTATACCTCTTACACCCCCAACCCCCTTCCCACGCCTCCTCCCCCCAAGTCCCCTCCCTCCCACAGATCTCCCGATGTCCCTGCTCTCAAATGTTGAACTTGTGTGCTGTGTGCTTCCCCCTCTCTCCCCATCTTGTCTCCCGCTCCCTTTATTATGTCTTATGTGTCCGTTTGTTTGTTTTGTCATTAATGTTAGCTCTTACACGACCCTCGATCTTGTACACAAAAAAATTAATTCCTTTGTTCATGGCACAGAACATCAGTCGTCATTGTTAATTTTCTGATCAAGAAGCACAAGTACTGAAATCACACACAGAAGACTTTCAACAATGGCAAATTAATTTATCCTGCAGATCTCTGAAATTAACACCCTCATAAAGTATAAATTAAACCTGAGCATGTGTTATGTATAAAGTTCATAAAACGTATAAGTTGCATATTGTAAATAATTGTTATAAATTTTGGAGTAAATGACAAGAGATAGTTTCATTTGCAATCCCCCTCCCCCTCCCTTTTCCTCCTCCCCCTCCCCCTCCTTTCCCCCTCCCCCGTCCCCCTCCCTTTCCCCTCCCCCTCCCCCTCCCCCTCCCTTTCCCCTCTCCCTCCCCCTCCCCCTCCCTCTCCCCCTCCCTTTCCCCCCTCCCCCTCCCTTTCCCCCCCTCCCCCTCCCTTCCCCCCCTCCCCTCCCTTCCCCCCCCTCCCCCTCCCTTCCCCCCCTCC
Organism: Myxine glutinosa; assembly: GCF_964187855.1. NCBI lineage: Eukaryota > Metazoa > Chordata > Myxini > Myxiniformes > Myxinidae > Myxine > Myxine glutinosa. Next base: position 55,637,522 of record NC_136262.1, on the reverse strand, counting down.
CCCTCCCTTCCCCCCCCTCCCCCTCCCTTTCCCCCCCCCCTCCCCCTCCCTTTCCCCCCTCCCTTTCCCCCTCCCCTCCCCCTTCCCCCTCCCTTTCCCCTCCCCCTCCCCCTTCCCCCTCCCCCCTCCCCCTCCCTTCCCCCTCCACCCTACCCCCTCCACCCTCCCCCCTCTCCCCCCTCCCATCCCTCACCCTCCCCATCCCCCCCTCTTCTCCCCTCTCCCCCTCCCACTCTTCTCCCCTCCCCCCGTTCCCCTCCCCTCCCCCCCGTTCCCCTCCCCTCCCCTTCCCCGCCCGGCAATGCCGGGTACTTCTGCTAGTTTGCAATATTCTGCTTTACTGATTGAAGTTGCGATGAAGGGGGGCCTAACCCAACAATTTGCGAACTTGGGCCTGTGGTTGCACAGACATTTTATCCCACTGAGAAATAACGAGAAGAATTACAATGAAGCCTTCACGGATCACCTTCACCTGTCTGCACCGAGGTGCTCGAACAGGAGCTCCTGGTTCGGTCATTTATATGCCGTGGCCTCCGATCCCCAACAACAACACATCCACCCACCTCCGCCCTCACTACACCGCCGGCAAACATGAACAGCGAGATGCAAAATAATGTTCAGTTATCGGCCTCGCCATATTAGATCCCAAAGCCAATGCACGTCCCCTCATTTCTTAAAGAACTTGTGGTGGGCAGAGGCCACAAGTGGTGATAACGCCGAGGCTGGTAAAGCATGGTCCTTGTTTAAACGAACGGTGCGTATACCAATCGATCTCCCTGAACCCAACCAGGGCCCAGGCTCAGAGTTATCTGACTCTCAACCTGCGACCTTATCTTCATGGCTGGACCCTCCTCTGCAGGCACCTTTTTACTCTTCCCGCCTTTATTTCTGATCTCACAAAATCCACGTGTGCAGATGATTACTGATGCCAACACTTGGCTGAAACTGAGTTTCAGTAATATGAGTTATACTATGATCACGTTTGATTTGTTTATTAAATCTTATGTATGGTATCGTGACATGCACATATACACTTGTACGATACACCATAGCCCTGTACAGCCCTGTACATGTACAGTTTCGTTTTGTACACCTCATGTACTGCATGCAAAGTATTGTATGTTATACATACACGAGGATCATCCGAAAAGGTCTAGCACCACCACATATATAATAGGTTTCGTACACCACTTACAAACTTCACATGATTCTTCTACAGTCTCCTTCCCCTTCAATGCACTCCGTCTAGTAGTCAAACCAACTTTGTGATCTCAGCCCAGAAGCTTTCCTTGTGAAGTGTCCTTAACACAGTGGACAGTGCTTTGTTAAACTCTTCAACAGATGTAAAGTGTCTTTGGATGAAAAAAAAAGAAGTTTGGATTTCTTTCAAAGATTTCTCGGTGGGTTTATTGCGCATTTTTTATTCAACATCACCATTAATTTAACAAGAGTTTGGATATCTTGCTGAAGAAACTGCCCAAATCTAGGCTCTCTGCTCACCTTCACTCCTTCATTCCCCTTTTCTCCCACCTCTGGAACAAACTCCCACACTCCCTTCAATCCCACTCATCCCTCCAGGTCTTTAAAACAGCTGTTCACCACCATCTCTTATCTTCCCCCATCCAAAACCTTGATCTTTTCTAGCCCCGTTTGTTCAGCCCAGATCCACTTTTTAGAAATACCGACTTCTTTCCTGGAAGTCCCAGCAGTGTCCATGTGTATTTTTTTAACCTCTCCCTTTCCCCACACCTTTTCCCACGCCTCCTCCCCCCCAAAGCCCTCTCCCTCCCACAGATCTCCCGATGTCCCTGCCCTCAAAAGTTGTACTTGTGTGCTTTTCCCTCTCTCCCCATCTTCTCTCCCGCTCCCTTTATTTCGTCTTATGTGTCCGTTTTTTTTTTTTGTCATTAATGTTAGCTCTTCCACGAGCCTCGATCTTGTACACAAAAAAAAAAAAAAAAAATTCACAAATCAGCAAATTCAGCTAAATCATGTTGTTATGAGATGCAAAGAACTATTAAAAGGATGTAATAATTAATTTCAAATGTTATAATTGCCCGTAAAAGGCTATAACAATAAATATATGTGGAGAAGTAAAACGTGAACACAGAACTCTGTGTTATACAGGAATAGCAATGGGTCGAGAGGTGCGCACTCTCACCTTTGAGCTGTCTAACCTGGCTTTGAATCTCGACCCAGCTGTAAACTGCCATCCTGGTTTCTCGTAGGCAGGGTGATTGATCAATGTGTGTGGCGTCCCTCGGATGGACGTTAAACTGATGGTCCCGTCTGCTCGCATTAGTTGGGTGCACGTTAAAGATCCCACGGTGTCCTTTGCGAATAGAAAGTGAGTTATCGCCGGCATCCTGAACAAATTACAAATTCCTGTACACTCAGTGGAGTATCCTGCGCCGGAGTGATGATCAGTTAACGACTGGTTAGAGTGGACAAAACATACATACAAACATACATCATACATACATCATACATTCATACATCATACATACCTATACACACATGCATACATACATCATACATACATACATACATACATCATATATCATACATACATACATCATACATACATCATATATCATACATACATCATACATACATCATATATCATACATACATACACACATACATCATACATACAACATATATCATACATACATATTACATACATCATACATACATACATCATATATCATACATACATACATACATCATACATACATCATATATCATACATACATCATACATACATACATCATACATACATACATACATACATCATATATCATACATACATACATCATACATACATACATCATATATCATACATGCATACATCATACATACATACAAACATACATACATACACACATACATACATACATCATACATACATACATCATATATCATACATGCATACATCATACATACATACAAACATACATACACACATGCATACATACATCATACATACATACATACATCATATATCATACATACATCATACATACATACATCATATATCATACACACATACATCATACATACATACATACACACATACATACATACATCATACATACATCATATATCATACATACATCATACATACATACATCATATATCATACACACATACATCATACAAACATACATACACACATACATACATACATCATACATACATACATCATACATACATCATACATACATACATACATCATATATCATACATACATCATACATACATACATCATATATCATACACACATACATCATACAAACATACATACACACATACATACATACATCATACATACATACATCATATATCATACATGCATACATCATACATACATACAAACATACATACACACATGCATACATACATCATACATACATACATCATATATCATACATACATCATACATACATACATCATATATCATACACACATACATCATACATACATACATACACACATACATACATACATCATACATACATCATACACACATACATACATCCACACATTTTTAGTTGAAAAAAGTTTCTCGACTACCCGTGAGTCCGTGACCATCCCAAATCTTTGTCAAGAGTACAGGCCTCCATTAATATTACTCCTGAAGGAGCTTTTTTGATATATTTCCGAAGAACAAGTAAATTAATTATCAAGTGCAAGTGTTGTGTTGATGTTAAATATAAAAATAATATATGGGTGATACCTCCGTTAAAAGATGAACGTTGTGAGAGGTATTTAGAAGAAAAAAACATCGCACCCGTGTCTGAAGGAAGTGGTTCAGTTTGGCATTTTAAATATGAAATAGGCAAAGCCTAGAGACGAATGAAACCCATTAGAATTACCTTTGGAATTACCCTTTAGAACCCTTTAAAATTAAACACAGTACGTGAGAAAGATTCTTCTTCTTCATTCTTTACAGACGGATGGAAGGAAGGACATAGCCAAATATTGAAGCGGCTTCACCGCTTAAAAAGATTCTGTCAAAGTTGTTGCAAATAAGAATAACTTTGACAAAAATGGTCTGTAAGTTTTTTATTATTATTTCAGGCCACAGACTTAATGATAAACACTCATATGAGCATATAATAACGTGCCTAACCTCTCGTCTGAATATAATAACATATGCCCTGCAAGTATGCAAACATTGTACTTTGGTGATGTCTACATATTACATACTCAAACATAAGGAACATTTGGAACTCTTTTTGCTTCACCCTTCCCCCCACCCCTCCCTACCCCCTCCCACTCCCCATAATATCCATTCTCTACCCACCCCTTCCCTCCTGTCATCCCCTAACCCTTTTTCTTCCTCCTGCTCTCCCACCCTTACAAACAAAGCCATTATCCCCACCCCTCCCCCCAAGTAATTTATTTTTCTCAATTTAACACCCACTCCTCATGTGTACAGAATTGATAGATGATTCTGCACACCCACTTCCCATGTACAGAATCAATAGATGGCGGCATTCTGTATTTAATGTGAAGCATGCGTGCCACCATAAAACAATTATTACATCCTGCCACTGACTGTTTGTTGTTAATGGTAAAAAAAAAGACAAAAAATATAGTCAAGTGGCAGTGACACGACCACAATGGCACCACCAGGAGATACCGTAGATTATAGATCCACGTCTTTGTTTCCCCCCATGGATCAGCTCATCCTCTGTGGGAAGTGCTACAACTCATGAGGACAATTCTTCTTTATCTTGTTCTGATCACAGTTTTGTAGTTCGGTCCATCGGATATACATATGGAACGTCCATTACGTACGGTTAGTCATTAGTGCAACATTTCAACCCACGTACATCCCCACCAATGGTTTCACAACACGCGGTCTGCGTGCAGCTGCTGTAGTTGTGTACATGGAGAGCCAGCAACGTGCGGCGTGCCAAACATGCTGGACTGCGCATACGCGGCTGGATATGCCGAGAGTTCGTACGCAGCGGCGTACTGGGCTGGGAAACCAGCGGCTTGTGTGTCCGGGTAGTACAGCGGGTTGTGCGATGCGATTACAATTCCAGGCTGCAGCATGGTGTGTGGGTACAGCAGCTGCTGCACGGGAACTCTGCAAGGCAGGGATGTTTGAGGTTAGAATAGAAGGGTGTGGAGTGGCGAATGAGACACTGAGTGTCAGTGTGATGTATACCTACATATATGCACACATACATACATACATATATATACATACATATATACATACATATATATATATATATATATATACATATTACATACATATACAGACATACATATATATATATATATATATATATATATATATATATATATATATATCTATATATATATATATATATATATATATATATATATATATATATATATATATATATATATATATATATATATATACATATATATATATATATACATATATATATATATATACATATTACATACATATACAGACATACATACATACATATATATATATATATATATATATACATATTACATACATATACAGACATACATACATATATACATATACATACATACAGATGTTGGACTGATTGTAAAAATATATACTTTAAATCACATAATTTATCATTACTCTTAGTGTAATGTGTTTTGAAGGAGATTTTCCTTCAGTGGCACCTATTGACACCAAATAAGAGCTGCACGAGTTAAAAAGGTAAGAGGGGGATTAAAAAAGTTAAATGAATGAGATACAACAGTCCAGCAGCATGAATCTAGGATCGGGAGGAGGGGGGGGGGGGGGATTGGTCGGAGAATGTGGGGAGGGAAGAAGTTGCCCATCACTTTGACAATATTAATGGCAAAAGTACAATTAGCCAACTGGCAGATAGAGCGAATACAAATATGAAAGTTAGGATAAAAATTTGTACAAGTGAGCTCGGGACAAATGATAAGGGTAGTAAATCAAAATTCCCTGTTGATTTATTTCATTATTTTGAGGAATGTTTTTCCATGGCACGTTTTCCAGACAAGCAGAGAGAGGTACTAAAACGCTGAATGAAATCGTGGTGGTTTTATCTTTGTTTTCAATTGAGGAACTTTGAGCTGCATTTTGGCGCACAGTTCCGGGGTGGGGGGGGGGGGGGGGGGGTTCGCGCCTCGTTCCGCTTGGACTGAAAAAACCGAAATCGACAGAATGCAAACCACGAGCGCGCGTGGAAAAAGCCACAAAAGGGAATCTCTATTTCAGAATTGCAGCGTTTGGCAAACTTCACTTGTTTATTGAACAAAACAAGAGGAAAAGGTCCTTCTCCAAATTCAGCTCCAATCTTTGAAGCAAGCTGGTGGATTTATATTACTGGTAGCACCTGCTCCCCCCCAGATTTGGCATAGTTTCCCCACCCGCAATACCTCCTTCCTCCGGCAGGGGTCAGTAGTTTAAACACTCACACTGTTCTCCATGTTCAGGGAAAAATCGCACGTCATCTCCCCACTCTTGTTGGGGGAGAGGAAGGAGGTACTTCGGCCACATGGCCTGATCCCGAGTACCACGAGTTCGTATGCCAATTTTGGTGGAGATTGGCCCAGCCATTTCCAATTCTATGATGATTAGACGTACATAATGCATGGCTACATACATATTCACACACAGTGAATTGCCTTATTTTAGTATGATCACCATCCTTTTGTAACCATCATCATTTAGGATGCAGTGGCTGCTGGTTGCATCATTGCTGGGAGTGCAGCTGTGCCGCTGATGCAGTTTTTCCTGCTTCCACCAAGCTGGTACTTACTTTGCCGAACTCGGTTAAGGTAGCTGCCTTTGGATCGAGGAGTGTTGAGTTTGAGCCCCTGTCGTGCTGTTACACCAGGTGGGTTGACTCAGCCAATCATCCTTCCGAGATCGGTAAAATGAGTACTACCTTACTGGTAACAGGGGAACTGCCAGAAAAAATGATGCAACCAGTAGCCACGGGCTGCATAGGAAACAACTATTGGGAAATTCTCGTGAGATGTACATATATCATCTTCATGAGATGCTATTGTTATGCCTATTGTCTCTGAGAACTCATTGAGATCACTAAACGTCTATGTATAGAAAGAATAAAGAATGATTCAAAAGAAGGAATTGCAAAGATATTTTGATGAAAGCATTCCGAGTTAATTATACAGCCTTTGTGCATGGAATGGATTATAGACCTTGACATAAAACGGTTTAACGAAAATTCAAATATGCTTTTGCGTTACATGTGTGGGCTCTAGGGGTCAGGGTGCATATGATGTCACATGGTGTGTCACGCGCGTGGGAAAACGTGTGGCGTAAGCAGTGTAGGAAAACAGGTAAATGTCAAAAACAGCTTGGGCCATCACAGACCAGAGCACTTGCGGAAATGCAACAGATTACCCTCACCATCATTACCTCCACACAATGTGTTAATTAATGAGCTGAAGGTCATTTATTGGTTTGGATTGTTGACTAATAGTCAGGTTCACGATGTTTTTTCGTTCAAAATCATGGTAGATTAGCAAACCTATACATTTTTGGAAACGTTATTACATGGAAAATCTGAAAATCAATGTTTACATTTGCCAATTCCAACCAATTCGATTCGACCAATTCGACCAATCGACCAATTCCATTCGACCAAATTCGACCATTCGACCATTCGACCAATCGCTTCGATCGACCATTCGACCAATTCGATCGATTCGATTCGATTCGATTCATCGAATTCGATTCGATCGACCATTCGACCAATTCGATTTGCCAATCAATTTGACCGACCTTTGCTTGTGTGGAACGGACTGTGAAAACGATGCGGACTATATTGTCGGATACGACACACAGGACAGTGATGACGAACTCTAAATGGCATATTCTGTAATCGTGTATGTTTGATGCCATTGACTGCCTGTGTATATTTTGTCATTGACTGCCTGTGTAGATGTGAAGTTATACTGACTGCATGTGTATATATGATTTGGCTGACTGCCTGTGTATGTTTGGTGATATGAATTATTGTGACACATTTTGATGTTATTAACTGCCTGTACAAAATGATAACATGTATTTGATTATGCAACTTATCGCGAATATAAAGACAGTATTTTGCAATTCAAAACCTTTGATTCGTGTCTTACCATTCCCCATAGCACTAATTTGATACTTTCATTGGATTCCTTGTCCCTGAAAATATAGGTTTAGTATATTTTAAAAAGTTTTTCGGGTAATTAGAGGCAGAAATAGAACAAAATATGTATTTTACAGTGGCCATTTTGAAAATCCAAAATGGCCGCCATACAGGTATCTCTCCAAATGTAAACATTGATTTTTCGTTTCCTTATGCCATAACCTTTCCAAAAATGTATAGGTTTGCTAATCTACCATGATTTTGAACGAAATATAATTTATTGACATAGAGAACCTGACTATAACCTCAACGTCAGGATCATTCCTGAGCCACCTGTATTTTTTTTTTTTAACAACAATCCAATATATAGCGACAATTCTCCCAAAACCAGCTCGGTTTCCCATGCTTAAAATTCAAATCATTAAAACAGCTTCAGCTAGATTTGAACTGCAAACCTCTGGGGTGTCAGGATGTCCTCACCAATACTTTATACATAAGCCTTATTAAAACCAATGTTAAAGCCATAAACACCCAAACCAACGTTGCTGGAGTATCGCTGAGTGTTAGACAAGCCGGAAGAACATCACCGAGCTGGCTCGTGCAGGCTCACTCACCCATAATGTCGTTGTGTGACCCCTGAAGACAAAGCTTGCAAGCCGAGTGCGAAACCTGCACGGACCAGAGGGTAGTGGGGCCAGCTTAGCTTTCCGAATGTGAGGAGGTGCCAAAGCATGAACTTGTATTACATACAAATATATTGAGATATTATATCTGCAGGTGACTGCACACCTGGCTGTAGGAGGCGTGGCTTGGCCCCCAGGTAAGCAAGGTTCACGTTCGCTTTGCGTCCATCGATGATGGGGTTTGGGTCCTTGCAAGCTCGATCCGCAGCGAGCCGTTCTCCCATCGTCACCTGCAGAACCGATAATAGGAATTGTCAATGTTTACATTGAGGAAGTAATTATATATAGCTACAATATATATAATATATATTGTAGCTATATATAATGGTGTGTGTGTGTATGTTACCGATAGACTCCTAAACGGAGAGGCTCACGTGCTTGATATTTACCATAGACATGGCCATTCAGCCTGGGAAGGACATGGCCTACCGAAAAATATTTGACGAGATCCATATTTTTTATTCATATTTACCTCAGCGCATTTCAGTGAGGAACATTATACACGGAATCTCAGCTGGTGCCAGAGCAGCTCGCTGATTCACTCAGAGCGATCACGTGATGTTCCATCCTCGCCGCCAGACCATTGAACTGAAAATATATAGAACTAGCCGAAACCCGTGGAACATCCACGGAAGGGAGGATGCGGTGTATGGATAGAGTGTACCATTATGGATGGCATAGGGGATTTGCTTGTCTGAGTAAGAGTTAGGAAGAAAGATGAGAACGAAGAGTGCATATATGAACAACGATCGCCGACACCGGCACAAATGCATGCTCTGGATTGTCCACTCAGTGGGCGGCTTGCTTTCGCCTTCGCCTGTCCAATCAGTGGACGGCTTGCTTCGCCTTCGCCCAGCAGACGCCAATACGATGGCGTCGTATCGGTAGTTAATCGGATGCTTTTGGGCCCCAACGTCGGCTAATTCAGATTTTTCGAGTATGGCTGTACGTGATAAACAAAGAGCGCGGTTCGTAGATCGTAAATCCATTAGTGCCGTGGGCATCGGGTCACTGGGTGCGGCGTAAAAGGGATAACAAAGTCGAGTCCTTACTCGATTATTATATAGACTAGCCGAAACCCGTGGAACATCCACGGAAGGGAGGATGTGGTGTATGGATAGAGTGTACCATTATGGATGGCATAGGGGATTTGCTTGTCCGAGTAAGAGTTAGGAAGAAAGATGAGAATGAAGAGTGCGTATATGAACAACGATCGCCGACACCGGCACAAATGCATGCTCTGGATTGTCCACTCAGTGGACGGTTTGCTTTCGCCTTCGCCTGTCCAATCAGCGGACGGCTTGCTTCGCCTTCGCCCAGCAGACGCCAATACGATGGCGTCGTATCGGCAGTTAATCGGATGCTTTTGGGCCCCAACGTCGGCTAATTCAGATTTTTCGAGTATGGCTGTACGTGATAAACAAAGAGTGTGGTTCGTAGATCGTAAATCCATTAGTGCCGTGGGCAGTGGGTCACTGGGTGCGGCGTAAAAGGGATAACAAAGTCGAGTCCTTCCGCTATTATTATATAGATGACCATTGCCATTCACACCACATAGGTGGAGATGCACCTTCCGGGCGCCATCTTGGTTGGCACTCGATGCTGGGCGATGGTGATTTCCATCACGCGTTTGCACGTAATTCAGAGCGAAAAGCGATTGCGTTTTTTCACCTTATATGCGATCGTGTTTTGTGTCGATTTTTGTCGATTTTGTGCGATATGAATTAAACGTCTTTGAAACAGCTGTGAAACGTCTTTCCACAACCCTTCCTTAACCGATTGGAACAGTTTATTGCCGCACAAAATGGCATTTTAACAGTTGTCTGGCTTTTAAAATCTGGGACACGTTCAAAACAAACGAGATTCGCGAAGCGAGTTGGTCGAGTCGTGCTAACCAAGATGGCGACATGGTGGCTACACTTTTCACGGAGTATGAGCGTTCTATATATTTTCAATTCAGTGCGCCAGACTCGCTCACGTACTTTATTTGTGGCATAGACATGGCCATTGGGCCTTCACGGTGTAATTTGTGCGAGGCTTTTGTGCGAGTGAGCTTGAGTCGAGAGGGCGAATGTACGTTGTTGGTGTTGGGAATGTACGGGTCGCCCTAACCCCACCCGGCAACGCCGGTACTGGAGGGCGTCATAGGATCCGTGAGTTTCCAAAATCCGCTTCGTGCTGTTGTTGCGAAGATGCAGGACGATGTCGCGATTGTTGTGCTGCTCTCCGACCATGAGAACTGCAACGTCATTGTTGACTAGACCTCCCCTTCCTCCCCTCCCCTTCCCTCTCCCTCCCCTTCCCTCCCCCTTCCCCCTCACCCTCCCCCGTCCCCCTCACCCTCCCCCTACCCTTCCCCCTCCCTCTCCCCCTACCCTTCCCCCCTCCCTTCCCCCTCCACCCTCCCCTTCCCCCTCCACCCTCCCCTTCCCCCTCCACCCCTCCCTTCCCCCTCTACCCTCCCCCTCCCCCTTCCCCCTCCCCTTCCCCCTTCCCTTCCCCCCTCCCCCCTCTCTTCCCCTCCGCCCCGTTCCCCTCCCCCCCTTCCCCCTCCCCCCGGTCCCCTCCGACAATGCCGGGTACTTCTGCTAGTATCTATCTATAATTCCAGTAATCTCTGTGTGTGTGTATGCGACCGCTGTTTCTCGACAACTACCGGTCCGATATACTTTAAACTTGCCAGGTATATTGCTGGGGACCCGAGGATGTGCCTTTTCAAGGTTTCATATTAATCGGACAATTACTTACCGAGCTATGTCCAAAAAACGATTCAACCAATCAGAGAGCAGCGAGCTATCGCGTGTGCCGAACGTGGCGAACACACTCTGCCTCGGACGGCACATTTGAGAGCGTATTCATTTATTTCACGTTGGCAAACTATGTTGCCGCTATGTTGGCGTTAAACTATGTTTTAAAACTAATTAAAACCATTTCATGTAAATAGAGGGGGGGGGGGGGGGGGGATTGTCACTGTACTCGCAAGCCGTTCGCCGTTCGCTTTGGCGTTGCGAATGGACCAAAACATTTCATGAACCAAACCATTTCATGTAAAGCGTTCGCCGTTCGCTTTGGCGTTGCGAATAGACCAAAACATTTCATGAACCAAACCATTTCATGTAAATAGAGGGGGGGGATATAATTTTAGATATATATATAGTACGGGCATGCCCCAGTATATATAATATTGCCAATCAAAAATCTTACATCACCACCGTCATTATCAATGACAAATGTCATACATGGGTTTTGTAAACAATTTCCTTCAAAACTCCACCTGATATTGATATCAACCTTTATGTCTCGTGCTGTGACCGTTGCACACGGTTTTGATTGTACTTCTGCCTTTTTGTAGATGTCACTTTCTGGCAGTCTATCGCAGCCTATAATTTGGCCATAATTTGTACAAGTCTTTGTGATATGTGCCCAAATCTGAAACAACTGTCTGAGATGAGTCTTTGCTCGCATCTTTGTCTTTCTCTAGAGAGTTATGGAGTCGAGTGTGCAGCTATGTATCTTATACTGCACGATATCTCATGGGAATGGATTGAGAGGTTCATAGGATATCTACATATTATGCAAAGTAACAAGAGGTAGGAAAGGGGTTGGAGCTATTAATTAATATATCTGAAATCATATAGCTGATGGTACTCGAAAATGCCAATAAAATACCTGGATGAGGTCATGTGCGTGCATTTAAATAAATAAACAAAAACTGTGTGACATATTACAGAAGAAGGTTGTCGATGATCACGATTAAATGATCATGTTCTCGTGGGGCATGAAAGGTCATAATCTCTAGGGAAAGGTGGTGGCAGTAGAAAGAGTAGATAGGTTTCAACCTAGAAGAAAAACCTAGAAGCATTGGGGATAGAGCGGAGTACAAGGATATTGGCAGGACATGTATGTTGCTTGTGTGTGGATGGATGGATGTGTGTATCTGGTGTTGATGTAACGCAGGCATGATGGACCAAATGGCCTCCTTCTGTGACAAAGTTCCTTGTTATCTCCGCCACCGAAGGTGGATGGACAGAGCTAATGCCTGTCTGTTTGTCTGGGACAATATATATATATATATATATATATATATATATATATATATATATATATATACATACATACATACATATGTCTGGCTGTCTGTCTGTAATGCCTGCCACCCCTGCCTGTCTGTCTTTTGGCTGTCTATGAACAGGATATCTAAAAAATTTGTGGACTGATTCGGACAAAATTTGGTGGAGAGGTTGGGTGTGCAACAGGACGAAATGATTCGATATTGGTGAAGATCCAGATCCGGATCCGGATAGATGTAAAAAACAATTTTATTGATTTGTTTTTCACCCAGAGATGAGACCAAAAACTACATATGGCACAGTATTCCAAAAACGTTGTGGACGGATTATGACAAAACTTGGTGGACGAGTTGGTTCGGTGACAAGGACAAGCTGATTAGATTTTGGTTCAGGTCCGAATCCAGGTCTGGCCTATCATTGGGATGCAAAACATAAACTGTTCAACCTGGTGGAGGTATGCGCTCTACCGAGTGGTGTTGTAGTTATTCCTTATTACTGTTATGTATATTCCAACAACATCACCAGAACCTTTACCCCATTCCTAAAGCCAAAAAAGGATTCAAAGAGATTATTGTGAACGTCAAGTGACACATAATCGGCGGGATGGAAGGGCGTGGATTGTGGACAATGAACGCACACCGATGTGTCCTTCACCACCCCACCTGCCATCGGTCGTGACTTTGTAGTAAGGAACTCGGAGAAATGTTATCGGATATTATGGACCAGCTACAAATCTTCAAACTGGTCGCTGCAGCCATTTGTGTGTGGGGGATGGGGCTTCATGAAGATCTCGGATCTATGGATTGAGAAAGGAAAGTGGGAATAATTCTGTCATTTCTGCGGACGTACTATGTAAATCCTGCAGTTTTTTTTGTTTCTCTTTTACTTCCAGTTTTGGTTTGGTGAGAGAAGAAAAAGAATGTAAAGTTAACATTTGGGTTGGTAATGGTGGCGGTTAACGTAGACAAATGGTGCACACAACCACGATTCGTCACTGCTGGTAGGATTCACCACTAGACTGTCAGGAACATTATACCAAGGTGTCGATATGCACTCCATATCCTACTATTTATTAGCTCCTTGGAAAAGCAATAAAATATTTTTTTTAAAGAAAATAAATATCTAACTGAGCAATTATTTGAGGCTTTGAGCATAATGTGGTTTTAACGATCGACAATCACGTGCTGCGACAAGACATACATATTATTCACTCATAGGATGGTCGAGTGCAGACAACGAGGCGGACAGAGACAAGTCCCTCGCAAGAATCGAACTAATAATCGCTCCTGAGGAATCATGAGCCGTAAGACATCTGCGACATGGACGGACGAACAATGAGAGATCGGAGACACGGAGGAGGAACCACGGGAAATCCGCGACATGGAGGAGGAACAATGACATCAGAGACCCGGGGGAAGTAACGGCGAGAGGTCGCGGCGACACGGACTCGGAACCATATGTGAGCTGCATTTGCTTACGAATCCGTAACCGCGAGATTTCCCCGTCTGACGATCGGTGATGACGACGGCTTCATCGATGTCGCCGAAAACCTCGAAGAACTTGCGCAGCGAGCCGTCCGTGGTGTGATACGGTAGTCCGCCCACGAAGATCTTGGTGAACGTCGTGTCCTTCTGCATGGCGCACGCCACAGGTGCCTTGTGTGCGGGGGGTTCGACCCGCGCCACCATCAAATAGGGGCGGGCGGGTCGCGGGCGGGTCCCGGACGGGTCTCCGCCCTTCGATCCCTTCCACCACAATACTCCATGGAGCACGGCGGGAACCCTCCTTCCCGTTGGCACCGTTTCACAATATCCTGCTACACTTCGCTGAGACTTTGACTACGAAGCCCCCTCCAAACCCCCCTTCCTCTGATCGCTGTAGACCTTCCTTTAATATCCCCCGTGGTTTCCTCTGCAAGTGTTGCGCGGGAAAGTTCCCGCTCTTTCCATCAATCAACCAGGATTTGGACAAATGAGATTACCAATTCATGCCAACAAACGATTAAATTGCATTAAATTATTATGGCGGTAGTCTTCGATATAGGATCGTTCGATTTATTAATAGTACCGGTACACTAATGATCGTGACCTCAGTTTGGACCAATGACGTCACGGTTAGACAACTTCACGAGTTGGCCAGCCGAAGCAATGACGTCACGACGTCACCAATCCGTGAGCACACATCAAATTGACGGAGCAAAGTCGAACTCCTGACCACAGATCCTCTAAAAAATTGTTTTTTATTTTAACTCTGGTCATTTGAAGACCACCGGATATAGTAAGTAGCCTTAGTAAGGGAGCACATGGTCCACCAACAACCGGACCCCCGACTGGTGAAGCTCCCAAAATCCAGGATCACTGCTCACCTCCATGCTCCACTAATTCGTTCCACAATTTTCCCCCAACTTCCACATTCCCATCAATCTCATTCTTCCCTCCAGGTGTTCAAGACTCCAGGTCGAGTTAACATTTTAATATCGCATTAAATGTGTGTTTCCCAATGGGCCCGTTACCGGATTTTTGTCGCAGGTTGTGACTTGTGACCACAGTGTGGTCATTCCTGCTTAAAGCAGATTGGAGAAGGGGTCTACAAGAAAATGCTCGTCCACGTTTAGGTAAGCTGATTTATTAAAGAACGTTCAGCAATTTTGGAAATAAAAATACAAGGCCAGGTTTATAATTTTGAACATAATTTGTGTCGATAGGGAGACTTCAATTTTCCCAAAACGGGAATCTTTAGGACTTGTTTAAATGGGGACAGAGCTGGAGGTGATGCAATTGATTAATTTTCGTTATCAGCGGAGAGACGACTGAAAGCAACTGGAATCACACAAGGATAATGGAACTGGATCCAGAAAATCAGTTTTCTTTGAGATGCCGGTGATTGGCGCTGGACAGCATCTTGAATGACAGGTGATCTGAAGTGATCCAAACACCTGGTCCAAACAGGAGGAAGTATCTGATGGTGTGGAAGAAAGTGAGGGACCCAGAGCATGTTTGCTAAGTGAAGTACAAATGAATGCTATCTTATCCTGAAAGGGAAAAGCGTGAGTCAGGGGAAATGGAGTTTAAACCCAATTCATAAGTTTATCAATGAAGAAGACAAAGCCGTGATGCGTTTTGGAGGAGCTGTTTTCAATCAAGGTACGATTAATCTCCATATTATAAAAGAAAGTTTTTGTTTGTTTGTCTGCGCAAGCTAATCTCCTGAACGGTGAAAGATAGGAGGAAACCTCCAATACAAAAAATGTCGGGACGGGCCCCGTGAAGATTATAGGCTAGGTGGCGAGGCCGGTCGAGACCATGTCGGCCGAGCTGGGCCCATTTCGCAATTAAAAGCTGAGCTGAATTATAGTAGTCAATCTTCTACGGCCGTGAGTAAAAGCTGAATTATGGTAGTAAATTCATTCAAAAAGAACTAAAAATGTCGGGATGGGCCCCGGGAAGGTTTTAGGCTAGGTGGCGAGGCCGGCCGAGGCCGCATCGGCCGGGCTGGGCCCATTTCGCAATTAAAAGCTGAGCTGAATTATAGTAGTCAATCTTCTACAGCCGCGAGTAAAAGCTGAATTATGGTAGTAAGTTCATTCAAAAATGTCGGGACGGGCCCCGGGAAGGTTTTAGGCTAGGTGGCGAGGCCGGTCGAGGCCGCATCGGCCGGGCTGGGCCCATTTTGCAATTAAAAGCTGAGCTGAATTATAGTAGTCAATCTTCTACAGCCACGAGTAAAAGCTGAATTATAGTAGTAAATTCATTCAAAAAGAACCAAAAATGTCAGGACGGGCTCCGGGAAGGTTTTAGGCTAGGTGGCGAGGCCGGTCGAGGCCCACCTCGGCCGGGCTGGGCCCATTTCACAATTAAAAGCTGAGCTGAATTATAGTAGTCAATCTTCTACGGCCGCGATTAAAAGCTGAATTATAGTAGTAAATTCATTCAAAAAGAACCCGGGCAACGCCAGGTGCTTTCAGCGAGTACAAAATATATCCTTTCCTTTCGCAAGTGATTTAGTTTAATGGACCTTGTGTTACGTGCTCCTCCCCGACCCCCTGGTCACGGTGTACCTCCAAGCCCCGAGAGGAGTCATGGCAGAAAAATGTGTTATTCTGTATGTCAAAGATCAATGGAGAAGCCACCCCAATTGTTACTCACAAACAAATATTGTATTAAGATCACACAAGAATAACAAAAAAAAAAAAAAAAAAACACCTTTAGAGGCCATTTTTCCCCGCAAGCGGGGGTTGGCCTTTTTCGGGAACCGTGGTTGTTGTTGTTTTTCGGTCCCCTTTTTGAAGCAATGTTTTATGGCCGGATGCCCTTCCTGACGCCAACCCTTTTTGCCGCCTTTAACGACAAGCAGGGAATTACCAGTGAACTGGTACTCAATTTGCCGACCTCGGAAGGATGACAGGCTGAGTCAACCCCCCTGGCGTTAATTCAGCGATTGACCGGGATTCGAACCCAGGATCCTAGGATCCTAAGCCGGCACCCTAGCCGCTAGCCCAACACCAGGGACTACACAAGTACAACACAAGAATAACAGTACAACAATAATAGTATTCAATAGTACAATCAATATGTCCAATGATGGTACCATCATTTTTGTAATATAGAACTCACTGTGCTTCAAGTGATTGAAACAAGAACATTCCCCAATGTCTCTTATTCCCGGCTTCAAGCCAACGTTGCTTCGCTCCAGCGATCGCCAGAATGATGTCCAATCAAGACCAGAATCCCGTGCGGATGGCAAGTACAGTCACACAGCCGAAGCTGCACAAAGGCGCCCTCAAGGCGACTGGAATATCCAAAGGCGCCCTCCAGGCGACTGAGAAATCACACCCTCGGGTATGGACTTTCACGGCTCCCAGTTGGCGAACCGCAAATTAATCTTCAAGCCACGGTGCACACACACACGCCAGATACGTCTGAAAGCGGTGAACATGGCTGACAAAGCAAAGACCTTGCTCAACGCGCGAGTCAAAATAGCCGACGACCCGTTCTTGAGACGTAACGGCCCGGCGATAATTCTCCTCGGAATCCACCACCAAAAACCTGACACGCAGGTTGATCGGTCACAGCGATGACAACTCTGTCGCAGGAATCCCTTTCCCGGAAACCCGAAAGTTCGCTCGTAGTGACTCCCGTTCGACAACGTTCACTTCCGAACTCGGAGCAACTCGGCTTTCTTGTCCGACTCCCTCGCTCCGCCTTCTTTCTCTCCTCTTCCTCTTCATCGTCTGGTTCCCGATCCGGTTTCCTGTTTCTTTTTAACACTAAGGTTTTCACCTTTTGCAAACAGTTCATGAACAATAAACCTTTTGAAAACAATAATAGTACATGGAATCCAAAATGTTTACAGTGGATGAAAACCACCACAACGGAAGTGACAAATCCATAACACTTCCCCCCCTCAAGAAAGAAAGTTTGAACATAGTGAAAACTTTCTTTGCAGGCAAAAACTCTTTTAACAAACAAAAGTAAAACTCACACCCAAATCATCAATTCACGTGAGCAACAATAATTAATATTTCCCAAATTAGTTCACTCTGGACAAAGCATCAGCAACGACATTGTCCCTGCCCTTTACATGCTCAATTTCCAAGTTGAACTCCTGCAAAGCCAAACTCCATCTCATCAACATCTGATTTTTATTTTTCATTTTTTGAATGAAGGTTAAGGGGTTGTGATCATTGAAGACTTTTATAGGAAAGGTAGTAGTTCCCAGATACACCTCATAATGCTTTAGCACTAGCAGGAGAGCAAGGGTCTCTTTTTCCACTGTGGCATAATTTGCCTGATGTTTGTTAAACTTTTTGGAGTAGTAGCACACCTGGTGATCCACTCCATCCTCATCTTCCTGTAATAGAACTGCCCCAGCCCCCACATCACTTGCATCAATGGCCAACCTGAAAGGTGCTTGAAAATCCGGGGCTGCTAGGACAGGAGAGCTCATTAATATTGCTTTGACATGGGCAAAGGCAGCTTGACATTTGTCATCCCAAACAAACTTGGTCTCTTTCCTCAGCAAATTCGTTAAAGGGGCTACCACATCAGAAAAATTCCTGCAGAACTGCCGATACCAACCAGCCATACCCAAGAATCTCATAAGCTCCTTCTTCCCTTTTGGAACTTGGAAGCGATCAATGGCTTCTATCTTGGCTGTCACCGGTTGCACCTGACCCTGACCTACTACATGGCCTAGGAACACCCACCTGTGCCTTTACAAACTCACTCTTAGATAAGTTGATGGTCAACCCTGCCTCGGTCAGTTTCTTGAAAAATGCATGGATATGTTTAATATGATCTTCCATGGTCATGGTGTGGATGATGACATCATCCAGATAAGCCTCCACCCCCTCAAGGTCTGCAATAAGCTTATTAATCAGCCGTTGAAATGTAGCAGGCCCATTTTTCAATACAAAGGGAAGAACCTTGTACTGATACAACCCATTTGGTGTGACTAAAGCCGAGATTTCCTTGGCTCTATCAGTAAGAGGAATCTGCCAATACCCTTTCAGCAAGTCAAACTTAGTTACAAATTTAGCTGGGCCTATTCTATCAATACAGTCATCAATCTTCGGGAGGGGATATGAGTCGGTCTTGGTCACTGCATTAACCCTTTTTAAATCCGTACAACAGCGAAAACTGCCAACGGGTTTTGGAACCAACACACATGGTGAGCTCCATTCGCTGCTGCTTGGTTCGATGATGTCATTCTCCAACATATACTGAACTTCCTTCCGAAGATACTCCATCTTCACAGGGTTCATCCGATAGGGGTGTTGTTTCACAGGAGTGGCTTCCCCCACCTCAATATCATAATATACCAAGTCAGTACGACCAGGTACATCTGTGAACAAATGTGCAAACTCCAAAATTAGGCTGGATAGTTGTCCTTGTTGTTCCCTCGTCAAATGACCTAATTTCTCATCTGAATGACTCAACACTCTGTGTTCGTCAATCTGGGACAAGCCTGGTCATCAATGTTATCAAACTTCACACCGGCCTCAACCTCTGGATTCTCTTGCACCCCGATTACAGGTACGACAGGTGAGACCGGAACCATTTCTTCCACAGGCTTCCTCTCATGATACTTCTTCAGTCGGTTGACATGACACAGCTGCCGCTTTTGCCGTCGGTCGGGAGTTGTCACCACGTAATCTGTTTCATTAACCCTCCTTTCGATTGCATAGGGACCAAAATATCTAGCCTGTAGTGGCTGACCTGGAACAGGAAGCATCACTAACACTCGGTCCTCAGGACTGAAATTTCTTATCTGAGATTTCTTGTCATGTCTCACTTTCATTTTATCCTGTGTCACTTTCAAGTTTCTTCTCGCAACTTCACAAGCCTTTGCCAATCTGTGCCTAACCGTTTTTTTTTTTTTTTTGTATACTGAATCGAGGCTCGTGAATGAGCTAACATTTATTTCACAAACAAATCAACCAGACAAACAAAATATACAAAAAGAGGGACATACATACTCTACCACTGTTGACTGTGACTCCTCCTGTAGCCACTGTTCTTTCACCAATTTCAACGGGCCTCGCACTGCGTGTCCAAACACAAGTTCAAAAGGACTGAACCCCAATGACTCCTGAACAGATTCCCTCGTAGCAAACAACAATAAGGGTATTCCCTCATCCCAATCCTTGTCACATTCAAAACAATACGTTCTGATCATATTCTTCAATGTCTGGTGAAACCTTTCCAAGGCCCCTTGGCTCTCGGGATGGTAAGTACTTGATCTTACTTGCTCCACTCCCAACAGGTGTACCACTTGCTGAAAAAGCGTTGACATGAAATTGGAACCCTGATCAAACTGGATGACCTTAGGTAGGCCAACCAAAGTGAAAAATTTAATCAAGGCCTTCGCAATAACTGCCGCAGTAATTTTTCTATGAGGCACTGCCTCTGGGAACCTTGTGGAAGCGCACATGATGGTCAGCAAATACTGATGTCCAGACTTAGTTTTAGGTAAAGCGCCTACACAGTCAATAATGACACGGCTGAATGGCTCTTCAAAAGCTGGAATGGGTTTTAAATGTGCGGATGGGACTTTCTGATGAGGTTTTCCCACCAGCTGCCAAGAATGGCAAGATTTGCAGAACTCCGCCACATCACGTCGCAATCCTGGCCAGAAAAAATGTACCAATATTCTGTCACAGGTCTTGTTCACTCCAAGGTGCCCGGCCAAGGGTGTCTCATGCGCCAAACTCAATATCTCCTTCCGGTACGGCGGTGGCACCACAATTTGGTAATGAACTTTCCACTCATCGTTTGCTTGCACCTCGGGTGGTCTCCATTTTCTCATGAGTATTTCCCCTTTCATGAAGTAACCAACAGGTATCTTCATAGCCTCTTCCTCTGTAACGGCTTTACCAATTAAACTCCGGATCTCCGAATCTCCGTGTTGTTCTTCAACCAGTCTCTTTCGGACCAGCAATGTTTGCTCAACCTCGTTCCCAGATGTCTCCGACGGACACTCCCTTTCCGCTTTCCTTTCCTCTGCTCTTTCCTTTTCTCTTCTTTCTTCGAGTTCCCTTTCAGTTCTCCTTTCCTCTGCTCTTCTCTCCTCGAGTTCTCTTGCAGCTCTCCTTTCCTCTGCTTTTAACCTTTCCTGGCTCTGCAGTTGCATCTCCATTTTCCAGAGCTCCACATTTTCTTTTTCCTCGGGTAACCAATCCAAGGCTACCTCTGTCCATGTTCCTTGTCCCACCAGAGATTCTACCACCAATGTCTGCATCTCTGCTTTCTTCATATTAACTCGGACCTCCAAGTTAAAATGTCTGGCCAATATCAAGAGTTCTGATCTTTTTAACACTAGGAACTGTGCCTCATTAGGGGATGCCGCAAACTTTTCTGCGTCAAACACCATGGTGACTATTAGTTAGCACCTGTTAACCTTCACACAAAAATTTCCAAATTTTTTGAAAATTTTGGGAATGTTAGAAAAATTCCAAATCTAGGGATTCTGGGAATGTTAGGGAATTCTAACACGGACGAGTTAGCAGGGAATTTAATCCCAGACGAGGATCCCAATTTCGAGCCCCGAGCCAATTGGATGAGCCCCCAATTTCTGTTACGTGCTCCTCCCCGACCCCCTGGTCACGGTGTACCTCCGAGCCCCGAGAGGAGTCACGGCAGAAAAATGTGTTATTCTGTATGTCAAAGATCAATGGAGAAGCCACCCCAATTGTTACTCACAAACAAATATTGTATTAAGATCACACAATAATAACAGTACAACAATAATAGTATTCAATAGTACAATCAATATGTCCTATGATGGTACCATCATTTTTGTAATATAGAACTCACTGTGCTCCAAGTGATTGAAACAAGAACATTCCCCAATGTCTCTTATTCCCGGCTTCAAGCCAACGTTGCTTCGCTCCAGCGATCGCCAGAACGATGTCTAATCGAGACCAGAATCCCGTGCGGATGGCAAGTACAGTCACACAGCCGAAGCTGCACAAAGGCGCCCTCAAGGCGACTGGAATATCCAAAGGCGCCCTCCAGGTGACTGGGAAATCACACCCTCGGGTATGGACTTTCACGGCTCCCAGTCGGCGAACTGCAAATTAATCTTCAAGCCACGGTGCACACACACATGCCAGATACGTCTGAAAGCGGTGAAAATGGCTGACGAAGGAAAGACCGTGCTCGACGCGTGAAGCGCGCGAGTCAAAATGGCCGACGACCCGTTCTTGAGACGTAAAGGCCCGGTGATAATTCTCCTCGGAATCCACCGTCAAAAACCTGACACGCAGGTTTATCGGTCACAGCGATGACAACTCCGTCGCAGGAATCCCTTTCCCGGAAACCCGAAAGTTCGCTAGTGACTCCCGTTCGACAACGTTCGCTAGTGACTCCCGTTCGACAACGTTCGCTTCCAAACTCGGAGCAACTCGGCTTTCTTGTCCGACTCCCTCGCTCCGCCTTCTTTCTCTCCTCTTCCTCTTCGTCGTCCGGTTCCCGATCCGGTTTTCTGTTTCTTTTCAACACTAACGTTTTCACCATTTGAAAACAGTTCATGAACAATAAACCTTTTGAAAACAATAATAGTACATGGAATCCAAAATGTTTACAGTGGATGAAAACCACCACAACCGAAGTGACAAATCTGTAACACTTGCCATGGCTGTTTTGAATGTGAAGTTGTTCAGCAACTCATTGAGATTTATTGCATTTCGTTTCTAACTTTTGCAACTCGTTATGATTACCTCCACCAACGAAGGTGGATGAAGGTCATGTTTTCACCCCTGTCTGTCTGTGAGCAGGATATCTCAATAAGTTGTGGACGCATTCGGACGAAATTTGGTGGAGACGTTGGGTGTGTGACGAGGACGAAATGATTCGATTTTGGTGAAGATCCGGATCCGGCTACTTTTCTAAGTGATTCTTCACCATTAGCAGATAGGGCCAAAACCGACATATAGCAGGATATCTCAAAAAGTTGTTGATGACGAATGAAAAATCTTGGTGGATGAGTTGGGTATGTCACAAGAACAAGCCAATTAGATTTTGGTTCATGTCGGACCAGATATGATCGATCAGTGGGATACAAACCATAAAATGTTCAGACTGGCGGAGGTATGCTCCATACTGAGTGCCTTCTAGTTTTGAGAGTGCAATCACCATGAGTTACTTAATTTTGGGCAAGGATGATACATATAATTCCTTAGGATATAACTTAACTTAGGATATATATTATTTTGAAACACACCTGGTCACAAGTGTGCCTCACTGGCCAGGTCCTCAGTCGAGGTCCTCAGCATCATCCCGTTTCGGCCCTTCAACCTCGATACGGTCAGCTAAGGTGGGCCAGCAGGGGCTCATGCACCTCCACATGCAGCAGCTACACCTGGATGCGTACATACCCCACCCCCAGCCAGTGAGAACACAGACGACAACAACAAAACTGCATCCACTCCCAGAATATACAGCTCCTCACCCACTCACTCACACACAATTCCCCTTTTCTCCCGCCTCTGGAACAAATTCCCCCACTGCCTTCAATCCCACTCCTCCCTCCAGGTCTTTAAAACAGCTGTTCACCACCATCTCTTATCTTCCCCCATTCAAAACCTTGATCTTTTCTACCCCCGAAAATTCACCCGAGATACACTTTTTTGAAATTCCAACTTCTTTCCTGGAAGTCCTTGCAGTGTCCAGATGTTTTATACCTCTCCCACCTCCCCCCAAGCCCTCTCCCTCCCACAGTTCTCTCGATGTCCCTGCGCTCAAATGTTGTGTTTGTGTCCTTCCCCCTCTCTCCCCATCTTGTCTGCCGCTCCCCTTATTTTGTGTTTTATGTGTCGGTTTGACTTTTTGTGTGATTAATGTTAGCTCTTTCACGAGCCTCGATCTTGTATACGAAAAAAAATAAAAAATGAACCACCACGCAACCTCAATCTACATCTTCGACGTGCCTCCATGAACTTCCTCCAAATCCAAAGTGAGCCTTTCGAGGCAACCTGGGCCACTCTGTCCCACACACTCCAAGCCGAGCAAGAAATGCAGAAAAGGAATTGCTGACATGAAACTCGCCAACCCTTCTCCTGACACTCTGCCTCCAGCTCACTGTACTTTCCTCTCTTCCTCTCGTTCACCTCCTCCATGTTCTCTTCCCAAGGTACAGACAATTCCTTTAAGATGTGTAAGACCCAAAATCCACCTTTTTCAATCTCCAACTTCTTTCCTGAAATTCCTAGTCATGTTCATTTGCTTTATGCCATGTATGCCTCCCCCCCTCCTTCCCATGCCACCATGCCCACCGGCCCTCTCTCTTCCACAGATCTACCGACATCCCTGTTCTCTACTGTTGTTGTGCTTGTATGCTTTCCTCTATCTCACCCTCTTGTCTCCCACTCCCTTTACTACCCTGCGCTTGCGAAGCAAAAATCAGGGTTAAGCATTCAGGTGCGTACTGTGCCGTGTGCCGTACGTGTGCCGTGTGCCATGTGCCGTACGTGTGCCGTACGTGTCTGCATTAAAAAAATTCATTTTCTCGGCAACCGTTGGTCCGATTGATACGAAATTTTACCATAGAAGCGCCTCTGCCTGAAGAATTTTTCTTATTCATAATTATGACGTTCATAGGTCATGTGGTACGGACGCCTCTTGGAAAAACGTTACACCTCTATATCTCCCAAACCACTCAATGGAAAAAATTGAAGCGTGTCTCATTGTCAAGTACTCACCATGGGGAATAAGATATGTTTATGGTGATGTCATCGGTGCCTTAATTATGACGTCATAATTCGACAAGTACAACGCTTGATCTGATTAGTATGAAGAAAACAAAAATTCCTCTGCAACTGTGTTGTGTTCTAGTTTTGAGAGTGCAATCATGATGTCATAGGTCATGTGGTACAGGCGCTATCTTGGAAAAATCGAAAAATGTTGCACCTCTATATCTCTGAAACCACTCAATGGAAAAAATTGAGACCTGGCTCATTGTCAACTACTCCCCATGGGGAATAAGATATGTTAATGCTGATGTCATTGGTGCCTTTGTTATGACGTCATACTTTGACAAATACAACACTTATTCATCCGATCATTATGATTTTTTTTTTCAGCAACTGTTGGTCTGATGGACACAATTTTCACCATAGGAGCGCCTCCTCCTTTAGAATATATTAATGATAATCAGGATGTCATAGGTCATGTGGTACAGGCGCTATCTTGAAAAAACCGAAAAAAGGTTGCACCTCTATATCTCCAAAACCGCTGCTTGGAAAAAAATTTAAACATGGCTCATTGTACAGAACTCCATATGGTGAATAGGTGTTGTTAACGATGACGTCATTGGTGCCATAATTATGACGTCATAATTCGACAGGGACAACGCTTAGTCTGATCAGTTTGAAATGTAATGAGTGTGATCTATGCAACAATTATATTAGAGAATATAAATTTATGATGTCATCGCTGACGTGGTCTGGCAGCCATATTGGATCAAAGAAAAACAATGTTAAAAAACAGAAGAGTTGGCTCACAACAAGTTGACTGTGCAGGGTAAGTATTCTATGAATACCATCTGGTTTATTGTATGTTTTATGGGTCCATGCATTTTCTCTTGTGCAATGTGTTAGCTCTTACACGAGCATTGACTCTGTATGTATATATATATATATACTAGCGGGGTCACCCGTGGGAATCCCACGGGCATGGATGTGTGTGACATTTCGACATATTGAGTTATATGCTGCACATTCATTTTTACAAAATGGTTACTGGCAAGTCATCAGATCCAGAAATGGTGTGAATTTAGTTATTTCACATAATATGTGACCCCTCACTCCTCTCCACCTGACACTCTCCTGTCTCCACCTGACACTCTCCTGTCTCCACCTGACACTCTCCTCTCTCCACCTAGCACTCCTCTCCTCTCCAAACCCTCACATCCCTCTCCTTTCCAATCCCTCACCTCTCCAATCCCTCACACTCCTCTCCTCTGCAATCCTTCACACGCCTCTCCAATCGCGCCTCACACTCCTCTCCAATCGCGCCTCACACTCCTCTCCAATCGCGCCTCACACTCCTCTCCAATCGTGCCTCACACTCCTCTCCAATCGTGCCTCACACTCCCCTCCAATCACTCCTCTCCAATCGTGCCTCACACTCCTCTCCAATCACGCCTCACACTCCTCTCCAATCGTGCCTCACACTCCTCTCCAATCGCGCCTCACACTCCTCTCCAATCGCGCCTCACTCGCCTCTCCAATCGGCTTTCCCCGTCTCGTTTCTCTCCTTTTTCTCCCGTCTCGTTCTTTTTCTTGCTCCAAATCGGCCCGTCGGAATCGGAAATCGGCCCGTCTCGCCCGTCGGCCCGTCGGAATCGGAAATCGGCCCGTCTTGCTTTTGTGCTTGTGCGTAAATAAATTGTGTTCATGACACCATTTCTGGTGTTGGGCTAGCGGCTAGGGTGCCGGCTTAGGATCCTGCCCTGGGTTCGAATCTCGGTCGATCGCCGAATTAATGCCAGGGGGGTTGACTCAGCCTGTCATCCTTCCGAGGTCGGCTAATTGAGTACCAGTTCACTGGTAATTCCCTGTTTGTCGTTAAAGGCGGCAAAAAGGGTTGGCGTCAGGAAGGGCATCCGGCCGTAAAACATTGCTTCAAAAAGGGGACAAAAAAACAACAACTACCACGGTCCCCGAAAAGGCCAACCCCCGCTTTGCGGGGAAAAATGGCCTCTAAACGGTGGTTTTTACACCATTTCTGGATCTGATGACTTGCCAGTAACCATTTTGTAAAAATGAATGTGCAGCATCTAACTCAATATGTCGAAATGTCACACACATCCATGCCCGTGGGATTCCCACGGGTGACCCCGCAAGTTTGCATTGACGTTCGTCGATGGACTCGTTCGCCCGTCTCATTCGTTTTCTTGCTGCATCCTGTTCAAGTCTGCGTTCTTCATCGATCGTCTCATTCATTTTGGAAATAGAAGTTTCCACGCAGCGCATGAATTGTCACGATCCTCAAGAGGAATTTGTCTCGTAATCATCAAATGATAAATGGCAAGTAAATTATATTGTGGAAAATTAAAGATTTCAAATAAACCTATTTAAAGTGTATTCGCACATAACTAATTTTAAAAAACGAAGAAATATCTCTCGGTAATTTCCTGAAACATATTTTACTTCCGGCTAATAATGTTGAATTAAATAAAAACGAAGAAATATATGTCGGCATCATTGTTGACGTTTTTGTGACGACTATCATCAAACGAAAAAGTAATATATCTTAACGGAAAAGCAAAAGCGAATTTTTAATATATATCGACACGTTGCCGTCGGTGTCATGTTGGGCGGTGTATGATACACCATGACGCGATTTTAAAAAATATATCTCTGCATTTTCCCGCGTGTGTGGAATGTTCTCAATTATTGCTGACACCGAGTCCAAAACCATCGATAAAAATGAAATCATATGGTGAGTTAGATTGGAGATAAAGGCGTGAGAGAGACTCAATGGCCTTGAAGTTGAAGTTACAGGCGTTTGAGAATTCATTTCGTTCTATAAACGGCAACTTTCATTGGATTTCCTTCCCGTTTTTTTTCAACCGAGTCGAAAACTATGTTAGCGACTGTGAAAAATGAAATGATATATCGAATTTTTAATATGTATCGACACGTTGCCGTCGGTGTCATGTTAGGCGGTGTATGATACACCATGACGCGATTTTAAAAAATATATCTGCATTTTCCCGCGTGTGTGGAATGTTCTCAATTATTGCTGACACCGACTCTAAAACCATCGATAAAAATGAAATCATATGGTGAGTTAGATTGGAGATAAAGGCGTGAGAGAGACTCAATGGCCTTGAAGTTACAGGCATTTGAGAATTCATTTCGTTCTATAAACGGCAACTTTCATCGGATTTTCTTCTCGTTTTTTTTCAACCGAGTCTAAAACTATGTTAGCGACTGTGAAAAATGAAATGATATATCGAATTTAAAATAGATATCGACACATTGCCGTCGGTGTCATGTTGGGCGGTGTATGATACACCATGACGCGATTTTAAAAAATATATCTCTGCATTTTCCCGCGTGTGTGGAATGTTTGTGGAAAATTAAAGATTTCAAATAAACCTATTTAAAGTGTATGCGCACATAACTAATAAAAAAAACGAAGAAATATCTCTCGGTAATTTCCTGAAACATATTTTACTTCCGGCTAATATGTTGAATGAAATAAAAACGAAGAAATATATGTCGGCATCATTGTTGACGTTTTTGTGACGACTATCATCAAACGAAATAGTAATATATCATAACGGAAAAGCAAAAGCGAATTTTTAATATATATCGACACATTGCCGGCGGTGTCATGTTGGGCGGTGTATGATACACCATGACGCTATTTTAAAAAATATATCTCTGCATTTTCCCGCGTGTGTGGATTGTTCTCAATTATTGCTGACACCGAGTCTAAAAGTAAAACCATCGATAAAAATGAAATCATATGGTGAGTTAGATTGGAGATAAAGGCGTGAGAGAGACTCAATGGCCTTGAAGTTACAGGCCTTTGAGAATTCATTTCGTTCTATAAACGGCAACTTTCATCGGATTTTCTTCCCGTTTTTTTTTCAACCGAGTCTAAAACTATGTTAGCGACTGTGAAAAATGAAATGATTTATCGAATTTGATTTGAAATAAAACTGGGGGAGAGCAAGACACCACGGGCCTACAAAACAGGACTCAAAGCTATGCGAGTTAATAAAATGGTGGATATTTGTTTATAGCCACTCCCAGAATGGGTGGAGCTATGGGTGGAGCTACTCTGCAAACCGAGTAAGCCACACCCCGGACAGACACCCAACAGATAGACAGACAGACAGACAGACAGAATCATCTACGGCTATTATAATATAGATATATATCTATATTATAATAGCCGTAGATGATTCTGTCTGTCTGTCTGTCTGTCTATCTGTTGGGTGTCTGTCCGGGGTGTGGCTTACTCGGTTTGCAGAGTAGCTCCACCCATAGCTCCACCCATTCTGGGAGTGGCTATAAACAAATATCCACCATTTTATTAACTCGCATAGCTTTGAGTCCTGTTTTGTAGGCCCGTGGTGTCTTGCTCTCCCCCAGTTTTATTTCAAATCAAATTCGATAAATCATTTCATTTTTCACAGTCGCTAACATAGTTTTAGACTCGGTTGAAAAAAAAACGGGAAGAAAATCCGATGAAAGTTGCCGTTTATAGAACGAAATGAATTCTCAAAGGCCTGTAACTTCAAGGCCATTGAGTCTCTCTCACGCCTTTATCTCCAATCTAACTCACCATATGATTTCATTTTTATCGATGGTTTTACTTTTAGACTCGGTGTCAGCAATAATTGAGAACAATCCACACACGCGGGAAAATGCAGAGATATATTTTTTAAAATAGCGTCATGGTGTATCATACACCGCCCAACATGACACCGCCGGCAATGTGTCGATATATATTAAAAATTCGCTTTTGCTTTTCCGTTATGATATATTACTATTTCGTTTGATGATAGTCGTCACAAAAACGTCAACAATGATGCCGACATATATTTCTTCGTTTTTATTTCATTCAACATATTAGCCGGAAGTAAAATATGTTTCAGGAAATTACCGAGAGATATTTCTTCGTTTTTTTTATTAGTTATGTGCGCATACACTTTAAATAGGTTTATTTGAAATCTTTAATTTTCCACAAACATTCCACACACGCGGGAAAATGCAGAGATATATTTTTTAAAATCGCGTCATGGTGTATCATACACCGCCCAACATGACACCGACGGCAATGTGTCGATATCTATTTTAAATTCGATATATCATTTCATTTTTCACAGTCGCTAACATAGTTTTAGACTCGGTTGAAAAAAAACGAGAAGAAAATCCGATGAAAGTTGCCGTTTATAGAACGAAATGAATTCTCAAATGCCTGTAACTTCAAGGCCATTGAGTCTCTCTCACGCCTTTATCTCCAATCTAACTCACCATATGATTTCATTTTTATCGATGGTTTTAGAGTCGGTGTCAGCAATAATTGAGAACATTCCACACACGCGGGAAAATGCAGATATATTTTTTAAAATCGCGTCATGGTGTATCATACACCGCCTAACATGACACCGACGGCAACGTGTCGATACATATTAAAAATTCGATATATCATTTCATTTTTCACAGTCGCTAACATAGTTTTCGACTCGGTTGAAAAAAAACGGGAAGGAAATCCAATGAAAGTTGCCGTTTATAGAACGAAATGAATTCTCAAACGCCTGTAACTTCAACTTCAAGGCCATTGAGTCTCTCTCACGCCTTTATCTCCAATCTAACTCACCATATGATTTCATTTTTATCGATGGTTTTGGACTCGGTGTCAGCAATAATTGAGAACATTCCACACACGCGGGAAAATGCAGAGATATATTTTTTAAAATCGCGTCATGGTGTATCATACACCGCCCAACATGACACCGACGGCAACGTGTCGATATATATTAAAAATTCGCTTTTGCTTTTCCGTTAAGATATATTACTTTTTCGTTTGATGATAGTCGTCACAAAAACGTCAACAATGATGCCGACATATATTTCTTCGTTTTTATTTAATTCAACATTATTAGCCGGAAGTAAAATATGTTTCAGGAAATTACCGAGAGATATTTCTTCGTTTTTTAAAATTAGTTATGTGCGAATACACTTTAAATAGGTTTATTTGAAATCTTTAATTTTCCACAATATAATTTACTTGCCATTTATCATTTGATGATTACGAGACAAATTCCTCTTGAGGATCGTGACAATTCATGCGCTGCGTGGAAACTTCTATTTCCAAAATGAATGAGACGATCGATGAAGAACGCAGACTTGAACAGGATGCAGCAAGAAAACGAATGAGACGGGCGAACGAGTCCATCGACGAACGTCAATGCAAACTTGCGGGGTCACCCGTGGGAATCCCACGGGCATGGATGTGTGTGACATTTCGACATATTGAGTTAGATGCTGCACATTCATTTTTACAAAATGGTTACTGGCAAGTCATCAGATCCAGAAATGGTGTAAAAACCACCGTTTAGAGGCCATTTTTCCCCGCAAAGCGGGGGTTGGCCTTTTCGGGGACCGTGGTAGTTGTTGTTTTTTTGTCCCCTTTTTGAAGCAATGTTTTACGGCCGGATGCCCTTCCTGACGCCAACCCTTTTTGCCGCCTTTAACGACAAACAGGGAATTACCAGTGAACTGGTACTCAATTAGCCGACCTCGGAAGGATGACAGGCTGAGTCAACCCCCCTGGCATTAATTCGGCGATCGACCGAGATTCGAACCCAGGGCAGGATCCTAAGCCGGCACCCTAGCCGCTAGCCCAACACCAGAAATGGTGTCATGAACACAATTTATTTACGCACAAGCACAAAAGCAAGACGGGCCGATTTCCGATTCCGACGGGCCGACGGGCGAGACGGGCCGATTTCCGATTCCGACGGGCCGATTTGGAGCAAGAAAAAGAACGAGACGGGAGAAAAAGGAGAGAAACGAGAC
Organism: Myxine glutinosa; assembly: GCF_964187855.1. Taxonomy (NCBI): domain Eukaryota; kingdom Metazoa; phylum Chordata; class Myxini; order Myxiniformes; family Myxinidae; genus Myxine; species Myxine glutinosa. The sequence continues at coordinate 55,605,622 of NC_136262.1, read as the reverse complement.
GGGGAAAGCCGATTGGAGAGGCGAGTGAGGCGCGATTGGAGAGGAGTGTGAGGCGCGATTGGAGAGGAGTGTGAGGCACGATTGGAGAGGAGTGTGAGGCGTGATTGGAGAGGAGTGTGAGGCACGATTGGAGAGGAGTGATTGGAGGGGAGTGTGAGGCACGATTGGAGAGGAGTGTGAGGCACGATTGGAGAGGAGTGTGAGGCGCGATTGGAGAGGAGTGTGAGGCGCGATTGGAGAGGAGTGTGAGGCGCGATTGGAGAGGCGTGTGAAGGATTGCAGAGGAGAGGAGTGTGAGGGATTGGAGAGGTGAGGGATTGGAAAGGAGAGGGATGTGAGGGTTTGGAGAGGAGAGGAGTGCTAGGTGGAGAGAGGAGAGTGTCAGGTGGAGACAGGAGAGTGTCAGGTGGAGACAGGAGAGTGTCAGGTGGAGAGGAGTGAGGGGTCACATATTATGTGAAATAACTAAATTCACACCATTTCTGGATCTGATGACTTGCCAGTAACCATTTTGTAAAAATGAATGTGCAGCATATAACTCAATATGTCGAAATGTCACACACATCCATGCCCGTGGGATTCCCACGGGTGACCCCGCTAGTATATATATATATATATATATATATATATATATATATATATATATATATATATATATATATATATATATATATATATATCTACTGCCAATGTTTGTCTATGGAGATTGCATGGCTGAATGCTTGATTACATATACAGTCACGTGAAAAAGTAAGTGCACCCCATGTAAAGTTTTGACTTTTTCAACATATTTCAACATGCAGCTATTTGATCTTCATTTCAACAATATTGATAGATAAAGGTGATATAATATTACAAATATCATGAAACATTTACATTTTGTCGTCCATTGTATAATTAAAATAAACACAAATGCAAATTTCGCATGTGGAAAAAGTAAGTACACCCCTATATTTATCACGACTTCAAATACCTAAAATTAGAATCAGGTGCACCAGCTCAGGTGCAAATGATTAGAACATCGTTAGAGAGGATCTTGGAGGAACCTGTCTTATTTAAACCTCAGATATTAAGTTTGGTTTGCTCTTTGTTGTTGAGGTGTGTGGCATCACCGTGCCTAGATCAAAAGAGCTCTCCTAGGCCTTCAGAAAGAAGGTTGTACAGACTTGGCATTTAATATGGTAAAGCGCGGTGTTACGCACGCTACTTGTAAGCAAGGAGGAAGCGGCCAACGCGGTAATTTGTAAGAGTCTTTATTCAAGAGCTCACTGTAACACTGAGCTGCTCAGGGCTGCGCGCCCCGTGTATATCGTGAGGCCACGCCTCTCTCCCGGGCGTGGCCCACCCCCACTTGGTGTGCGGGGTGATGTCACCACGTCAGTGCTTTCGTGTCCGCCACAATGGAATATTTTTTTTGTGGGGGTGAACTTACTTTTCAAGATGACTTAGAACCAAAAGTTCATTGGAATTATGTTGAAATTATTCTAGATTTTGTTAATGTGACCTTTAAAAGAAACAAAAACCACATTTGACATTTCGAAACAAATAAATTGATCCTTGAAAGTGATGTGAACTGATATCAAACTCAATTCATGGACAGTACTGTGTTAAACTTCTGTACGTTTTCCAGAAGTATCTCTTTGTTTTGCACATTAGCCAAAAATTTTTTTAAACAAAAACAAAAGTTAAATTACGACAGGGATTACGGACAGTAAAATTACAGTTCAGACTTCGTGTAACCCCCACGAGCATTCAGGAGAGCACGTACATGTTGAGGCATGCTGTTCACGCGATTTGCCAAGGTTTGGACAGGAATCGCTTGTCATGCAGTGACAATAGCCTGCTGCAATTCACGCACAGAGGTCGGCTGCTGGTCCAAGTGGTCGATTTGACGCGTTAAATCTGCCCACAAGTTCTCCATCGGATTTATATCCGGGGACATGGCAGCCCACCCCATATGCTCTATACCACGGTCAGCAAGAAAGTGTTGGATCATGCGAGCACGATGAGGCCGTGCATTGTCATCTTGGAAGACAAAGTTTCCTCGAAAGGCTGCACGAGCAAATGAAAGCAATGTTTCTTCCAGAATGGCCCTGTACTTGAACTGGTTCAGGTTTCCTTTCAGAACAACCAGGTCAGTTTTGCCCCCTGCATGAAAAGCAGCCCAAACGTTCACCCCACCACCTCCAGCTTGGACTCTTCGCACTATACAATCTTTGTTGTAGGCTTCATGCACTTGTCTGTGCACTCGGACGCGCCCATCTTAACGATAGACCAGAAATCTAGACTCGTCACTGAAGATCACGTGATTCCAGTGTCCTGGCTGCCATTGACGGTGCTCTCTGGCCCACTGCAATCGGCGCTGGCGGTGTTGTCTGGTCAGGCGTGGCTTTCTCAGGGGACGCCTGGCATGATAGCCTGCTTGAACCAGTCATTGGTTGACTAGCCTTCTGGATACAGGCACATTTGTCAGTTGCTGCCACTCAGCCCTAAGCCGATTAGCTGACTTGGTACGGCCATTGCGGACTAACCGGTGCAGCTGGCGATCATCCCTCCTTGTGGTTCTGCGGGGATGTCCTGGCCTCAGTATTGGAGTAGGGACACCCCTCTGAGCATTTCGTTTCAGCATCTTTGACACCTGAACTTGAGTGATGCCATACTGCCGAGCAATAGCACGCTCTTTCATGCCGTAATTTCGTAAAGCCACCACTCCATGACAAACAGCATTGTCGAGTTGACGGACCATCTCCAGAGGAAGCGGCAATAACTTTTGGAGACGTTCAGCAGTTGTTTTCCACTAATGCAGAACGCAACAACCCTTGTATACCCGACTGTGAAGCCAATCGTCAAATGCACCTGTCCGTACATTTTGCCACGCCACCTGTGATATAATCCTGTTGTTGACTTCTTGCTGTGACAGACAATCAGTGACATGGTTCTTTTAACAAATACATCACCAAAGTGTAAAAGAAACTCACCAGATTGATATACTGAGTTAAGAAAGTAAACCCAAGTCAAGAAAAAAAAAATATTCCAAATTAAATGCCAAGTCTGTAGATGCCTACGAGTTTGGGAAGGGATTTTAAAAGATCTCCAAACAATTTGAAATCAATCATTCGACTGTCCGTAAGATCATCTACAAGTGGAGAATATTCAAAACAACTGCCATCTTGTTCAGGCCAGGCCGACCCAGCAAGTTCAGCCCGAGAGCAGACCGCAAGATGCTGAAAGAAGACTCTAAGAACCCCAGAATGTCATCACGGGACCTACAGGTAGCCCTTGCCACTGTTGATGTCAAAGTGCACGAGTCTACCATTAGAAAGAGGCTGCACAAATTTGATCTACATGGGAGGTGTGCCAGGAGGAAACCTTTGCTGTCCAGAAAGAACATCAGGGCAAGACTATAGTTTGCCAATGAACACCTAGGCAAAGACCAGCACTTCTGGAACAATGTGCTCTGGACAGATGAGTCAAAGGTAGAGCTATTTGGCCACAGTACCAGAAGACATGTTTGGCGAAAACCAAAGTCAGTATTTGACCACAAGAACCTGATACCAACTGTAAAGCATGGTTGTGGGAATATTATGGTTTGGGGCAGCTTTGCTGCATCAGGGCCTTGGCAGCTCACCATCATAGAATCCACAATGAATTCTTCATTGTACCATTGGGTGCTTGAGGATAATGTGAGGCCATCTGTCGGAAAGTTGAAGCTCAAACGAAGGTGGACCTTGCAACATGACAATGACCTGAAACATACCAGTAAATCTACCAAGGAATGGCTGAAAAGAATGAAATGGAGGGTTCTGGAATGGCCAAGTCAAAGCCCGGATCTAAATCCCATCGAGATGTTGTGGGGGGATTTGAAACAAGCTGTGCATCCAAGAAACCCCTCAAACATCGCACAGCTGAAAGAATTCTTCATTGAGGAGTGGGCAAAAATTTCTCTCAGTCGATAAGTACACCCCAGGCTCTAATTGGTGGTATTGCCCCCTTTGGCAGAAACAACCTCAAGTAGGTGTTTCTTATAACTGTCTACCAGTCTCTGACATTGTCTGGGGGAAATTTTTGCCCACTCCTTCATGCAGAATTCTTTCAGCTGTACGATGTTTGAGGGGTTTCTTACATGCACAGCTCATTTAAAATCCCCCCACAACATTTCGATGGGATTTAGATCCGGGCTTTGACTTGGCCATTCCAGAACCCTCCATTTCATTCTTTTCACATATTCCTTGGTGGATTTACTGGTATTTTTAGGGTCATTGTCATGTTGCAAGGTCCACCTTCGGTTGAGCTTCAACTTTCCGACAGATGGCCTCACATTATCCTCAATCACCCTCTGGTACAATGAAGAATTCATCGTGGATTCTATCATAGTGAGCTGCCCAGGCCCTGATGCAGCAAAGCTGCCCCAAACCATAATATTTCCACCACCATGCTTTACAGTTGGTATCAGGTTCTTGTGGTCAAATGCTGTCTTTGGTTTTCGCCAAACATGTCTTCTGGTACTGTGGCTAAATAGTTCTACCTTTGACTCATCTGTCCAGAGCACATTGTTCCAGAAGTGCTGGTCTTTGCCTCGGTGTTCATTGGCAAACTTTAGTCTTGCTCTGATGTTCTTTCTGGACAGCAAAGGTTTCCTCCTGGCACACCTCCCATGTAGATCAAATTTGTGCAGCCTCTTTCTAATGGTAGACTCGTGCACTTTGACATCAACAGTGGCAAGAGCTACCTGTAGGTCGCGTGATGACATTCTGCGGTTCTTAGAGACTTATTTCAGCATCTTGCGGTCTGCTCTCGGGCTGAACTTGCTGGGGCGGCCTGGTCTGAACAAGTTGGCAGTTGTTTGGAATCTTCTCCACTTGCAGATGATCTTCCGGACAGTCGATTGATTGATTTCAAATTGTTTTGAGCTCTTTCTAAATCCCTTCTCAGACTCGTAGGCATCTATAACCTTCTTTCTGAAGGCCTCAGAGAGCTCTTTTGATCTAGGCATGGTGACGCAGCACACTTCAACAACAAAGAGCAAACCAAACTAAATGTCTGAGGTTTAAATAAGACAGGTTCCTCCAAGATCCTCTCTAACGATGTTCTAATCATTTGCACCTGAGCTGGTGCACCTGATTCTAATTTTAGGTATTTGAAGTGGTTATAAATGAAGGGGTGTACTTACTTTTTCCACATGCAAAATTTGCATTTGTTTATTTAAATTATACAATGGACTACAAAATGTAAATGTTTCATGATATTCGTTATATTATATCACCTTTATCTATCAATATTGTTGAAATGAAGATGAAATAGCTGTATGTTGAAATATGTTGAAAAAGTCAAAACTTTACATGGGGTGTACTTACTTTTTCACGTGACTGTATATGTATATATACATATATATATATATATATACGTATATATATATATATATATATATATATATATATATATATATATATATATATATATATATATATATATATATATATACATATATTGTTGTGGATATGAGAATGTTGTTTTTTTATTGTTGTGTAATGAATTGTTGTAAAATGTCACCCTCCTTCTTCCTTCTAATCCTTCCTTCTTCCTTCTTCTTCCTTCTTCCTTCTCCTTCCTTCTATGTCCTTCTGTCTAATGTCCTTCTAATGTCCTTCTAATGTTCTAATGTTCTAATGTCCTTCTAATGTCTTCCATTAATTTAAATACTCCATTGCACCAGTGAAATAAGAGTAGATTCCCTTCACCTTCCCCTTCCAACAATTGCCAACTGTTCCCTCCGCGACTCCATTTGCCACGAGGTCGGCTCGGAGAAGAAGGGGGAGGAGCTGCCGAATCCTGGGCGTACCCGCCCATCGTCATCAAGGGCGGAGCCAGAGGGCCGTGCCGACCAATCAGGACCGAGGCGAGCTCACCGATGGGCGTGTTCTAGAGGCCGGCGGCTTGATTTGCCCACGGGGTTATAAAGAGCGCGCGCGGAAGCCGTTAAAAAAAGAAGTGCGCACGAGGGCGAAGCAAGAGAGGAACGTCCTGAGAGAGATACGTCCTAAGATATACGTCCAAAGAGATACATGCAGAGATACGTGCGACGATCAAGTGCAAGCGAGTCAGAGCGGCGAAGTGCCAAGTAGGGCAAGTGCCGAGTGTGCAGTGCCAAGTGCAAGAGAGTTCTAAGGAGCAGCTTTGGCGAGCGCACGGTGCACCGGAGGGGCTTCGCCGTGCAGTATTGGAACCGTGGCTGTTTTGGCGATCCCAGCTTGGGTATTGACGGCGGCTATCCGCTTCCGGCCCAACCGATCCCCGCTGAACCTTCCTCCCCCGCCAAGCCATTCCTCCTTCTGATCCTTCCTGCCTGCAAATTCCCAATTCGTGTGAGTCCGTCTTTCGTTTGTTCTGTCCAGGGTTCTAAGTAAGACTGCCATAGATAAGCTAAGGTTCACTGTGTCCGCTTCTTCTTCTTCTGTTTTTATTTTATTATCCTTCCTTCTCCTTGGTTTCTTTGATTGTGTAAATAGTAGGAATAAATTTAGTAGCATTTCCAACCTTTTTGCTTTGGTGTTCTTCTTCTTCACATCCTTCGCTTTAGTCTTTTCCCCATTGAATATCTGTGGCGCGATTCGGCCAACGTTCAGGAATCGGGTTAGTCGGGGTAACTGTTCGGGAGCGGCGGCCATCCGCTCGGCAAACAACATCCTCGCCGTGGTCCCGTAACAACACATATATATATATATATATATATATATATATATATTTGCGGTTTTTAGAACCCTCCACTTTGTAAATATTGTAATATCCCTTATAAATAATCCCATGTAAATATTTCCATTTTTTGTGTAAGGTCAAAGGTCGCACGCTAGTTAGGCCACGAGCAACACGTAGCACACCATAGGATCTTCTTTAGTTATTTCATTAGTATGTGTTTCAGGTGAGGATCTGTTCCCAATAGTTTGACTCTGCATTGCATTAATCAAATAACCTAGGCCCCTTTCTCCAATCCTATTCATGTTGTGGCGTAGCCTTCCTCCAAATTGGGCTCCCTTGCTTGCCAGTAGCGTTCGCTGCCTGGCTCAGCCGCCATTACGCACGCGGTCAAGCTGGAGAGGAAGGGTGGAGCACCAAGAATGAAGGCATCGCCCCTCAACGCCCCATCAAGGGGCGGACCGGTGAGCGCTCACGACCACTCAGAGCCGAGGCCAGCTCACCGGTAGGCGGATCCAAAAGGCAAGTGGCTTGATACGCGAGTGGGTGATATAAGCGGCTGCGTGGGACTACTTCAGGGGATGAGCCAAGGAGATGCGCGAGAGAGGAGCCTGGGAGAGAGAAAGAGTCAAACCCAAGGAGATGTGAGAAGAGATGCGCGAGATGAGCCAGAGAGATGAGTGAGAGAAGAGAGGTGCCCGGGAGAACGATTTGAACCGATGCGAAAGGAGTCCTTGCTTGCCGTTTATGAACTATTGGAGGCGCACAACTGGCGAAGGCTAAGGGACAATTTGTTGCGTACGCCGCATCCCAGTCTTCCCCCCCCCGCGATATAATTGTCCGCTCACATTAAACGCCACGCAAAGCTGCCGGCCGCTTGACGTGGTACGAGTGAACACCCGGAGCGTGGACCGGAGTGGAGCGTGAACCTTGGGCCGGACCTTGACGCCTACCATCTGCTTGGACCCTTCTCTTCCTTCCTTCCTATCATTACCAACTCCCATGTAAGTCTGTCTGTATTGTCCTGGGCATGTTAATTCAGAGTGTTTAAGGTTGCCCTGTGTCCTTTTATTTCCTCCTTTTGTACATTACCTCTTTCGTTTCCTCTTCATTATTGGACAATAAATTCGGTGTTCTTCCTTTATCCGATTTCTTCTCATCCGACCGCTTTCGTCCTGTCCCCAATTGAATATCGGTGGCACGATATAGGAACCGCTATAATCGGGTTAGTTTTATTGCTAACGGCTCGAGCTTCGGATTGCTAAACCGCTCGGCAATCTTCCTTCTTGTCTGTGGCTCGAGCAGAAGTATCGCCCTGCTTTGCGGAGAGGTTGGCAAAGGTATCTGGGAACCCGTTGACCAGTCACCCTGGTCAATCTCAACCCCGCAAAGGAGCGCGATATCTTCTAGGACTCGGTCGGCCAGTGTAATAGACGAGGGGATTAAGCCCCCCCCCCCTCGGTAAGGGGAGCGCCATACTCCGCGATCCGCAACAATATATATATATATATATATACAGTATATATCGTTACGGACCGCGGATAAGATGTTGGTTTGCCGAGCGGATGGCACCGCGGCCGAACAGTTACCCCGACTAACCCGATTCCTGAACGTTGGCCGGATCGCGCCACAGATATTCAATGGGGAAAAGACTAAAGCGAAGGATGTGAAGAAGAAGAAAGACAAAGGGTAAGGAATACGAATATAATTTATTTACTATTTACAACCAAAAGTAACCAAGGAAGAAGGAAAGATAAGAAAATAATTTACAGAAGAATTCAGAGACACAGTGCAACGCTAGCTTACCTACAGTCTTAATTAACCCAGGGACAAGACACACAGAACAAACTCATGTACACAAAAGGATGGAAAGGCAGGAGGTGGATGGCTGGAGGGAGAGGAAGGTCCAACGGGTCCTGCAGCACGATCGGCGCGTTTCGCAGCCGCCGTTCCTTCGCGGCCCTGCTCTAAACTGCCGTCCAGGCCCCAAGCGGCTGTTGTTGCTGCGGTGGCTGCTGCTGCTGCTGCGGCTGTGTGGACGTCGCGTGCTCTTTTCAGGACTCGTCTCTCTCGTCTTGTCAAAGCTCATCTGGTCCAACCACTCAACTTAACAACTCAACACCACAACTCAACAACACAACTCAACAACTCCACTCAACAACTCCACTCAACAACTCCACTCAACAACTCCAAGTCCTTGCTTCTTGCGCGCGCGCTTTTATAGCGCCTCAGGCGATCAAGCCGCCGGCCTTCAGGACACGCCCATCGGTCAGCTCGCCTCGGCCCTGATTGGTCGGCACGGCCCTCTGGCTCCGCCCTTGATGACGATGGGCGGGCACGCCCTTCTTCCCCGAGCTGAGCACATGCTTAATGGTGGCTTTTGGGCGAAATCAGCAACCCACCGCTAAAACAAACCTGGCAAACTGCCCAGTGCAGTTGGCAATGGAGACTTGGAGGGGATGTAGCTGGAAATGGAGATTTTGGGAATGGGAATGAAAGGGGATCTATCTTGTTTCACTTGGTGCAATGGAGTGTCATCTTAATGGAAGACAAGGCCTTACCCTAATACACATAATAAAGATATAACGATCAACAAGGGGGGAAATCTATGATTGGCTGACGTGATTGTTTATGACCTAATTATGGGACGCCCTTTGACCTTTATACATAACTGGAGTAAGGAGGGTCCAGAATAAAGCAATAATAATAAAAAACACAATAAAAAAAACACAATCCTCATATCCACAACAATATATATATACATACATACATACATACATAATTGTAAGAGGTTGGAGAACCCATTATGAATCATACATATATGGAGTTACGGTTTTCAGAAAACCCGGGGAGACACCGACAACACGTAAGGGTTCTGTTACGGATTTGTAACTTCCGTTGTTGTGGTTTTCACCCACTTGACATATTTCTGATATTATGTACTATTATTATTCTCAAAAGGTTTATTATTCATGAACAGTTATCTAAAGTTAAAAAGGCTAACTTTAAATGATACCGGAAACCGAACCGGAAGACGACGTGAGAGAAGAGGAAGAGGCGTGGCGAGCAAAGTCGGAGAAGACGCGTGACGTCGAGGCTCCGTAGCGAGCGTGGTCTACCGAAAGTCGCGAGGGAATTTTGAGGTTCTTGAAAGGACATCCGGCGATAGGAATTATCGCTGGAATTGAGAAATCTGCGTAGTTAGGTTTGGGCGCTGAGATTTCGACGAATCTTCGCCTAGTCACATCGACTCACGTAAGAGCCGGTATTGTATTTGAGTCCGTTTGTCTGGCTGTGTCTGTCTGTCTGTCTGTTTGTTTGTCCACACAGAATAAATATGATTTTCTCTGCAACCGTTGGTCCGATCGACAGGACATTTTCACCATAGGTGCAACTCCACCTGTATAATTTTTTTAATGATAATTATGACGTCATAGGTCACGTAGTTCGGCCGCCATCTTGGAAAAACCGAAAAAGTTTGCACCTCCATATCTCTGAAAGCGCTGAATAGAAAAACTTGAGACATGGCTCATTGTAAAGAACTCTCCAAGGGGAATAGATTATGTTAATTATGATGTCATAGGTGCCTCCATGATGACGTCATAATTCGACAAGTACAAAACTTCATCCGATCAAGATGAAATTTCTTGAGCGTCCTGTCCGCATAAATTGGTGGAGAAAAAAAAATGATGACGTCATCTGTAGTAAGTTCAGGAATCTCCTTTAATCAAGTGGTTTATTAAAGACGATACCAAGCTCTCACAGAGCACACGGCCATCATGACGAGCCGCCATTAACCACTGAAGCCACGCCCCCAGACGTCACTACGCAGTACATAGTACCAATCACAACATCTCCCTTTCATTGAAATTATTATGTTTGTATGCAACAAAACACTACTAAACTAAATCAAAATAATAAACACAATCAGACACAACTTGAACCACACATAGATGGGATATGGGGTTACTGTTATAACTCTTAACCAAAATGTAATTACTGCTCAGTATGATTAGCTAAAACAGAGAAAACACAGAATCATTCCAATCAACACATTGTCTCTGCACCAATATTACAAGGGCTGATTTCTGATGGTCGTTATTCACTATCACGATATCTCAATGGTTTTCGAATCACACGGCCTGATCTGGTCGAGTACGGAGAGTTGTCCGGCCTTGTTGTCTCAGCACTCTCGTCATCCTTGGAGCTGGAGCAGCCATTAGTTTCCATTGCTGAAGCGTCGTTGTTGAAATGTACGCGTCGAGCAGTTGGTAGACTTTGATGTGTTGGTTGGGTCGGTTCGTCCTTCCAGTTGGCGCCACAATCGGGTGGATGAAGTTCACGCAAGTGTGACCTGGTTCTTCGAAGATGCGTCCCGTTAGGCGTCTGTACTATATACGAGCAGGGTTCATTACAGCGAGCCACAACTTTCCCGGGGTACCATTGGTGCGTGTCCTTGTTCAGAATCCGAACCCGATGTCCAATAGCCAATTCAAGTAATTGCGGCCCGGCCGTTCTGTTGTATTGCTTCGCCATCCGGTCTCCGCGTTCCTTCAATCGTTCCTGAATTTCCTGATGCCTTTGTTGTGCAGGAACCAACAGACGACTTGGTAGGTTGGTGTGTATGGGTTGGTTGAACAGCATTTCGCTTGGACTTGGGAGGTGGGAATCTACACGTGTGCACCTCAGGTGTTGTAGTGCAATATCTATGTCACTCCCTGATCTAATACACTTTTTGATCATGTTCTTCACTGTTTGAACTTGTCTCTCAACCAATCCATTACTGCGTGGATACCTCGGCGATGTTGTCGTGTGTTTTACATTCCATTTGGTACACATATCATGGTATGGCTTACCCACATATTGAGGTCCATTGTCCGATATGATCTCCAGAGGTGGGCCGAACATACTGAAACATTCCGATGTGGCCTTGGCTACTGCACTGCTTGTCGTGTATTCCATTCTCTTCACAACTGGGTACTTGGTGTAATAATCCGTCACCAAGAGGTAGGTCTGCCCGTGTAGCTCACACATATCACTGGCTGCCTTTGTCCATGGTACCGCTGGTATCTCACGAGCTATCATAGCCTCACGCCTTTGTTCTGGTTGGTTCTCTTGACATGCCTTACATGTTCTGACAGCTCTCTCAATGTCCAGATATATACTTGGCCAGTAAACACATTCGCGTGCTAGACGTTTTGTCTTTTCGATCCCCATGTGCGCCTCATGGAGCTGGTCGAGGATATCCTTCCATAGCTGCTCTGGAATTAGTACCTGTCGACCTTTGAAGAGAACACCGTCACAAATACCAATTTCATCACGGTATGGCCAGTATGGACGTAGGTCCACAGGCAGCTCTGTAATCCTAGCAGGCCACCCTCCATGAACAACCTGCTGCAATGCTCGAAAGGTTCTATCAGCCTTTCCACACTCTCTGAGTTGGTCCTGTTTCCTTGAGCGGAAATCAATGAGGTCAAAGCGATGATGATCATCCACATCATCAAGCTCAATACCATCTACACGTGTGTCCAACTGCAGTTCCTGATTGTTCTCTGGGTTCGGTAGCCTCGACAGCGTGTCTGATAGCATCATCTCACGGCCGGCCTTATACTCGAGATCAAAATCGTAGCCTTGGATTTTCACAATAAGGCGCTGAAGCCGTGGAGGGGCGCTTGTAAGCGGTTTGCTGATGATCATGACCAATGGTTTGTGGTCTGTGTATACCTTGAAGCGTTTCCCAAACACATAAGTATGGAACTTCTGTATGCCAGCAACAAGGGCCAGGGTTTCCCGTTCAATGTTTGAATATGCAGACTGAGTGGGTGTCAGAGTACGTGACGCAAAAGCAACAGGCTTGTCATCCTGCAAAAGGCATGCACCCAGTCCCTTCTGTGACGCATCTACTTCCAAAACGGTCTCCTTGTCATGATGATAGTATGTTAGACAGGTGTCTGCATCAACACTCTGTTTCAGTTGCTCAAATGCAAACTGATGGTCTTCCTGCCACATGAATGGCACTCCATTCTTCAGTAAATCTCGGAGGGGTGCCACTTTATCTGCAAAGTGGGGAATATGTGGTGACAGATAGTTCATCAGTCCAATGAATCGGCTCAAGTCTTCCTTATCCTGCGGTGACGGCATCTTCCGGATGTCGCAGATCTTCCCAGGATCAGGTGAGATTCCTTGTTTGCTGTAGATCGAGCCGAAGAAGTTGATACGGTCGGTCTTGATGATACATTTCAAAGAGTTGAAAACCAGACCCTCTCTTCGTGCTACTTTCATCAGGTTCAGAAGATTACGATCATGCTCCTCTTCAGTTCGGCCTGATACTGCCACATCATCGGAGATATCAATACAGCCTGGTGCTTGCTCGAGTATGCAGTCCATGGCTTGCTGGAACAGATCCTGGCTGACACATAACCCAAAAGGCAATCTCTTGAAGCACCAGCGCCCAAAAGGTGTGCGGAATGTGGTCAAATCCTGGCTTTCCTCATCCAGATGCACAGCCCAATAACCAGCCCGAGCATCTAATTTTGAGAATATTGTGGTGTCAGCAAATTCTGGGTTCAGCTCGTCTTATGTCGGTATTTTATGTGGACACCTCTTCAGCCAAGAGTTCAGGCATTTCGGATCGAGACATACGCTTAAGCTCCCATCTTTCTTTACACTATTACAGATGGAAGAGCACCAATCCGTATGATAGTCCACTTCCCTGATGATACCCTGTTTTTCCATTTTCATTAGTTCCTCCTTCAACTTCCCTTTGATGTGAACACTACACTTCCTTGGTGCGCCAATCAATGCCTTTGCATCAGGCTTTAGATGAAGCCTCACTTTTCCTTTAAAATTCCCAATGCAGTCAAACCTGTCTGGGAACAGCCTTTTCAAATCATCCACGGAATTCACCTTGTCGGCCTGTTCCTCATGGCGCATTGGTTTTGGAATCCTTGATGCTGGAGGTGCAGCCTTCAGCAATGTCCTCCGTTGCCCAGCAATGCTGTTTATGGTGACGATGTTGAGCCGTTCACACGCTGGTAGTCCAAGTACTGCAGGTCCAGGTACTTCAACCACATAGAACCTGTACTTGAACCAATCTGAGTCTTTATATCGACACAAAAGCTTGAGGATTCCATGACACTTGATCTACTGCCATTGTAAGCAGTGAGCTTGGTCCCACCAATCTGAGTCAGTTTTGACATCCATTTGTTTCCATACATGTCCTTCACAATACGCATTGGCAAAGTATTCCCTGACGCACCTGTATCCACTTTCAACTGCAGTTTGTATACACCTTTCATGTCAGGGCATGTGTACACTTCATCCCTCGTCTCCTTCATACACAGTGCGGATACCCTGATCACGTGAAACGGCTTAGTGTGTTCATATGCGTCAGTGTCACTTTCGTAACTGTCTTCATCGCCTTCAGTACAATACCCCGACACTTCATTCACTGAGGTCCCATTATTGTTACTTCCCCGAAGCATACCTCTCAACTTGCTTTTGATGACTCGACGGCCTCTTCCACCCATTGCAGGACGGCGGCTCCACTCGTATCCATCAGCATATCTCGTGCTTCGTTTGGGATTTTCACAACAACGGGCCCAGTGTCCCAGTTCACCACAATACTTACAATAAATCATTGTATGCTGGGCAGTTCCGTGGTGGATGTGATAGTCCACACTTTTTGCACTTTTGTCGATGTGTCATGGCATTCACAGACGATGAAGGCCCTTCCATCTTCTGGATGGCCTGCTTTCCGATTACCATTGCTTCGTACTTGCGTCCCTCACTTAAAACCAGGTCCATGTCGTACCCGACCTCCTGGTCGAGCAGATGCTTTTGAAAATCATCATGTGGGGTGCTCGCAACAATCAACTCGATAATCCGTTCCGAGAGTTCTGCTTCGGAGAAATTGCACAACCTTCCCTTCCGTCGGCATCGGTTGACGAAATCATCAATGGACTCTCCTTGCTGCCGAAATCTCATCATTTCCAGCCGGTGAATCCGAAAGTTTACATGAATGTCCAACTGATCCTCGAATAATTTATATAATTTATCCGGATCCTTTTTATCATCCTCACTCAGAGTCGATGCATTGATCCGCCTCAGTCCTTCGTCTCCCACAGCAATCTGGATCTTGATGGCCTGTCTGGCTTTAGCATCGATGCCCTCGTCCGACAGCACCAAGTTCATTCGTTGCTTGAATAACTTGAAGGTCTCCGCCAGGTCCGAGCTGGACCAGTCCATTGTCGGGAACTTCGCCATGTTGAAAAAAACGCGGAACGTGCCGCCGTGGTAATCCGCAAAGAAAACAAGACCAAACGTCAAACTGCTTGTTGATCTTCACGATCCCGCGCTGCCACCATGTAGTAAGTTCAGGAATCTCCGTTAATCAAGTGGTTTATTAAAGACGATACCAAGCTCTCACAGAGCACACGGCCATCATGACGAGCCGCCATTAACCACTGAAGCCACGCCCCCAGACGTCACTACGCAGTACGTAGTACCAATCACAACACTTGAGACATGGCTCATTGTAAAGAACTCTCCATGGGGAATAGATTATGTTAATTATGATGTCATAGGTGCCTCCATTATGACGTCATAATTCGACAAGTACAAAACTTCATCCGATCAAGATGAAATTTCTTGAGCGTCCTGTCGGCATAAATTGGTGGGGAAAAAAAATATGATGACGTCATCGGTCACGTGGTTCGGCCGCCATATTTGTTTGAACACAAAAGCCTTAAAAACCACTGAAAATACATCCTGGCGAGGGTTTGCAATCTCTGATTGCTCTTTCTTGTTTAAATTGCAATGTAAATGATGTTGGCTACTGTGTGCTATACGAGATATACGCTATACGACATAGTGATAGATATACGCATCTGTCTTTACCGTTTCGGAGATCGGAGATCGGAGATCGGAGATCGGAGATCGATGCTGGTGTGTGTGTTACTGTGTGTGTGTGTGTGTGTGTGTGTGTGTGTGTGTGTGTGTGTGTGTGTGTGTGTGTGTGTGTGTGTGTGTGTGTGTGTGTGTGTGTGTGTGAATGAGAGAGAGATAGAATTGTAACAGAAATGAAAAAACGAGATGTGTGTGTGTGTGTGTGTGTGTGTTACTGTGTGTGTGTTACTGTGTGTGTGTTGCTGTGTGTGTGTTGCTGTGTGTGTGTTGCTGTGTGTGTGTGTGTTACTTTGTGTGTGTGTGTTGTGTTACTTTGTGTGTGTGTGTGTGTGTGTGTTACTGTATGTGTATGTTACGGTGTGTGTGTATTACTCTGTGTGTGTGTGTGTGTGTGTGTTAATGTGTTTGTGTGTTACTATTTGTGTGTGTGTTACTATGTGTGTGTGTGTGTTACTATGTGTGTGTGTGTGTTACTGTGTGTGTTGCTGTGTGTTACCGTGTGTGTGTGTGTGTGTGTGTGTTACTGTATGTGTGTTACTGTGTGTGTGTGTTACTATGTGTGTGTGTGTGTGTTGCTGTGTGTTAATGTGTGTGTGTGTTACTCTGTGTGTGTGTGTGTTACTCTGTGTGTGTGTTACTATCTGTGTGTGTGTTACTCTGTGTGTGTGTGTGTGTGTGTGTGTGTTACCGTGTGTGTGTGTGTGTGTGTGTGTGTGTGTGTGTGTGTTACCATGTGTGTGTGTGTGTGTTACTGAAACTGAACGAAACTGTCAGCTGAAGGAGCAAAATAATGTCATTGTTTTACACGCATGGTGTAGCGGATACCACTGGGTATACACAATCGCGTTGCACCTACTGAGGACGCGGAGCGATCACCATGCCGGGCTCGCCCAGGACGCCCGGGCACGCCCAGCCTCGCCTTTCCAGGGCTCGTCCAGGACGCCCGGGCATGCCCGTTCACGACTTGCCAGGCCTCGTCCAGGACGCCCGGGCATGTCCAGACTCGCCTTTCCAGGGTTCGCCCAGGACGCCTGGGCACACCCAGCCTCGCCTTTCCAGGGCTCGTCCAGGACGCCCGGGCATGCCCGCTCTCGACTTGCCAGGCCTCGTCCAGGATGCCCGGGCACGTCCAGACTTGCCCTTCCAGGGTTCGCCCAGGACGCCCGGGCACGCCCGGTCTCGCCTTTCCCGGGCAAACGCTCCGGGATAATGTGTATATATATTGCTGCCCGATAAACGGGCTTTTCAGAGTACCCGAGTTGATTTGACACAATAAAGAAACTCGGACGAATTCCAGCTTTTTGTCGCGTCCATTCTTCCGATTTACGTTTTAGCACAGCTCCTACATTGGTGACCTGACATGGACACGGCAGTTGCCCTCAAACTGCCTACCTTCTGGGAGGCTCACGCGGCGGTTTGGTTCGCCCAGGCGGACTCCCTGTTCGCCCTGCGAGGCATCACAGCCGACGACACCCGCTTCCACCATGTGGTAGCAGCACTCGGCTCAGCCACCGCGGCCCGTGCCCTGAGCCTCCTCGAGAGCCCGCCAGCTGCTGACAAATACGACGCGATTAAAAAGCTCCTCCTCGACGTTTTCGCCCTCCCATCGGCGGAACGCGCACGGCGCCTGCTCGACCTGCCCAAGCTCGGCGACACGCGCCCGCCCGAGCAAATGGACTACATGCTCTCACTGCTCGGCGAGCACTCTCCGGCTTTCCTGTTCCGGGAGCTGTTCCTCCGTCAGCTGCCTAGCCAGGTGCGCCTCGCCCTGGCAAGCACGACGATCACGGATCCCCGCGCCCTCGCCAGGGAAGCCGACAAGATCTCCGCGGCAGGCCAACGCATTGGAGCAGCGACCTGGAGCCCACCGCCATCCGAAGCAACGCCCATGGCGCCCGAGCACCCGGCACGGTCGACGACCGAACTGCCGACGCAATTGGCGGCCGCTACGCCGCGCCGACCACCTCCAGCACGACGACCGGGGCCCCAACCTGACCAGGCATGGTGTTATTATCATGCCAGGTTCGGACAGAAGGCCCGGACATGCCAACCCCCGTGCACCTTCGGCAAGCCGGGAAACGGCCGTGCCGGCGTGCATTACCAGCCATGCGCGCCGGCCACACGGGCAACTTACCTTTCATCAGGGACAAAGCGTCCGGACGGCGCTTCCTGTGTGACACCGGCGCCCAACTGAGCGTCATACCCGCCTCCGATCAGGACAGGCAGTCCGTGGTTTGCGGCCCCTCCTTGGTTGCGGCCAACGGATCGGCCATCCGCACCTTCGGCCCGCGCAACGTCACCCTCTGCTTCGGCAGCCAACGCTTTAATTGAACTTTTGTAACCGCAAGCGTGCCCATGGCTCTGCGAGGCGCCGACTTCCTCTGCGCACACGGACTGCTGGTTGATGTCAAACGGCGTCGCCTCGTCAACGCCGAGACCTTCAGCTCCCTGGCATGCACATTGAGCAGCTCCGCTCCGACCGAGCTGGCATGCGCCCTCCCGGCGGCGAACGAGTTTGCTCGCCTGCTCACGGAGTTCCCGGCCCTCACGCGGCCGACGTTTTCGGCCGTCGCAGTACGACATGGGATCGAGCACCACATACCAACCACGGGCCCGTCGGTCTACGCCAGAGCCCGCCGCCTCGACCCAGCCAAGCTCGCCATGGCCAAAGCTGAGTTCGACGCTTTGGAACACCTCGGCATTGTGCGGCGCTCCGATAGCGCGTGGGCTTCGCCACTACACATCTTCCCAAAACCAGGGGGTGGCTGGCGCCCATGTGGCGACTACCGCCGCATTAACGACGCTACCACCCCCGACAGGTATCCGATCCCGCACATCCAAGACTTCTCCGCCCGTTTGGCAGGACGGGTCATTTTTTCGAAGATCGATTTAATACGGGGATACCACCAGGTACCTGTCAGGGCGGCCGAAGTCCCAAAAACGGCCGTTACCACGCCGTTCGGCTTATTCGAATTCCTGCGAATGCCATTTGGCCTCGAGAACGCGGCTCAGGCGTTCCAGCGCTTGATGGACGGCGTGCTGCGCAACCTGCCATTCCTCTTCGTTTACCTGGACGACATCCTCGTCACCAGCACGTCCCGGGCCGAGCACCTCCTCCACCTCCGAACACTGTTCGGGCGCCTCAGCGAGCACGGCCTCATCGTCAACCCGGCCAAATGCCACTTCGGCACGACGGCCGTTGATTTTTTGGGCCACCACATCACCAAGAACGGGGCCGTGCCGCTGCCAACCAAGGTCGAGGTCATCACCACTTTTCCGCGTCCACGCTCCATAAAGGCCCTGCAGGAATTCCTTGGAATGGTGAATTTCTATCACCGCTTCGTGCCCTGCGCTGCTCAACTCATGCGGCCCCTCTACGAAGCCCTCCGGGGCAAGCCGGCCAAGCACGACGTCGTCTGGTCCGCAGCCATGGACGTGGCCTTTAAAAACTCAAAGCGGGCCCTCGCCGACGCAACACTGCTCGCTCACCCGGTGCTCAACGCTCCCATCGCCCTCACCACGGATGCCTCCGACTACGCGGTGGGCGCCGTACATGAGCAATGGGTGAACGGGGTTTTCAGCCACTCGCTTTTTTCAGCCGGCAACTCCGGCCGAACGAGCTCAAATATAGCACGTTTGACCGTGAGCTCCTCGGTCTACACCTGGCCCTTCGCCATTTCCGCCACCTCCTGGAGGGCCGACCTTTCACGGTGTTCGTCGATCACAAGCCGTTGGTTTACGCAATGGCCAAGGTCACGGAGTCGTGGTCGGCCCGCCAACAGCGCCACCTCTCCGCCATGTCGGAGTTTACCACGGACATCCGGCACGTCGCCGGCAAAGACAACGCCGTGGCCGACTGTCTTTCTCGGGCCAGCGCGAACGCGGTCCACCTCGGCGTGGACTTCGCGCTTTTGGCGGCTGACCAAACCACCGACACCACGGTGCAAGCCCTCCGGGCGGCGGACACGGGCCTCCGCCTGGCCGTCATCCCCTTCGCGGACACTGTCCTGCTCTGCGACGTCTCCCAAGGCCAGCCTCGCCCCATCGTGCCCGTTACCTGGCAACGCCGCATCTTCTCCTCCCTCCACGGCCTTTCCCACCCGGGACGGAAAGCTTCCCAGAAGCTGGTGTCGGCGCGATTCGTCTGGCACGGCCTTCGACGGGACGTCCGCGATTGGACCAGCACCTGCACAGCCTGCCAACAGGCCAAGGTCCAGCGACACACCCAGGCCCCGCTGGCACCTTTCACCGTGCCCGAACGACGTTTCGACCACGTCAACGTGGACCTGGTGGGCCCCCTCCCCCCATCACGGGGTTTCACACACCTGCTCACCATGGTGGACAGGACCACCAGGTGGCCGGAGGCCGTTCCCCTCATCTCCACCACCACCGCCGACGTGGCGCAGGATTTCATCGCCCCCTGGGTCGCCCGCTTCGGCGCACCGGCGGACATCTCGTCGGACCGCGGACCGCAGTTCACCTCCGAGCTGTGGGGCGCGGTCGCCCGCAACCTGGGGGTCAAGCTCCACCATACTACGGCCTACCACCCCCAAGCCAACGGGTTGTGCAAGCGGTTCCACCGCTCCATGAAGGCCGCGCTCATGGCCGGCCTTCAGGACGGCGGTTGGGCCGACCGGCTGCCGTGGGTCCTTTTGGGGGTCCGCACGGCCCCCAAGGAGGACCTCCGGGCGTCCACCGCTGAGCTTGTCTATGGCCAGGCGCTACGCGTCCCGGGCGAATTCGTGCCCGACGCTACCAGTCCCTGGTCCGCAGCTCACCAGCGCTCGGACCTCCAGGAGACCGCCCGACGGTTTTCCCCCGTGCCAACGTCCCACCACGGTGACCCCCAGTCCTACGTCCCCCCAGCGCTTCGCACAGTGGAGTACGTTTTTGTGCGTCATGACGCACATTGGGGGCCACTCCGGCCGCCGTACGATGGGCCCTTCCGGGTCCTGCGACGGGACGACAAGTCGTTCGTCATCGACATCGGTGGCAGGTCGGACCGGATTGCGGTGGACCGCCTCAAGACGGCGCACGTGGACATCGACCAACCGCCACAGTTGGCCCTTCCACCGCGGCGAGGCCGCCCCCCATCCACGGTGCCCCCCACTCGACCGCCCACCACCACACCGGACCCCCCCCCCCCCCACGACCCGCCAGGGGTCGCTTCGGCCGGGTCATCAGGACCCCCCTTAAATTGACCCTGCTGGTGCAAGTCGATTCTGGGGGGACGTGTGTAGCGGCTACCGCTGGGTATACACAATCGCCTTGCACCTACCGAGGACGCGGAGCGATCACCATGCCGGGCTCGCCCAGGACGCCCGGGCACGCCCAGCCTCGCCTTTCCAGGGCTCGTCCAGGATGCCAGGGCATGCCCGCTCTCGACTTGCCAGGCCTCGTCCAGGACGCCCGGGCATGTCCAGACTCGCCTTTCCAGGGTTCGCCTAGGACGCCCGGGCACGCCCAGCCTCGCCTTTCCAGGGCTCGTCCAGGACGCCCGGGCACGCCCGGTCTCGCCTTTCCCAGGCAAACGCTCCGGGATAATGTGTATATATATTGCTGCCCGATAAACGGGCTTTTCAGAGTACCCGAGTTGATTTGACACAATAAAGAAACTCGGACGAATTCCAGCTTTTTGTCGCGTCCATTCTTCCGATTTACGTTGGAGCACAGCTCCGACAATGGTTTATTAAATTGCAGAAGCACAGCCTGGTACTTCGTAAGCAGTTTGTGAATGTAACTTCCATGGGATCGGGAGTCACTCCACTGCATCAGCGTCCACTGCACCTGTGATTAATTTTTAAAATTCCCTCTGGAAGTCGAGATGATGGACACAGATTGCGTACGTACCGTGTATCATAATCATATTCCCGTCAGGAAGCGATTTATTCAAAGCCGGATACTTTTGCTGGCGTGTATATTTTTATTATTATATATATATATATATATATATATATATATATATATATATATATATATATATATATATATATATATATATATATATATATATATAAAACACAGTTTGTGTGTGTGTGTGTGTATGTGTGTGTGTGTGTGTGTGTGTGTGTGTGTGTGTGTGTGTGTGTGTGTGTGTGTGTGTGTGTGTGTGTGTGTGTGTGTAATGTTACCGATAGACTCCTAAACGGAGAGGCTCACGTACTTGATATTTGGCACAGACATGGCCATTGATTGGCTAACTTGGCTAACTCGAGCTCGAGAGAGCCATAATGCGCTACGTTATGGCAAAAAATATGGGTCTAAAGATGAAAGGGAAAAAACCTATGTGGTGTGAATGGCAATGTTCGTCGCTGAAATGTGAAAAAAGGCAATTGCTTTTCGCTCTGAAATACGTGCGAACGCGTAACTGAGTTAATGGCGGCAAGGAACATCACGTGATCGCTCTGAGCGAATCAGCGCGCTGCTCTGCGACCGGTCAGATTCCGTGCATAATATTCCTCGCTGAAATGCGCTGAGGCAAACATATGGTTAAAAAATATTATGAAATCAATTTTTAGGTCGGCCATGTTCTTACCAGGCTCAATGGCCATGTCTGTGCCAAATATCAGGTACGTGAGCCTCTCCGTTTAGGAGTCTATCGGTAATATTACACACACACACACACACACACACACACACACACACACACACACACACACACACACACACACACACACACACACACACACAAACTGTGTTTTATATAGATAATATATATATGTATATATATATATATATATATATATATATATATGAAGCGCGATGCTGCGCGCGCTAATGCTTACGCAAGGAGCAAGCGGACAACGCGGTTCATAAAAGAGTCTTTATTGAAAGTACTCAAACTGCAGCACTGAGCTGCTCCGGGCTGCGCGCCCCGTGTATATCTTGAGGCCACGCCTCTCTCTCGGGCGTGGCCGCCGCCCACTTGGTGCGCGGAATGATGTCACCACGCCAGTGGGCTTTCGTGTCCGCCACACGCGCCCCCCCAGAATTCCCGCGCACCTGGAGGGCCAGTTTGCGGGGCAAACGGATGACCCGGCCGAAGCGCCCCCTGGCGATCGGCGGCGTCCGGGGTGCAGGGATGCCAGGTGGGATGCCTCTGGCTGCCCCTGGGATGGGTGCAGGACCGGGGGGCGGCGTGGCGGCGGGGCTGGGTGGTGCCGGGGGTCCGCCCGCAGGGGGGCGGCCCCGACGCGGGGGTCAGGCCACTGGCGGTGGATGGTCCACGTCGAGGTGGGCCGGCTTGAGGCGTTCTACAGAAACGCGGTCAGGAGTACCGCCGATGTCCAGGGTGAAGTGCTTCGCCCCGGTCTCCAGCACGCGGAAAGGCCCGTCGTACGTGGGCCGCAGTGGTGTCCGGTGGGCATCGTGGCGGACGAAGACGTACTCCGCCGTGCGAAGCTCCGGGGCGACGTGCATCGGTGGGTGCCCGTGGCATGCCGTTGGCACCGGGGCGAACCTCTGGGCGGTCTCTTGCAGAGCGGAGCACTGCTGTGCCGCGGACCATGGTGCCGTGGAGTCGGGGAGGAACTCGCCCGGCACCCGCAGCGGTTGCCCGAAGACCAACTCCGCCGCGGATGCGCGCAGGTCCTCCTTGGGCGCCGTCCGGAGGCTCAGCAGGACCCAGGGGAGCCTGTCGACCCAGGCGCCGTCGCGGAGGGTGGCCCGGAGCGCGGCCTTCAATGAGCGGTGAAATCGCTCACACAGGCCGTTAGCCTGGGGGTGGTAGGCCGTGCTTCAGTGCAGCCGGACCCCGAGCCCCTGCGCGACCGCCCCACAGAGCTTCGAGGTGAAATGGGGGCCGCGGTCGGACGAGATGTCTGAGGGGGTGCCGAACCGGGCGACCCAGGTGGCGATGAAAGCCTGCGCGACGTCCGCCGCCGTCGTCGACGCCAAGGGCACGGCCTCCGGCCACCGGGTGGTGCGGTCCACCATGGTGAGGACGTGGGTGAAACCCCGCGAGGGAGGCAGAGGTCCCACCAGGTCCACGTGGACGTGGTCAAACCGGCGTTCCGGCACCGTGAACGGGGCCAACGGGGCCTGGGTGTGCCGGTGCACCTTGGCGTGCTGGCACGCGAGGCACATCCTGGCCCAGCCGCGGACGGCCTTCCGGAGGCCATGCCAGACGAACTTGTCGGCGATCAACCTTTGGGAGGCCCTTGCGCCCAGGTGGGACAGGCCGTGGATGGCGTCAAACACCTGGCAATGCCAGCCCATGGGCACGATGGGACGAGGCCGCCCGAGGGAGACGTCGCACAAGAGGGCCGCACCCACACCGTCGAACAGCACCTTGGTGACGCGGAGGCCCTTGACGGCGGTCCGCAAGGCCTGGACATCGGGGTCAGCGGCCTGGTCCGCTGCCATCCGGGCATAGTCGATGCCGAGGTGGACTGCGTGGGCGACGGCCCGGGAAAGGCAATCCGCCACCGGCTTGTCCTTCCCCGCTATGTGCCGGATGTCCGTCGTGTACTCGGACATGGCCGAGAGGTGACGCTGCTGCCGGGCCGACCACGGCTCGGTGACCTTGCCCATCGCGAAGATCAGCGGCTTGTGGTCGACGAAGGCCGTGAACGCACGGCCCTCGAGCAGATGGCGGAAGTGCCTGACCGCCAAGTGAAGCCCGAGCAACTCGCGGTCGAAGGTACTGTAACGGCGTTCGGGCGGGCGAAGCTGCCGGCTAAAGAACGCCAGCGGTTGCCAAGCTCCACGCACCCATTGCTCGTGCACCGCGCCTACCGCGTAGTCCGAGGCGTCAATGGTGAGGGCGATCGGTGCATCGGGCGCCGGGTGCGCGAGCATGGTGGCATTAGCCAAGGCGAGCTTCGCGCCCGTGAACGCCGTGTCCATCTGCTCGGTCCAGGTAACGTCGCCTTTGCCCGGCTTACCTCGGAGAGCTTCGTGCAGGGGGCGCAGGAGCTGGGCGATACGGGGCAGGAACCGATGGTAAAAGTTCACCATGCCCAGGAACTCCTGCAGCCCTCTGATCGTGCGGGGGCGCGGAAACCCCTTCACCGCCTCCACTTTGGCCGGCAGGGGGACGGCTCCGTG
This sequence comes from Myxine glutinosa, assembly GCF_964187855.1. NCBI lineage: Eukaryota > Metazoa > Chordata > Myxini > Myxiniformes > Myxinidae > Myxine > Myxine glutinosa. The sequence goes on along the minus strand of NC_136262.1, from coordinate 55,580,977 downwards.
CCTGGTGACACGGTGCCCCAAAAAATCGATTACGGCGACGCCGAACCGGCACTTTGCGGGGTTCACAATCAAGCCATGCTGGCCCAGGCGTTCGAAGAGCGTGCGGAGGTGGCGTAGGTGCTCTTCGCGGGAGGCGCTGGCGACGAGGATATCGTCCAGGTAGATGTAGACAAAATCTAAGCCACGCAGGACGCTGTCCATCAGTCGCTGGAACGCCTGAGCCGCATTCTTCAGACCGAAGGGCATCCGCAGGAACTCGAAGAGTCCGAATGGCGTGATGACCGCCATCTTCGGGACGTCCTCCGGCCTGACGGGGACCTGATGGTAGCCGCGTATGAGGTCCACCTTCGAGAAGAAGGACATGCCCGCCAAATGGGCGGAAAAGTCCTGAATGTGGGGGACGGGGTAGCGGTCGGGAGTGGTGGCATCATTGAGACGGCCATAGTCCCCGCACGGTCGCCATCCCCCGCCGGGCTTCGGCACGATGTGCAGCGGCGACGCCCAAGCACTCTCCGAGCGCCGAACGATGCCGAGTCGCTCCAGGGTAGCGAACGCCGCTTTTGCCACCGCCAGCTTCGTCGGCTCGAGGCGGCGTGCCCGGGCGTAGACCGGTGGCCCGACGGTGGGGATGTGGTGGGCCACCCCGTGCTTGACGGCCCCCGCCGAGAAGGTGGGCCGCGTGAGGGCCGGGAAGCCAGCGAGGAGGCGGGTGAATTCGTCCGCTGCCGGAAGCGTACAGATCAACGTGGCCGGAACCGAACCGTTCGGCAAGCCGCTTGGCAAGCCGCTCGGCGAGCCGCTCGTTGAGCTGCTCGACGAGCTGGGCAGCGCACAAGCGAGCGAGCTGAACGTCTCGGCCTGGACAAGACGTCTGCGCTTTACATCGACCAGGAGCCCATTGGCGCACAGGAAGTCCGTGCCAAGCAGTGCCATGGGCACGTCGGCGGTGACGAACGTCCATCGGAAAACCTGCCCTCCGAACCGCAGAGAGAGGCAGCGTTTTCCGTACGTACGGATGGGCGTCCCGTTCGCGACAAGCAGCGCAGGGCTCCCGCCCGCGGCGTGCTTGTCTGACGTACCGGCGGGAACGACACTCACCTGCGCTCCCATGTCGCAAAGGTAATGGCGCCCGGATAAGGTGTCCGTTATGAACAGCAGGCTGCTCGAACGGCCGGCGCTCATCGCCACTCTTGAGCGCCGGCCCGGGCGTTTTCCGACCTGTTGAAGGAGCATGGCGGATGACACTGCCGAGCCTCGTGGCCGAACTTGGCATGGAACCAGCACCAGGTGGTGGAGCTGGAGGAGTGCGGCTGGCTCCGCCAGGCCGGTGGAGTTGGCGGTTTTACCCGCGGTGGCAGTTTTCGCCGCGGCGGTGGGCGGGGCGTGGCGGTGGTCACGAGGTGCGTATACTGCGTATGCTGTATAAGCTGATGCTGTGGATCAGCATCATCAGCAGCATCAGCCTCGAGGTCCGTGACGGCCGCACCGACTCTCGCCCGCGTATCCGAAGCCGCGAAGTACCTGTCCGCCTCGGCTGCCAATGCTCGGGGTTCCGTTAGCACGGTCCCGGCCAACGCGAGGCGAACCTGCGCTGGAAGTTGGCGACGGAAAAGCGCCCGGAATAGAGAACCGGGGGCTTCGTCGCCCAACAGTGACAGCATATGGTCCATTCGGACTGACGGGCGCGTGTCGCCGAGCTCGGGGAGATCCAGGAGGCGGTCTGCCCGTGCGTCGTCCGTGAGGCCGAACGTGGCTAGGAGTAGCCGCTTGAGTGCCTCGTACTTGTGGCCGTCCGGTGGGTGGCGAAGGACGGACACAACTCGAGCGGCCGTGCCGGGCCCGAGGGAGGCGACGACGTGGCAATAGCGCATGTCGTCGCCGGTGAAGCTGAAATTGGGCTTCGGCTTGGACGAACCAGACTTCGGCCTGGGCCTCCCAAAATTCGGGAAGTTTAATCGACATTGCGTTGTTGTTTGCCATTGCAATGGCGTCGTGTTCGGAAGGATCGCTACGGCAGATCCAACGTCGAGGTCACCATATGAAGCGCGATGCTGCGCGCGCTAATGCTTACGCAAGGAGCAAGCGGACAACGCGGTTCATAAAAGAGTCTTTATTGAAAGTACTCAAACTGCAGCACTGAGCTGCTCCGGGCTGCGCGCCCCGTGTATATCTTGAGGCCACGCCTCTCTCTTGGGCGTGGCCGCCGCCCACTTGGTGCGCGGAATGATGTCACCATGCCAATGGGCTTTCGTGTCCGCCACATACATACATATATATATATATATGAATGAAGCAGTTGACAATAGCCTACTGTTGTAAAAGGCTGCAGTTTAAGAAGCGGTTTATAAAATCGTCTTTCTTTTTGAACAATTTAATTTTTTACTTTGCCAAAGTCATTTTACATATTTTGTACGCGTTTCATTGCTGACGTTGACGTTCGACATTGACGACGGACGAGATAACGTAATAGACAAACGTGTGTAAAAAGCACCTAGGTTTGTAGTATATCAGTTATTTTTCATTATTAATATCGGTTTGGGTTATATGGAAATAGTGTTTTCATATTGTCAACAATCACAAAGGTTGTTGATGTAAAGAAGTTGAGACTACACTAGGCGGTGTATAATTAAATTCCTTTTGTTCGTTGTTGTCTTTATTTTTAGCCATTGTTTGAAATAAACGAAGAAGAATTGTAAGCTTTAACGTTACTAAGCTTGCAATATTATCCTGCAATGAGCTGTAACACACTCTCCAAATTAAAGATATTCCTCTTGGACCGGAAGCAAAACACAAGTCGTCGTTATGATGGTCGTTGGTGTGGTGAATCAAGCTGCCTCAGAAAGGCCTTTGGACGCTGTTCAGGCTGTTGTCTCAGTTAGCCAGTATGCTAAAGCGTTGCGGGTTTGGTTGGGTCACTGCTACATTCAGGCATGGCCCTGGCCCTGGGTACAAAACCCTGTTGGCCTGGGCTCTTGGCTGTCTGTCCAAGGAACAATTGGAAATGTTTCCCAGCCGACGACGCCTTATCCCAATCCCTTTGCATACACTCTTCCCGGTCCCCATTCTCCCTCCGTTCAGCCTCAGGCAGCTGCAAGACAACATAACGGTAAGATAACAGAGCAATGTGCATCTCGGGATTTACTGCCTCAGGTGGGCATCAATCATCTCCATCTGAAGTTATTGACTAAATAAATGAGACTAAATAAATGAGGGTGAAGTTGGACATTAGAATTTAGATTATCGACCAATCAATCTCTTATTTAGCGCTTTGCATGCAGGAGTGTTTTTAAAAAGAAAGATGATGTGGAAAAAGTATGTGTAAACCGTTATTAATTGATGAGGCTTCAACTTCGTGTGAAGACCTATTACTATGAGGAGATTCCCGGTGTGGCTGAAACGTCTTACAGGGGTCAGGGATGTATGTAAAAGGGGTCAGGGGCTTGTGTGGGGTCCTACAGGGGTCAGGGGCCTGTGTGGGCTCCTACAGGGGCAGGTGTGGGGTCCTACAGGGGCAGGGGCTTGTGTGGGCTCCTACAGGGGTCAGGTTTTCCATACGGTCTTTTTGGAGAGACATAGTGAGATTGTGAGATATGTCAGGATTGAAAGACATGTTTCACGTGTTTAACCAGTTTGTAATTTTATCCAGGTCTGTAGAGCGTGAAGAGGCTGCAGACTGCCGATCTGAGGGATGAGAAATGGTGCAGCTGAGAGTGGAGTCATCAGCAAAGAGATAGAGAGGATTTTCAGAGAGTCGGAGAGATCATTGAAAAAGATTAGAAAGAGCACAGGGCCAAGAACACTGCCTTAATGAACTCCAGCCTGGACAAAGAGGAGATTAAAGAATTCCATTATGAGACAGGCGTTGACTTTGACAGGAGAGAAAGTCCTTGAGCCATGTGAGCCATGATTGGATTTTTTTTTTTGTATACTCAGTTGAGGCTTGTGTAAGGGCTAATCAAAAGAAAGACCACTTACTGCACTGTAGTCCGAAGAAGGAAGCCGGACAGCACGGACTGGGGGTGCAAGACCAGAGAGGAGTCTGTAGAAGACAGAAAGACCACCAACCTGCCTGCGGTGAGAGAGTGAAAGGCCCTCAGAATCAGCTTCATCGTAGGAAATACCAATGATTCAATAACAATTGCCTTGGATACCATAAGAAGAGGGTTTGATGAGCAGTGCGGGGTGCCAGACCATATGGAAAGCTCGAGGTATGTTTAGGGAGACTGCTCTGATATGTCTGGCATTGAGGACCTCCATCCAATGTTGGGCAAGCAGAAGCATGTCCAGAGTAGACTGGCCTGGTCTGAATTGAAATTGACAATCTGAGATCAAGCAATTGGAGAAGAGGGAGGATTTGTTGTCAGAAGCTATAATGGATTCCATAACCTTGCTGATTATTGGGAGCAGGCTTATTGGTCTGTAGTTGCAAGGATCTGTTTTTTGCACCTTTTTTGTGTAAAGCTGTTATGTTGGCTGATTTCCAAGAAGATGGCAGATGACCTTGAACAAAAGAGAGGGTGAAGAGAAAGAGAGGGTGTGATAGAGCAGCAGCTCAGGTTTTTAGGACACGTGAGCTGATGCCATGTGGTCCGGTTACAGTACGAGAGTTGAGGTTTGACAGAAACTTCTCCACCTTGTCGGGAGAGAAGGACACAGAGTCCAGGAGCAGCTGCGTATGACTGGGTAAGGTGGGTACAGAAAGTGATGGGCTTGGGACGCAATATTTGAAGCAAACACAGAGTTGAGGCATTCAGCGTTTTAAGGGCAGTGCTGTGCAGCCTTTTTGAGGTAAAGGAGGGGATGGAGGGTGAACATACACCAGAAACAGACTTGATTGAAACAGCACTCAGCATAGAGCACGTACCTCTGCCAGGCTGAGCAGTTTACGTTTGGTATCCCACTAATAGGTCAGTTCTGGATCTGACATAAACCAAAATATAATCTGCTTGTTCTTGTCACTTACCAATCTCATCCACCAAGTTTTGGCACAAGTCATCCACAACTTTTTGAAATATCATGCTACATATCGTTTTGGCCCTATCACTCAATGATGAAGAAGCACTTGAAAAAATAAAAATGATCATATCCGGATTCGGATCTTCACCAAAATTGAATCACTTCTTACTTGTCACACAACCAACCTGTCTACCAAGTTTCATCCGAATCCGTCTCAAACTTTTTGAGATATCGAGTTGTATAGAATTTATTGCCCTATCTCGCAATGGTGAAGAATTACTTTAAAATTCTCGGATCCAGATCCGGACCTTCACTAAAATCTAATAATTTTGTCTGCGTCACGTACCCACCTCTCCACTAAGTTTCGTCTGAATTCTTACACCACTCTTTGAGATATCCTGTTCACAGACATAGCACGATATAAATCCCGAAAATAAGTTTCTGACCTTTGGCCTATCTTGACATCAAAAATAATTGGTGGTTGAATTAAGTGACCTGAAATGCAAATCCTGCTTAAATTTCAAGTCAATCGGATGTAAATTGAGGACTCTAGAAACTTCACCTAAGTTGTTGACCTTTGGCCTATGCCATGTGGCCTATGCCTTTCCATTTCATTGACCTTTTGACCTCAAAATCAATAGACTTTTTCCTTATGATCAACTCCATCGTTTGGTGAAGTTTTGTAAAGATCGGTTTGAAATTGTGACCTGTAGGAGACTGACATACAAACAAGAAGACGTCATGCGGAGCACGATACTTGCAAAATCCGCCCCCTCCCCCCCCCCCCCAAGAAAAAAATTCCATTGATACAGCAAATTGTCCATTTCATCAAGATTAAAATTGACAATCTTGATCAAAACTCGGGTCAATAGGAAGAAAAGTGACGATTTTTCAGATGAAAAATGATGATTTTGGAAGGCTGACCTTGAGTTGACCTTTGGCCTTTTGACCTCAAAAATAGTTAGCTTCCCTATTTAGTGACTCAATGTGCAAATGTTGTTCAATTTTCAAGTCAATCGGATGAAAACTGAGGATTTTTGAAATTTGGCCTATGTTGACCTTTTGACCTCAAAATCAATAGGCTTCTTCCTTATGATCAACTCCATCGTTTGGTGAAGTTTTGTAAAGATCGGTTTAAAATTGTGACCTGCAGGAGACTGACATACAAACAAGAAGACGTCATGCAGAGCACGATAATTGCCAAATCCGCCCCCTCCCCCCCCCCCCCCAAGAAAAAAATTCCATTGATACAGCAAATTGTCCATTTCATCAAGATTAAAATTGACAATCTTGATCAAAACTCGGGTCAATAGGAAGAAAAGTGACGATTTTTCAGATGAAAAATGATGATTTTGGAAGGCTGACCTTGAGTTGACCTTTGACCATTTGACCTCAAAAATAGTTAGCTTCCCTATTTAGTGACTCAATGTGCAAATGTTTTTCAATTTTCAAGTCAATCGAATGAAAATTGAGGATTTTTGAAACTTGGCCTATGTTGACCTTTTGGCCGATGTTGACCAAGAATACTTGGTGGATGAATTCAGTGACCAGATATGCAAGTCCCCTTCAAATTTCAAGTCAATTGAATGAAAATTGATACTTTTAGAAATTTGGCCTATGTTGACCTCAAAAATACTTGGTGGTTGAATTCAGTGACCAGATATGCAAGTCCTCTTCAAATTTCAAGTCAATTGGATGAAAATTGAGGATTTTAGAAATTTGGCCTATGTTGACCTTTTTGCCTATGTTGACCTCAAGAATACTTGGTGGTTGAATTCAGTGACTAGATATGCAAGTTCCTTTCAAATTTCAAGTCAATTGAATGAAAATTGAGGCTTTTCGAAATTTGGCCTATGTTGACCTTTTGGCCTATGTTGACCTCAAAAATACTTGGTGGTTGAATTCAGTGACCAGATATGCAAGTCCTCTTCAAATTTCAAGTCAATTGGATGAAAATTGAGGATTTTAGAAATTTGGCCTATGTTGACCTTTTTGCCTATGTTGACCTCAAGAATACTTGGTGGTTGAATTCAGTGACTAGATATGCAAGTTCCCTTCAAATTTCAAGTCAATTGAATGAAAATTGAGGCTTTTCGAAATTTGGCCTATGTTGACCTTTTGGCCTATGTTGACCTCAAAAATACTTGGTGGTTGAATTCAGTGACCAGATATGCAAGTCCTCTTCAAATTTCAAGTCAATTGGATAAAAATTGAGGATTTTAGAAATTTGGCCTATGTTGACCTTTTGGCCTATGTTGACCTCAAAAATACTTGGTGGTTGAATTAAGTGACCAGATATGCAAGTCCTCTTCAAATTTCAAGTCAATTGGATGAAAATTGAGGATTTTAGAAATTTGGCCTATGTTGACCTTTTGGCCTATGTTGACCTCAAGAATACTTGGTGGATGAATTCAGTGACTAGATATGCAAGGCCCCTTCAAAGTTCAAGTCAATTGAATGAAAATTGAGGCTTTTTTTTTTTTTTTTTTTGTATACAAGATCGAGGCTCGTGAAAGAGCGAACATTAATCACACAGAAAGACAAACCGACACATAAAACATATAACATCGGGAGCGGTAGACAAGATGGGGAGAGAGGGGGAAGGACACAAACACAACATTTGAGAGCAGGGACCGAGAGACATGGAGACATCGAGAGATCTGAGAGAGGGCGAGGGCTTTGGGGGTGGGGCATGGGAAGGGGGGGGGGGTGGGAGAGGTATAAAACAATATGGACACTGCCAGGACTTCCAGGAAAGAAGTTGGAATTTCAAACAAGGTGGATCTAGGGTGAATTAGCGGGGGTAGAAAAGATCAAGGTTTTGGATGGGGGAAGATAAGAGATGGTGGTGAACAGCTGTTTTAAAGACCTGGAGGGAGGAGTGGGATTGAAGGGAGTGAGGGAGTTTGTTCCAGAGGCGGGAGAAAAGAGGAATGAAAGAGTGAAGGTGTGCAGAGAGCCGAGATTTCGGCAGTTTAACCATCAGAGGGTTGCTGGCAGATCTTGTGCGACCTGTAGGAATATTTGGGGGACAGAGCACAGAGAGAGCTGGGGGTGCAAGGCCGGAGAGGAGTCGGGAGAAGACAGAAAGACCACCTACCTGCCTGCGGTGAGTGAGTGAAAGGCCCTCCGAGATAGCTTCATCGCGGGAGATTCCAATAATTCTGAAAGCTTTGGTTTCAACAGCGTGAAGCCGAGCTAGGTGTGAGACAGGAGCACTGGCCCATAGGGGAGAACAGTATTCCATTGAGCTGCGGATAAAAGCCTTGTATGTGGTGAGGAGCTGAGGTGTGCCGAGGAAGGACTTCGCACGACGGAGGATGCCCAGTCGGCGACTGACTTTGGAGGCCAGCTTGGAAATGTGGTTTTCCCAAGAAAGATCATGGCAGATAGTGAGACCCAAAAGCTTGAGCAACAGAACTTCTTGGAGAGGATTGTTGAGAAAGTAGATGGGAGGGTTGTCCAGTCGATCTTTTCGGAGAGACATTGTAAGAGTGTGAGATTTATCAGGATTGAAAGACATGTTCCACTTGTTTGACCAGTCTGTGATTTTGTCCAAGTCTTCAGAGAGTGGGGAGGCTGCAGACTGCCGATCTGAGGGAAGAGGAATGGAGCGGCAGAGAGTGGAGTCATCAGCAAAGAGATAGAGAGGATTTTTCAGAGAGTCGGAGAGATCATTGATAAAGACCAGAAAAAGCACAGGGCCCAGAACACTGCCTTGGGGAACTCCAGCCTGAACAGGAAGAGGAGATGAGAGAAACCCATTCAGGGCCACACGTTGACGACGACTAGAGAGGAAGTCCGCCAGCCATGCGTGGAGATTTCCATGGATACCAAAGGAGGAGAGTTTGGTGAGCAGAGCGGGGTGCCAGACCATATCGAAGGCACGTGATATGTCGAGGGAGACAGCTCTAATTTCCTGTTTGGCATTGAGGACCTCCATCAATTGTTGAGACAGCAGAAGTAGCATGTCCAGAGTAGAGTGACCTGGTCTGAAACCAAATTGATGATGATCAGAGATCAAGCCATTGGAGAAGAGGAAAGATTTCATATCCGAAGCAATGATGGAATCCATGACTTTGCTGATAATTGGGAGAAGGCTGATTGGTCTGTCGTTGCTAGGATCTGTTTTTGCACCTTTTTTGTGCAAAGTGGTGATGGCTGATTTCCAAGCAGATGGCAGTTGACCTTGAGCAAAAGAGAGGGTGAAGAGAACAGAGAGAGGGTGAGATAGAGCGGCAGAGCAGGATTTTAGGACCCGTGGGCTGATGCCGTCAGGTCCAGTTGCAGAATCAGAGTCGAGGGTTGACAGAAACTTTTCCACCTTGTCAGGAGGAAAGGACACGGAGTCCAGGAGCAGCTGGGTACGACTTGGTATGGTGGGTACAGAGAGGGATGGGTTTGGGACGCAAGATTTAGAGGCAAACACAGAGTTGAGGCATTCAGCTTTTTCACGGGCGGAGTCAGCTGTGTAGCCGTTTGAGGTAAGGGAGGGGATGGAGGGGGAACAAACACCAGAAACGGATTTGACCAGACGCCACCAGGATTTGGAAGAGGAAGACAGATAAGCGAGTTCGGCCTTGAGAACGGAGAGATATTGTTTCCTGGCTCTCCTGAGGGTGGACACACACTTGTTTCGGGCTTTGTGAAAGGAAATGAGATTTCCTTCCGTTGGATTTGCTTTCCAGGAGACGAAGGCAAGTTGTTTCTGGGCAACAGCCTCACCACAAGATTCCGTGTACCATGGACGGGAGGAAGGGTATGACAACTGAAGACGAGATAGGATAAATCTGTGCATGAGAGAGAGCAATTTACTTTGGAAGAATTCCCAGGATGAGTTGATGTCAGAGGTGGTGGAGATGGGAGACCAGTCCAGATGATTGATGGCTGCTTGAAGACCGTGCCAGTTGGCCTGAGTGAAATGCCAGACTCGTCGACGCTGAGCAGGCTCCCTGAGAATGGTCAGAGAGATGTCCACTTTAACAAGGACATGATCAGATGATCCGATTGGAGCAGAAGAAGAGCAGCAGACATTTTCAGGGAAGTTAGTCATAACCAAGTCCAGAAGAGAAGATGCTCCGTTGACTGAGATCCGGGTCGGGAAATTGACAGATTGTGTCAGTCCCAGTGAGTCGCAGAAGTCCTTTGCTGAGGAGCCATGGCTGGTGAGAGAGGTACCCACACCCAGCCAACTGGCACGATGACAGTTGAAATCACCACATATGAGGAAGAGAGAGTTGGGATGAGTAGATAGAAGTTGGTCCATATTATCAGACAGCGAGATGTCGATGGAGTCATCACTGTTTGGTGGACGGTACAACACACATATGAACAAGAGGTGGGAGCGAAGGGGAAGCCGTAGCCAGAGGTATTCCTGGGGGTGAGGTGGAGAGAGTGCAGTGCAGGGTGAGTGAGGAAGAGAGTTTTTGATAAAGATAGCAACCCCACCTCCAGGACGAGGCTCAGGTCTATCATACCGGAGGAGGGAGTAACCCGGGAGAGATACTAAGGAATCAGAGACATCATGAAGGAGGAAAGTTTCTGTTAAGCAGATCACGTCTGGTTTGACAGAAGCGACCTGTATGGAGAGATCAGTTAAGTTTGAACGAAGGCCCCGGATGTTTGAGGTCCATACCGTTAATGAAGAGGAAGGGGGAGCATCGGATACAGAACAGGGGGGAGGAGGGGTAGGGTAAGATGTGGAAGAGGTGGAAGAGGTAGGGAGAGCTGTTGAAGGTGTGTCAGAGATTTCAGAATAGCTCGGAGAAAGGGAAGGATGGGGCAGACAAAAGGTTTGATGGTGATTTGGTGAGGCACAATGAGGTGTTATTTGAGGAGGGGGAAGAGCGAGGCAGAAGGTTGGGGGAGATGGAGGTGAGAGTTGGAAGGGGGAAGAAGCGGGGAGGACGCTTTGAGGAGGGGGAGTGAGAGGGGGGAAATTGAGAAGAAATTAGGGTGGGGAGATTTGAAGGGGAGGGGCGAGGGGGGAGTTTGGGAGGGAAGGGACAAGGGGAGGGATTTGAAAGGGATGGGATATGGGGGAGATTTGGAGGGGAGGGGTGAGGGAGGAGTCTAGGAGGGGAGGGGCGAGGGGGAGTCTTGGAGGGGAGGGGTGAGGGGGTAGTTTAGGAGGGAGGGGGCAAGGGGGGAGGTTTGAAAGGGATGGGTGATGGGGAAGATTTGGAGGGGAGGGGTGATGGGGCAGATTTGGAGGGGAGGGGTTATGGGGAAGATTTGGAGGGGAGGGGTGAGATTTGATTTTAGAAAGTGTACGATTAATGGGAAACGAACATTTATTGCAAAATGAGTTTCTTGTGACCTTCGAGTTAAAAATACGTTTAAGGACGCTGGATGGAGGATGGAGTGCAGGAGAGTTTAGGGAATGTAGAAAAAAGGCACTATAGGAGATGGAATTTTTTTTTGGGATGAATAGATTTGGTGAGCAAGTCGAAAGCAGCCTTTTAAAGAAGAAGAAAAAGGTGTTATAATATATGACGGAATACATAACTTGAGGGGAAAGTGTAAACATTGAAGGTTAATAACAGTGAAAACTATCTGGGGAAATGGGGGAGAAACACGTGGTCGAAGAACGAACGAACGAATAAGAATGAATAAACGAATGAGAACAGAGAAGGAATTTTTTTTTTTTTTTTTTTTTTTTTTTTGAGTTGAGATTTACACAAGGAAGTAGGCTATGGGGTGAAAAGACTGGGAAAACAGAGAACGAAAGTTATTGGATCACAAACGACAGACCGCTGAGAGAAAAACAAAGCCTCAAGGTTGTACACTGTACAAGGCCTCAAGACACGACACGAATTAACACGATTTTCAATACAGGTATGAAAGATTTGCACCGAAAATCTTCCTCGGGCCACAATATACGTACACACACCATAAAATAAATACAGTTATAACGAAAATACAAATGGGAACAATTACTTAACTTCGATTTCAAATCGCTCACGACGCGGCAAAGGCCTTGCTCGCGACGCGGCAAACAGACAATTAATTTATGAAAGATAAACACCGAGAAACTTCCAAGGTGCGCACTATAACTTCACACACCGAAAGATAAATACAGTTTCGACAAAATACAATTGTGAACAGACTTAACTTTGAAAACGTGGAGACTGTGTGGAGCTTCGAAAATCCCTGCCGCCGTCTCCAAGATCTCGCGAGGTCTCCCAAGATTGCGAGATCTCGAGGCTTTTAGAAATTAGGCCTATTTTGACCTTTTGGCCTATGTTGACCTCAAAAATACTTGGTGGTTGAATTCAGTGACCAGATATGCAAGTCCTCTTCAAATTTCAAGTCAATTGGATAAAAATTGAGGATTTTAGAATTTTGGCCTATGTTGACCTTTTGGCCTATGTTGACCTCAAAAATACTTGGTGGTTAAATTCAGTGACCAGATATGCAAGTCCTCTTCAAATTTCAAGTCAATCGGATGAAATTGAGGATTTTAGAAATTTAGCAATGTTGGTGACCTTTGGCCTATGTTGACCTTTTGACCTCTTGCCCCCAAAAACAATAGGCTTCTTGCTTTTGACCAACTCTACCATTTGGTGAAGTTTCGTGAAGATCGGTTGAAAATTGTGACCTGTAGGCCGGTGACAAACAAACAAACAGACAGACAGACAGACAGAACCACAAACGCAACTGACCAATATACTTGGAAAAGTCTTTGATTTTTGCTCTCCTGAGGGTCGACACACACTTGTTCCAAGCATTGCGGAAGGAACTGAGGTTGCCTTCCAGGAGGTGAAGGGAAGTTTTTACGGCATCGCCCTTGGGGAAGTCAGGAATTAGCCGAGTACTAATAACCGTGGAAGTAAGGAATTGGCCTCGGTTTTTTTTAGTAATATCATTTTCCTCATAATGTTAACGTAACGCTAATATTATAGTAAATCTAATCGTAACACTAATCCCTTCATTGTGACTGCAAAGTTACTGGAGGTTAAAATATATCATCTTCTATATATTAAAGTAGCGGCAGTTTTGTGTCCGTCTGTCACGCTACTTCATTACGTCTATGATGTCATTACGGGGTACGATGGCTGACTCCACCAACCGACATTTTAATTTATATGCCGTACAGGCTGAACTTGTCGTCGAAGCAGTTAAACCTGTCGTCGAAGCGGTCGGACCTGTCGTCGAAGCGGTCAAACCTGTCGTCGAAGCGGTCGGACCTGTCGAAGCGGTCAAACCTGTTGTCGAAGCGGTTGGACCTGTCGTCGAAGCGGTCGAACCTGTCGTCGAAGCGGTCGAACCTGTCGGCGAAGCGGTCGGACCTGTCGTCGAAGCGGTCAGACCTGTCGTCGAAGCGGTCGGACCTGTCGTCGAAGCGGTCGGACCTGTCGTCGAAGCGGTCGGACCTGTCGTCGAAGCGGTCGGACCTGTCGTCGAAGCGATCGGACCTATCGTCGAAGCGGTCGGACCTGTCGTCGAAGCGGTCGGACCTGTCGTCGAAGCGGTCGGACCTGTCGTCGAAGCGGTCGGACCTGTCGTCGAAGCGGTCGGACCTGTCGTCGAAGCGGTCGGGCCTGTCGTCGAAGCGGTCGGACCTGTCGTCGAAGCGGTCGGACCTGTCGTCGAAGCGGTCGGACCTGTCGTCGAAGCGGTCGGACCTGTCGTCGAAGCGGTCGGACCTGTCGTCGAAGCGGTCGGACCTGTCGTCGAAGCGGTCGGACCTGTCGTCGAAGCGGTCGAATCTGTCGTCGAAGCAGTCAAACCTGACGTGTTTTTACACACGGACAGCTGTACGTTGCAGCGAGTAGAGTACTATGGCTATGCCTCTGTTAGACTTTCGGTCTTGTTTTTAGGACAATAGCCTCACCACAAGATTCAGTGTACCATTTGCGGGAAGAAGGGTATGACAACTGAAGATGAGATGGGATAAATCTGTGCATGAGAAAGAGCAAATGTCTTTGAAAAAATTCCCAGGATGAGTTGACATCAGAGACGGTAGAAATCGGAGACCAGTCTAGAAGTTTGATGGCTGCTTGAAGTCCCTGCCACCCCAGACTCATCGGCACTGAGGCGGCTCTCTGAGAACGGCCGGCATGAGAAAAGGCTGTTTGGCCCATTATGCTTTTTTAGTGACTAAAACCTATCAAATACAGGTCAATGACATTAGTAGACATCAATGTAAGGTTTACATTCTTCTTCCTCTACTTTTGTCCTTCCTCCGATTTGCCAGGTGTTGTTACCCCATGTGGGAAGCGTGATGTGGGGTTAATAATTTGTTCACCTTGTCTGTCTACAGACAACGGTCTATGATCGAGCAATTACTCAATTTGAATTGAAATTTGTATTTTGAACATTGCAGAACATGAATCAGAAGAAGAACCTGCAGTTCAGCAGTACTTTGGCTCTGAATTCGGCAAATTGTACAGAATCTCATCCTGAGTGTACATGTGCACAAAAACACAAATTCTCATCCTGAGCGTACAAAATGCGGTGAAGCGATTGTTTCATCTGTCTGCCTATCTGGCAATGAAACAAAACTAAAAATCATTCCAAACAGGAAACGTACTGGTTTTAGGGACATCACAAAGGACACAAACAACAAACATGAAGAACTAATTTAATACGATACATAAGGTGGTGTCAAAGATGGTACAGCAATGGTGGTAAACTTATGAATTTTTCTTTTCTACAGACTTTAAAACCTTTATTTTATCTCAATTGAATAATTCATTTGGATACTGTAGGACAAAAAATCACCTTCTTAGCACTTCCAAAAACCTCCAGTTAAGCAGTATTTGGGAAAAATATTTCACCATTTTATGCCACCTCGACCAATCAAATTTACCGCTTGCGCTCTCAGCGTTGGGGAATATCAGATTCAGACAATTGCGGTTCTTAGGAAATTCAACTTTGTTTATGCAATCAACAATTGGGGAGGAGGGGGGGGGGGGGTGAAATTTGTAATTGTTTTTTGGATTTAACTCCTGGTTCATGCCTCAGGAGGTGGAGACTTAGGGTCACATGGGTCAAAACAGAAGATTTTCTTGCTAAAAAATTGATTTTGGGTCATTCCTGGTGGAACCTTTTGCCACCTTTCAACTTTGATTTCGGTGGGAAGCATAGGGATTTACGAAGGTGCGCCATCAACTTCGCTCTCGTTATTAATTTTAAGTACAAGCTATCACTACATCTTTTTTATAGTGATTTTCATTTATCATTTCCAGTATCGTTTGGGTATGTGGGTGTCTACTGATACCTCAGGGAGATGGATGCCCCTGCCTTGCATAATCCCCACCCTCCCCCCCATCTATACCACACACTTACTCGTGTGTACCAGCCATAGAAAGGCAATATGATGGCAAAAACGCCATCATTGCCCGAGGAGACTCGACATCATCATTTTCTTGCCATGTCTGACTTTATCATGCACCTTCCAGAGTATAGGTTACTGAACAATTAACAAAAAACATTTGTGTGATAGCACCCTTTTTGTAACTCTTCATTATACTGTCACATTTAACACTTGTCCTGTGCATGACTTTCGAGGATAAAAATTTAATACTCCCTGATGAGGTTCTCTTACATTAGTGGTATGCAGCGGTTCATAAGTTGCACGAATAACTTGCAAATATAGCATGGAAGTGAGACGTGACTGACGTTCTTTGCCACCGTTGGTTTTTACTCGGCTTCAGGAGTGTGAACACGCGCTCCTTGCCATATTCTGGGTATCTTCTTAAGCTTCAGACATCTGTTAAACATTTTTAATAACCAGGTGTGGATTGCAGGCCCAAAGTGTTTAATTTGCTCACTTATGCCATCTTGAACTGCTGGGCTTGCCCACTATTTGCTTCCTTGATGGATTGTTGTGTTGAATTATTCATGAAGAATGCCTTTCGGTGTTTTGGTGTAGTTTGATTATCTATTTGACCTACTGAGTTTGATTATCCATTTGACCTACCGAGTTTGATTATCTATTTGACCGACCGAATTTGATTAATTATCCATTTGAAGTATTGGCTGTTTGCTCACAGTCGCAATGCCATTTCCATTTGGTAGAAGCTGCTACGTATTCACTTGTCAAGCTTAATAGTATTGTTGAAACATGATAGTGGGCAATGGGAGTAATATTGCATACTTATGCCATTAATACATGTTTATTGTAAGAGTACGCTATCTGTGTGAAAACAATAGGTCACGTGATGAAGTTTGTTCAGGAGATGATAATTGTGTTCCCCTCCCTATCCACATTTATGGAAGCCCCCACTTTCCTCCCCTCCCCTTCTTAATCCCTTGAGTAATTCCCATGTCATTGGTCTGTGTTTTTATTTACAATTAATTGTTGGCACAGCTCTGCAAGCCAAGCAGAGACCTTCCGAGGATGCCCTTGGAACACCTCGTGGCTACGCACTGGGTAAAGACCACCATTGCTTACCAGCGGTAGAAATTTAGTGGCGAGAAGGTTTGTGGGGAAAGCCAATGAGTACGTGCTTGCTTGTGGAGTGAGTGAGTGTGGAAGGGTGGAACACTGGGTGTAAAGCATGTGGCAGTGTTATCAGAGAGTTCAGGCACAGTTCGGGAGGGGGTTTTCGCCTCAGTGGTTCAGTTTTGGGTTATTTCGCCTGAAGAGCTTGGTACGGTCAGGTGGCACTGGAGAAAGATGTCCTACAAAGTCAGCTCCAGAGACAATGGCACTTGGAAAAGTGCGTGTATGGGTGGAGGCCAAGGGAAGGGGCCTAGAGGAGACGCTACCGAACCTGTACTTGCCCGCCAAGAGGTGCGCCATTATTAGCTCCTCTGAACAGTTAGGGTTAGTACCTTTCATGAACCCTTCCGATCAACCTCACACAGGCGTTGTGTTGTTCAGGGTTTTCTTTCTCTTCTTCATCATCTTGTCATTCCTTTTGAATCTTATTATCTGTCTTGTGAATGAATAAGATAAAGGCAATAAGCCGATTGTGATATCGTGGGCATGAGGGTTTATCATTGACTTGTATAAACAAATTATTGTGATCCATGGTTTCCCTGTTATCCTGTTTTTCCCTCATTAGTTATTTGATATTATAATATCAAATTACCTCATAATAATTTGTTATCTATCTATAATTCCAGTAATCTCTGTCTGTACGTTTGTCTGTGACCGCTGTTTCTCGACAACCACGGGTCCGATATACTTTTAACTTGCCAGGTATATTGCTGGGGACCCGAGGATGTGCCTTTTCAAGGTTTCATATTAATCGGACAATTACTTACCGAGCTATGTCCAAAAAACGATTCAACCAATCAGAGAGCAGCGAACGATCGCGTGTGCCGAACGTGGCGGACACACTCTGCCTCGGATGGCACATTTGACAGCGTATTCATTTATTTCACGTTGGAAAACTATGTTGCCGTTAAACTATGTTTTAATAAAGTTTTAAAACTAATAAAAACGAATTTGCGATTCATTCGCTTTCCTGCGCGTTTGTGCACGCGATGGCGATTGCTTTACCAAACTCCGGAAGCCGTTCGCTTTGGACCAAACCATTTCATGTAAATAGAGGGGGGGGATTGTCACCGTACTCGCAAGCCGTTCGCTTTGGACCAAACCATTTCATGTAAATAGAGGGGGGGGATATAATTTTAGATATAGATATAGTACGGGCAATGCCCTAGTCTATCTATAATTCCATTAATCTCTGTGTGTATGTGTGTATGTGTGTTTGTATGTGTGTTTGTATGTGTGTTTGTATGTGTGTATGTTTGTCTGTGACCGCTGTTTCTCGACAACTACCGGTCCGATATACTTGAAACTTGCCAGGTATATTGCTGGGGACCCGAGGATGTGCCTTTTCAAGGTTTGAAATTAATCGGACAAGTAGTTACCGAGCTATGGCGATTTCTTTACCAAACACCGCAAGCCGTTCGCTTTGGACCAAACCATTTCATGTAAATAGAGGGGGGGGGGGGGTTCTGTGGTCGTTGCGAATGGACCAAACCATTCATGTAAATAGAGGGGGGGGGGGGTTCTGTGGTCGTTACTGCCACGTGGTTTCAAAGTTTTTTTTTGTTGTTGTTGTTTGCACGCATGTTTTTTTGCACCCACGTACGGGCACGCCCTAGGATGTTTACACACACACACCCCTACACAAATTTTTTTTTTTTTTTTTTTTTGGCAAGGAACGGGCACCCACGTACGGGCACGTCCTAGCTTATATATATAGTACGGGCATGCCCTAGTTATAACAATGGCGTGAATAAAATTTCAGTTGAATCCTTGACAGAAGATCACATAAAACCCGAGATATGGTTCCTCGATGTTGCTCAGCCCTGTAATCTATAACTATAAATGTCAATCTGTCAATCTGTCAAACACAAAAACACAGTTGTCTGTCAACACTGTCAAAAATGTCAATCTGTCTGTCTGTGTGTGTAACATATACACATTACACACCTACACCTACACCTACACCTACACCTCTGGCACACCTACACCTACACCTACACCTACCTACACCTACACCTACACATTACACCTACACCTCTGGATGGATTTGATCCAAATTTGTCACATAGGTAAATGGTTGTACTGCAGGGTTAGTTTAAGCATTTAATTGGGGTCAGTGGCTCCTTTGGCCACCAGGAAACCCCCGGGAAAAATGACGGGGTATGCTTCCTCGCTGTTGCAGTTGGTTTGAATAGCACCACCATTGGTGAAGATGAGCATTGAGCACTACAGGATGAATGTAATTTCCCTGGAAAACTGCCTCACTATCATCTTTGTACTCTATGTACTCTTCTACTCCATGCTCCGCCGGTTTTAGATTTTTCGATTTCATATCAGGGCGCCTCCCAGTGGATCAGAGGGCTCCCACTGGGATCCTCAAAATCAGCAGTGGTCTGAACTACAACCTCAAGAGATGACCGTCAGCCCACTTGGGGCTATTCTTTGCTATTACCTTTCACATAGCTACAAAGGCTTAGGCACTATAGAGCAATTATATATACTAGGGCATTGCCCGTACTATATCTATATCTAAAATTATATCCCCCCCCTCTATTTACATGAAATGGTTTGGTCCAAAGCGAACGGCTTGCGAGTACGGTGACAATCCCCCCCCTCTATTTACATGAAATGGTTTGGTCCAAAGCGAACGGCTTCCGGAGTTTGGTAAAGCAATCGCCATCGCGTGCACAAACGCGCAGGAAAGCGAATGAATCGCAAATTCGTTTTTATTAGTTTTAAAACTTTATTAAAACATAGTTTAACGGCAACATAGTTTTCCAACGTGAAATAAATGAATACGCTGTCAAATGTGCCATCCGAGGCAGAGTGTGTCCGCCACGTTCGGCACACGCGATCGTTCGCTGCTCTCTGATTGGTTGAATCGTTTTTTGGACATAGCTCGGTAAGTAATTGTCCGATTAATATGAAACCTTGAAAAGGCACATCCTCGGGTCCCCAGCAATATACCTGGCAAGTTAAAAGTATATCGGACCCGTGGTTGTCGAGAAACAGCGGTCACAGACAAACGTACAGACAGAGATTACTGGAATTATAGATAGATATATATATATAATTATATATATATATATATATATATATATATATATTATATATATATATATATATATATATATATATATAATATATATATATATATATATATATATATATATATATATATATATATATATATATATATATATATATAGATATACTGCATATGTATATTTTACAAATAAATAAAATATAATTTTCTTTTCAAAATTTTCCAAAATTATTTTTACCCAAAACCCAAATTATTGCTACGAAAATTATTAATTATTGGCTAAATTTTTTTTGCGCAGCACTCACTGATGAACCTCTGAAAGTTTGACAAAGATCAATTTGGCCATCCCTGAGAAAAATGATGACACACAACTATCTCTCTTATAGTTATAGATTAGACGAGGAATAAAAACGGGACCAATGATAAGAATTACCTTCTAGTGGCCACAAACCATTCACTCAACTGGGCTGGGCAGGCAAATAAAGCTGATGGATGGACATATTGTCTGTGTAAAGTTTATTGTACCTGTTGAACACAATGCATAGAATATAATATGGAAATTAATTATTAATTAACAGTTCCATAAATTATTGCAAACAATTTTTATTTGATTTTTGGGTCAATATTTCATGTGATATCAGACATCTGAACTATAGTTGAAGCAACCAATGTACAGCATTATTTTAGTAATGTAAAGGTGTACTTTTTTGGA
Source organism: Myxine glutinosa (assembly GCF_964187855.1). NCBI lineage: Eukaryota > Metazoa > Chordata > Myxini > Myxiniformes > Myxinidae > Myxine > Myxine glutinosa. The sequence goes on along the minus strand of NC_136262.1, from coordinate 55,560,811 downwards.
AGTGTTTAGGGTGACTGTGTTTATGTGTGTGTTGTTGGTTGTCATTCTCTATATGCGGGTTTCAGAAGGTGGACCAGAATTCTCCCAGGTTTCGCAGCATTTACCTCCATTTCCGTAAAGTGTATGTGGTTGGGGTGGAGGAGAGGGGGTCACTATTCATGAACCAAAAGCTGTGCCGTTTTGTTGTGTCACAAAGTTTTGTTCCGAGGGATCTTTTCAGGATCGTCACTGAGCCCTGTACGGATTCCAACTGCATTTTGTTTGTATTAATATTCACAGGGATGGTTTTTAATATCTCTTTGAGGTTTTACTGTAAGATCTCTGTAAGGGTGTGTACATGTGTTTTGTATGCGCTCCTAAGCCCCTGGATAAAATGAGTTAAAAATTTGTGGTTGCACTTAGGGGTTGCATCTAGCTGGTACCCCACCGCAAGTAATGCCTAAAACCCAAGTACACAGAAGGTACTTGGGTTTTAGGCATTATTTGTGGTTACTTTGGTTTGTGGGTTGGGGGTGGAATGGAAGAGAGATGCAAATTGTCTATGTAAATGTGTACTATATTTATAGCGCCACCCAATGGTGGTGATGGGATACGTTATTACATGTCAACTGTGGATTTGACTTGCAATTTTGCACTAAAAATGTGGTAATGTAATGCAAATACTTTACTGACCCCTTTCAGAAGGAGTACTCTGTAATTTGGCTATCCACGAAGTGACTGCTTCGGCATTTACGACTCCACACCCGACTGTGATAAAAGCTTTTGTGGTGTGGGGCCAGTAATACGAGTGTGTGTCTGTGTCCCCCTTTGTTGGTACTTTCGGGGTTAAATGTAGACCATAGAGGCAAACGTGCTACGAACAGAGCTGTCCTGCCATTCAAAATGCTATATTTTTACCTACATAATCTCGGCTTGTGAAAAACATAGAATATACAGTGCCTAAATTTTCCACCTTTTGTTGCCTTATAGCCTGGAATTAAAATACATTAAATCAGACTTTCTCCACCTTTATTTACACACCGTAACACACAACTTCCAAGTGAAAAACAAATTCTACAAATTTCAGAAAATTAATAAAAAATACAAAACCAGAATATCTTGGTTGGATAAGTGTCCACCCCCCTTATAATTTAAATAGCAATTTTAAGTTCACTCAGGTGTAAACAATCACCTTCAACATCATACACCAAGTTAATTGGCCTCCACCTGTATTAAATTGTAGTAATTCTGATGATTTCAGAATAAAATCAGCTGTTCCTGTAGGTTTCCTCTGCTGGGTAGTGCATTTCACAGAAAATACTCAACCATGAGCACCAAGGGTCTCTCAAAAGACCTCTGGCATAAAGTAGTGGAAAGGCACAGATAAGGGGATGGGTCTAAAAATATTTCAAATGCCTTGAATATCCCTTGGAGTACAGTCAAGACAATCATTAAGAAGAGGAAGGTGTATGGTACCACCAAGACCCTGCCTAGATCAGGCCGTCCCTCCAAACTGGATGACCAAGCAAGGAGGAGACTGATCAGACCAAGAGGCCAATGGCAACTTTGAAAGAACTAGAGGCCTTTATGGCAAAGACTGGTCACTGTGTGCATGTAACAACAATATCCCAAACACTCCACAAGTCTGGCATGTATAGCCGGGTGACAAGAAGGAAGTCATGAATGAAAAAAGACCACCTTGAGTCCCGTTTGCGGTATGCAAAAACAAAAACACTCCAGAAATTCTGAAACTATGTGGCAAAAGGTTTTGTGGTCTGACAAAACCAGGATGGAACTTTTGGGCCTAAATGCAAAATGTTACGTTTGGCACAAACCCATCACAGCACATCACCCAAAGAACACCATCCCTACTGTGAAGCATGGTGGTGGCAGCATCATGTTATGGGGATGTTTCTCATCAGCAGGGACTGGGGGCACTTGTCAGGATAGAAGGGAAAATGGATGGAGCAAAATACAGAATAATCCTCGAGGAAAACCTGCTTCCCTCTGTAAGAAAGCTGAAATTGTGACAGAAGTTCACCTTTCAGCATGACAACGACCAAATCTTTCAGCATTTTCAGCACACAGCGAAAGCTACACTGGAGTGGCTAAGGAACAAAAAGATATATGTCCTTGAGTGGCCCAGTCAGAGCACCGACCTATATCCAATCGAAAATCTGTGGCATGACTTGAAGATTGCTGTCCATCGACACTCCCCATGCAACTTGACTGAGCTTGAACAGTTTTGTCCAGAAGAATGGGAAAATATTGCACAATCAAGGTGTGCAAAGTTGGTAGAGACCTATCCCTACAGACTCACAGCTGTAATTGCTGTCAAAAGTGCTTCCACCAAGTAATAACTAAGGGGTGTGAACACTTATCCAACCAAGATATTCTAATTTTGTATTTTTAATTCATTCTCTGAAATTTGTAGAATTTGTTTTTCACTTGGAAATTGTTGGTTACAATGAATATATAAATATGAAAAAGTCTGATTTAATGCAAGTTAATTCGAGGCTACAAAGCACCAAAAGGTGAAAATTCTGAAAGGGGGGTGTAGACTTTCAATTGGCACTGTAGAATGGATCAGGACGCAACATAAAAAAGGAACAGCAGACAGAGAGGGGGGAAATGCCTCAGGGCCGACAGAAAAAATAGACGGAGACAGACAAACAAGGGAGGTGGGTAGCGATGAGGGGAAGGTGAAAATGCAAGGGGTGGACAAGATGCACACAGAGGGAAAATTTTTAGAGGGGTGGAAAAGGGGGAGGGGAGTTTAACGGGTGTATAAAATATCATAGTTTTGGGTGGGGGGTGATTTGAGATGTTGGTGAACAGCTGTCTTGAAGACCTGGAGGGAAGGATGAGATTGAAGAGAGGGGAAGTTGCTTCCACATGCGGGGAGAAAGAGGAACCAAATGAGTGGAGGTGAGCAGTGATCCTGGATTTTAGGAGTTTTACTAGAGGGCTTTGCTGGTCGAGGGTGCAAGATCATAAAGGAAATAGAAGTCAGTGACCACAGACCTGTCGGCTATGGTGAAGTGATAGGCCATAAGCTCAGTTTCATCACGAGACATTTCAGGAGTGATTCCATTTCATCACGAGACATTCCATTCCATTTTGATGCATTCCATTGTGGGACACTCCATCAAGCTGCGGAGAAAGCTTTGTAAGTGGTTAGGAGCACAGTTGTGCCAAGGAAGGACAAATGTGGCTTTCTCAGGAAAGATCATGGCAGATAGTGAGACCCAAAAGCTTGAGTGACAGAACTTCTTCGAGAGGACTGTTGAGAAAGTAGATAGGAGGATTTTCCAGATGGCTTTTTCCGAGAGACATAGTGAGAGTGTGAGATTTGTCAGGATTGAAAGACAGGTTCCAAGTGTTTTACGAGCTTGTGGTTTGTTTCCAGGTCTGCAGAGAGGGAAGAGGCTGCTGCCTGCCGATCTGACAGATGAGAGATGGAATGGCAGAGGGTGGAGTCATCAGCAAAAGGATAGAGGATTTTTCAGAGAGTTGGATAGATCATTGAATAAGGCTAGAAAAAACACAGAGCCCAGAACACTGCCTTGAGTAACTCCAGCCTGGACAGGAAGACAAGATGAGAGAATTCCATTTAGAGCCACACGTTGACTACAACAGGAGAGGAAGTCCACGAGCCATGAGTGGAGATTGTCAAGGATACCATAAGAGGAGAGTTTGGTGAGCAGTGCAGGGTGCCAGACTGTATCGAAGGCCCAAGATATGTCAAAGGGAGACGGCTCTGATCTCCTGTCTGGCATTAAGGACCTCCATCCATTGTTGAAACAGCAGAAATAGCATGTCCAGGGTGGAGTGGTCTGGTCTGAATCCAAATTGTTGATCCGAGATCAAGCCATTGGAGAAGAGGAAGGATTTAATATCAGAAGCGATGATGGATTCCATGACGTTGCTGATATTTGGCAGCAGGCTGATTGGTCTGTAGTTGAAAGATTCTGTTTTTGCATCTTTTTTGTGTAAAGCGGTAATGTTTGTTGATTTGGAAGCAGATGGCAGATGACCTTGGGCAAATGAGAGGGTGAATAGAACAGAGAGAGGGTGTGATGGAGCAGCAGAGCAGCTTTTTAGGCCACGTGGGCTGATGCCGCCTGATCTCAAATCGAAGTGGAGGTTTGATAGTACTTCTCCACCTTTTCAGGAGAGAAGGATACAGAGACCAGGAGCAGCTGGGTGTGACTTTGTAAGGTGGGTACAGAGAGAGATGGGCTTGGGACACAAGATTTCTAAGCAAACAAGGTTGAGGCATTCAGCCTTTTCACGGGCAGTGTCAGCTGCCATCATTTGAGGTAAGGGAGGGGATGGAGGTGGAGCAAACACCACCAGGATTTGGAGGAGGGAGACAGGTGTGAGAGTTCAATCTTGATGTTGGACAGATGCTATTTTCTGGCTCTCCTGAGAGTGGACACGCACTTGTTGCTGGCTTTGTGGAATGTTTTGAGGTTGCGTTCGGTTGGATTTGGGTTGAAGAGTGCAAGTCAGTTAGGACAACTGCCTCACTACAGGATTCAATGTACACTATGGGTGAGAGGATGGGTAAGTTAACTGAAGATGAGTTGGGATTAATCTGTCCATAGGGGAGAGCAAGTTTCTGTGGAAGAATTCCCAGGCTGAGTTCATATCAGGGGAGGTAGATATATGAGGCCAGTCCTGAAGTCTGATGGCTGCTTGCAGTCCCTGCATGTTTGCGTGAGTTAACTGACAAACTCACCAGCATTGAGGCTGTTCTGAGAATGGCTAGATATGTTGACCTTCACAAGCACCTGATCAGATGAACCAATTGGGGCCGAGGAAGAGCAAGGTACATACAATAGTGGCGATTTGAAACTAGCTGATATAGCTGTCAAGTACTGCTGATAGCATGGTATGAGATTTCATAGAATTGGAGGGCCAGACAACAGCAACAACTAGCTGGATCCGGATCTGGATCTTCATCAAAATTGAATCGATTCTTCCTTGTCACACACACAACCTGTCCAGCAGGTTTCGTCCAAATCCGTCCACAACTTTTTGAGATATCCTGCTATGTATCGTTTTTGGCCCTATCTCCCAATGGTGAAGAATCACTTTTAAAAATTAAATAATTATAATATCCGAATCCATATTCGGATCTTCACCAAAATCGAATCGAATCGTCCTTGTCAGACACCTAACCGGTCCACCAAGCTTCGTCCGAATCCATCCACAACTTTTTGAGATATCCTGCTATGTATCGTTTTTGACCCTATCCCCCCAATGGTGAAGAATCACTTTAAAAATTCTAGTAGCTGGATCCGAATCCGGATTTTCACCAAAATCTTATCATTTCGGCCTTGTCACATACACTACATCTCTGCCAAATTTCATCCAAATCTGTCCACAACTTTTTGAGATATTTTGTACACCAATGGACAGACAGACAGACAGACAAACAAACAGACAGGGGTGAAAGCATAACCTCCATCCACCTTTTGTGGCGGAGGTAATAATACTGTGACAAATGGAATAAACACGACGACAGCAATCCTGTGATGGTTTGGCTTGAAGTGCCACCCATTGGAATGCCTTGACATCATATACCCTGGTGAAGCTTTGATAAAATTCTACTTTTGATTGGGCCAAATAGAATACAACTTGGAGTGCAAGTAAATTTTTCATGTGGTTAAGCAAAATTGGAAGACATTGTTAATTATGACTAAAAAGTTTTGTGACTCTGCATGAAGTGCTGAGAGATGAGATTGGAGGGAGAGAGATATACAGACAGACACAGACACCCTCCTTTTATTTATATATAGATAAAATATGGTTGGCGATTTGTCCAAGAGCAAGTAAACACGTGCTCAATTTTATTGCATCTTTCGGGATGTGTTGTTTTATTGATTTACTTGCTTGATCTTGTTTTCTATAGGCTTGGAATTTGATGTGCCGTCACTATCTCTGAGGCTCCTGGCAGAGGCTGTAGACTTTCTCATCCTCTGCTGCTTTAAAGTTTCAATCACACTGGCTGTCCTCTACCGGAGTGGAATCAAGTGAGTTTGGTTGGGCATTCCTTCTTGTGCGTAGCTAATTTTATATTGTATTTATAATGTTTCTGTGCGCAAAGATCTGTGGGTAGTTTTGCAGGACGATGCACGTTGCTGCTTCAAAATGAGGAGTTTTGGGAAACCATTTTCTCATCACTGTCGTCCCAGGGTCAGGAACCTATGGCTCGCGAGCCATATCTGGCTCTTTTCTGATCCCAAATGTGGCTTGCAGAGCCTCAAAGTTTATTGGTGCAAATTCACATATAAATATCAAATAAACAAGCCAAACACTTGATTCAAAATATTATAAAGATTGTTTATATAAACACATTTACAAACGACCACGGGTTGTAATTTTGTGTTGTATATTCCTTTAATTTATATCCACCTACTGTCCTACCTGCTCATGCCGTTGTTTTTTTTTGTGTCAGGGTTGTATCTTTGGCCTGTGGCACGAACAGACCATAAGCAGACCATAAGCACGAACAGGCCTGTGGCACGGAAACAGATCTTATTGTTGCTTGTATTCCTGAGTCTGTAGTTCCATTGAGTTTTTTTTGTCAAGATGTCTTTCAATCAGTCCATCTGTGTAAGGAATTTAATAGTTTCATCCTAGTCTTTACAGAAAGTTTTCTGGATTTTGAAATCTTTAATAAAGAGTTGAACATTGCTTGAGCTTTGCTTGAATGGAAAACGGCAATAGAAGTACAATCTAAACTTTATATTTTTACTATTTCATAATTACACTTCCGCAATGAAGTCGGCTATATTAATTGTGTGTTTACATCGTTCAATTGGCTCTTTGTACACCAACTACTCAAGCTTTAATTTCGTTTAGCTCCTCTGCACAAAAAGGTTGCCAACCCCTGCTCTAGTCATTAAGAGGAATGATCTTTCAGATTTAAAAAAATGTTTTATACCAATTTACCTTTTTATTTATCTATTTTGTTTATATGCATTGTTATCTCTTGCATGTTAATTATTGTACCTAAGGAAGAAGTTTGGCTGAGGGTTGTCTTTTTCTTTCCACAGAGATCCAGCTAATTTTGCCATTCATTTGATGATTGAGGACATCGGCGATGAAACGACCATGGAGGATTTGCAGCGAATGTTGTTGATTGCTCTGGTCTATCGGCTCTTTGTTTGCTTCTATGAGGTCAGTGATGCTGTGTCAATCTGAGACCTTGCAAATGAGATTGCAATTGTTGTTTGATTGTTATATCATTGACTTGCACTTTAGGTAAGTGGACCCTGAGCTTGAAATTGGGAGGGGAGGTGGGGGGGGGGGGGGGGCGGGGGGGGGGGGGGGGGTGTGCAAGTCATATTCAGAAGGGGCCCTTGTGAGTGTGACAGCTCATTTAACTGTGAATGGTTCCTTCCTGGCCTCCAGATACGTGTTGCTGACTGATTTTAAGATTTAAGCCAGAATAGTAGATTGAATGGTAGCAGGTCCCAGGATGCAGTTTACAAAAAATAAACTTAATTCAGGGTATTGTATCATACATATTTTCAGGAGGCAAAGTATGGCTTCAAAAGGGCAGAGTGATTATCAGGGCAGGAAGCATTTTAGAGGTGGGTGGGGATGGGAGTGGGGGAGGGGGGTGGGAAGTGAAGTGCTCCTCCGGTTGATTCGAGTGAGGAGTCTGGGGGTAACATTTATGGATCTGGACGGCAAGTGTATGGTATCAATGTGGAAGGGAAACTGAAGTTGAGAATGGAAATTAAAAACTTCATCTTGACTTCTTTTTAATCTTAGCAACTCTCAAGCCCTGCATAAGTTAACCATAGTTTGATCAGTCAAATTGTTTCCACTTTACTGGGTTGATTCATTTGGCTGTTTTCTAACTGTGTCCCAGCATGTTTGCCAATGTTATCCTAGATTTTTTTTGGAAAAAAAGACGTGGACAGCACTAAACAACTCAGCCAGCTCCATTCTATTGAAAATGGTCCATAACAGAGCCCAAAGTTATAGCTGGTGATGCATGACCAAGTATGCTTACTTGGGATGACTGCCAAGTTTGACAACACAACTTTCTTTCAGATGGTGTGCATCTGGGGTGTGGGTGGAGCAACACCAGGGAAGTTTGTCCTGGGGTTACGGGTGTTGAGCTGTGAGAGTTGTGTGAGCGTACAGGCAGATCGTGTCCTGCTGCAACGGCCAACAAACGTCGGATTCATAGCGTGAGTGTGGCATCATGCTCTCTTTTGCAATGGCTCATAAAACACCGAGGTTTTCTTGGAGTAGCGGACTTTTTCAGTATTAAGGCATTCAGAGAAAGCTCAATATTAAAAGTGTATATTGGGCAAAATATCTTAAAATTATTCTTGTTTTGTGATTGTAACAATAAGTGACATGAAAAAAATTGTTTTTATAAAAATGTGACATTCTAAATATTATTATTATGCACCATGTACAGAGCATCAGTTTTGCCAAAGGGGTTTCTTTCATCCTCACTTGAGGAGATAGGAATGTGCAATTTTGCCAGGGTGCTGGCGGTAACTTGTCTACTCTTCACAAAAGACATCGTAGGTTCTTTGACATCCACTAATGCTAGTAAACGGGATACCCATTTTAACGTCAATCCAAGGGATGCAGCACACATTGATGAATTACCGTGATGAAAATGATAAGCGCTAAACTGAGACTTGGGCTTGGTAATCAAAAAAACTATTAAGCTCTGATGGTGTCATTAAGATTGAAAATCATTGACCTAATCTTTTAGCTGATGAATTACATGAACCATTAATTACAAAGTTTAAAAGAATGAAGGTTTATTCCAAATAGGTTGATTACATATGGTCTGCTGACTTAATTGAAATTAATTGATAAGGGATACAAGTATGCTTTAACCATTATCGATTTCAGGACAAGGTTTCCGTGGGTTGTTCCTTTGAAAAATAGAAAAGGTATTACTCTCGTGTAAGCCTTCCAACAGATATTTAATAAAAGCAAAAGGAAACCGAATAAATGATGGACGGATGAGGGAACTGAGTTCTATAACCGAGCATTTAAGGATTTTCTTAAGAATAATGATATTATATTATACAGCACTTTTAACGAAGGAAAAGCTGTCATCATAGAGCGTTTTAATCACACTTTCAAAGAGAGAATATATTTTAAAAAATTGCAGAACTCGGACATCAGAAATGGTTATCTTTAATTCCAAACACTTTCGATGATTATAATAATACAGTTCATTCCTCAACAAAAACAAACCCACCGGAAATATTTATAAAATTAGAATACGAAAAGGGGATTAATTTGAGAAAGCTGAGTTCGCAGTTGGTGATATTGTCTGAATTTACAGGTAGAAATCTCATTTTGCCAAAGGTTTCACAAAATGATGGAGGAATTAACTTTTTTTAATTGTTGATGTCATGGACACACTTCCTTAGACGTATTAATTGTATGATATGAATGGAGACGAGATTTTAAGTTCGTGTTATTCACAGGAATTACAAAAGACAAAGATGATAAATACCTAAAAACATTTGGGCTGGGGGGATTTTAACGGACTACCGACACATTTTTTTACTGATATATAAATGATAAAATCAAGCAGTAACCAAACCAAAGAGTGGAGAAAATCACAGCCTTGGTATTCAAATGGAAAACATAACGAATGTGGTAAATACCAAGAATGTCTTATCAAAGAGATAACCATGACAAGTGTAAATAAAGTATATAGACTGAAGGGGTTTAAAAAGATTTAATGGATGTCAAGAAGCTCAAGTATGAAAAATAAATAAATAAAAAGAAAAGAAAGTCAGGTGACCCTTAGGTGAAAGTAGCAGATTTTCATGATTGCGATAACTTGTGTACCACTGAAGAGATTTTGACCAAACTTTGCATAACTGTGGACAGTAATTTGAAGATTAACTAATTAAATTTTGGGTTCAAAAGGTCAAAGGCCTTTATTAAAGTGCCCTTTGACTGAAAATGTCTTCCTGCAATAACTTATGAACCACTCAAGAGATTTCAACCATACTTGACACCCGCATGGACTGTAATTTGTTTCATGTTTCAATATATTTGTAACATCATGTTAGCTCTTTCACGAGCCTCGATTCTGTATACCAAAAAAAATAAAAATACAAAGATGAACTGATTCAATTTTAGATTGAACAGGTCAAATGTCATATCCCCTTTGTAAATAATTTTGCAGACCATAATTCTACTTATCTGTCTTTTCTCTCTCTCAAGGGACCATTAAGTTTTTTACGTGACCTTTAATTGAGATCAAACATAATGCTGGGTTGACATCTAACATTTCAAAATTTATTTTCAGACTAATTTTTCTTTGATTTCAATTCAGCTATTTGATCCTTTTTCCTTCTACCTTCCCCAATCACCACACGCATATATAAACACAGTTCCATGTTCATTTGCACTTTTTTGTGGAAGGCAATTTGTGGAACGCACATTTTATCACTTGTGGAAGGCAATCAATTGACCAACAAATTGTTTCAATATATTTGGTGCTTTGATTCAATTTGTAACAATGTTATTCATCTCAAATAAACCGCTTTCGACCGTCTCTCAAGGTTGGACTGGAAGGCTCTTTTGTTTATTTCTCAAAACTCAAGACGAAGCATTGTTTTAATTCAAAGACATACCACTCATTTAAATGTGAATTTCACATTAATCAGATGTGCAAAGCTTCCATTGACTAACGACTTTGTGATCACCTCCTAGATCTGCAACAAGAGCATTGATCAAAAACGTCTCCATCGCGGCGTTCCTTCCGGCACTTACCACCATTTTCTTCAACCATCACAAGCGTGCAGCGTACGACATGGCTGCAAACACTATCGTGGTTAAAAGAAATGACGGACCCTGAGCACTTTCTTCGCTCAGCAATGCCTCCCATGTTCGTGTGAGAGCATTGCCATCTTGCAGCATTCTTTGTAGTCATATTCAAAAATGCCTAAAAGGATGATGTCCTTCTGGTAATACATACAGTAAGTGACTCTGCTTACTTTAGAGTATATTTCTATTTTGAGAGAAAAAAGGCCTTTTTCCTGGGACTTTAAAAAAAATTTGGGAGATGTTTTGGATAATTGAAAAAGACGACAATTGTCTCGATGATAGTGGGGAAATTAGTTAAGTGGTGGGTACAAGTTCAAAATAAATGAACATCCTTTCAACTGATGGCTTGCTTTTATCAGACCTTATTTTACACTTTGCTCGTTGTTATGCCATTTGGACATTTAAGTTCTAATATGGATGTTTCCGGTTTTGACCACTGAAAACTTTTCCAAGTCAAATTTACGACTTTCTACAGCAATGGCAGCAAAATCTGTCAGACAGATGGACAGACCTGCTTAGGTCACTGAAAAGTACTTTTGTTTATTTTTTGTTGTTGTATACTACTGTATTTATTTTTTTTTTTAATATATTTTTTTGTATACAAGATCGAGGCTCATGAAAGAGCTAACATTAATCACACAAAAAGTCAAACCGACACATAAAACACAAAATAAGGGGAGCGGTAGACAAGATGGGGAGAGAGGGGGAAGGACACAAACACAACATTTGAGAGCAAGGACATCAAGAGAACTGTGGGAGGGAGAGGGCTTGGGGGGGAGGTGGGAGAGGTATGAAACATGTGGACACTGCAAGGACTTCCAGGAAAGAAGTTGGAATTTCAAAAAAGTGTATCTGGGGGTGAATTAACAGGGGTAGAAAAGATCAAGGTTTTGGATGGGGGAAGATAAGAGATGGTGGTGAACAGCTGTTTCAAAGACCTGGAGGGAGGAGTGGGATTGAAGAGAGTGGGGGAGTTTATTTTGGAGGCGGGAGAAAAGAGGAATGAAAGAGTGAAGGTGAGCAGAGAGCCTAGATTTTGGCAGTTTAACCATAAGAGGGTTGCTGGCATATCTTGTGCGACCTGTAGGAATATTTGGGGGACAGAGCACAGAGAGAGCTGGGGGAGCAAGGCCGGAGAGGAGTAGGTGGAAGACAGAAAGACCACCAACCTGCCTGCGGTGAATGAGTGAAAGGCCTTTGGAGTTAGCTTCATCGCCATGTGTTATTCATACAATGCTTTTCCAGCAGGTGGAAGTAGAGAAACATTTGAAGGTCTCATTAATATTGTGCCTTTTGCAGTTTACTAGTTGGGTAAAATAGGAATGTGTGTTTGCACTGCCCTTTTTTTTTTTTTTTTTGTTTAATAAATAAATTGTAATTAATTTTTTTAATGAAATTAAAAAACATTTTTGGCAGTCTGCATGCATCAACAGACCGTCCCGACATACAATAAGTACATTCATTTGCACACATTCATCTAAGGCAAATGGAGGAGTTTGCACATGTATAGTAAATCACATTTGAAATATTTGCATCAAAATTTGTTAGACAAATTATTATATAACACAGGGGTTGAACTTGTGTCATTGCAAAGTCACTTGCTCTCCTGTGCTAAATAATAATAATAATAATAATAATAATAATAATAATAATATGTGTTTACATTAAAATGAAAAAAATAGATTTGCAATGAATGAAAAAGTAAATATATACCTATATATAACATTTCAAAATCACCCACAAGCATTCAATAAATAGGTCAATAAATTACAAATAATTTTACTAGGTATACAAATACGAGAAACCCAGATTAAAAAAAAATTAAAAAATAAAAATAAATAAATAGCTGCTTTAAATAACGAGCACACCCGCAGACGTGGAGGGCCAGGGAAGGGTCATTCCTCTTTGGGGTATATAGATTACAGTCGATCTACGGATGGGTCTCAAGAACATTGGGTGTGTGTTCATTTACCAAGTTTCTTGTGGAGAGATCGCCAAGTGTTTTAAGCATTTGAGCAAGCACTCCATTCAAAACCGTTAAGGAACGGCTGGCTTGGCAAGCGCTAGCTGGCTTCTTGGTAAAGGAGCACAACCTGAGCTTCTCCCTTTCTGTTTCGTATGAAACAGCAGGAGTGAGTTTCAAAAGTTCGCTATGAAAAATGCCACGGTAGCGGCAGAAAGGGCCATGTTATTAACCCAACATTTGTGGGTTATATAGAGTACAGTAGATCTTCGCTCAGTTCTGTAAGTAAATCTTCCTTTACGGATGTTGGGATTCCTCCAAATTTCTTCATTTAGTGTTATAAAGAGCATTAGCAACTGTTTAAAAAGCTAAGCATACGGGTTTGTGGTTGATAATATTTTTACTTCCTGTAGAAGCCGTTGCTCCCACAGAAACGCCATTATAACTATAAGCTTACGACTTCCGCTTCCGGTCTTGCCGGCGAGGTTCCGTTTTTTCGAAGCTGGCCACGCTCTCCACGCTATCGAAGTTAAGTAATTGTTCCCATTTGTATTTTCGTCAAAACTATTTATTTTATGGTGTGTGTACGTATAGTGTCCCGAGGAAGATTCTCGGTGTTAATCTTTCATACCTGTATAAAATATCGTCAGTTAATTCGTGTCGTGTCTTTTGAGGCCTTGTACCGTGTCCTACCTTGAGGCTTTGTTTTTCTCTCAGCGGTCCATCTATTGTGCTCCAACTACTTTCGTTCTCTGTTTTTCCCAGTCTTTTCACCACATATGTCCTTGTTTAAAGTCTCAATAAAAAAACAAACAAACAAAAAAAACATTTCCTTCTCTGTTCTTATTCGTTGTTCTTATTCGTTTATTCGTTGTTCTTATTCGTTCGTTCGTTCTTCGACCACGTGTTTCACCCCCATTTTCCCATAGTTTTCACTGTCAAACTTTAAAATGTTTAAACTTTCCCTTGAAGTACTGTATTCTGTCGTGTATTAAACACCTTTTTCTTCTTCTTCTTTAAAAGGTTGCTTTCGACTTGCTCACCAAATGTATTCATTCATTCATTCATTCATACAGTGCCTCTTTCATACATTCCCTAAACTCTCCTGCACTCCACCCCCCTCGAGCGTCCTCAAACGTATTTTTGACTCGAAGGTCACAAGAAACTCATTTTGCATTAAATGTTCGTTTCCCATTTATCGTACACTTTCCAAAATCCAATCTCACCCCTCCCCTCCAAATCTTCCCCATCACCCCTCCCCTCCAAATCTTCCCCATCACCCATCCCTTTCAAATCTCCCCCCTTGCCCCTTCCCTCCTAAACTCCCCCCACACCCTTCCCCTCCTAGACTCCCCCTCGCCCCTCCCCTCCTAGACTCCCCCCTCACCCCTCCCCTCCAAATCTCCCCCATCTCGCATCCCTTTCAAATCCCTCCCCTTGTCCCTTCCCTCCGAAACTCCCCCCTAACCCCTCCCCTCATAAACTCCCTCCTCGCTCCTCCCGTTCAAATCTCCCCACCCTCATTTCTTCTCCATTTCCCCCCTCTCACCCCTCCTCCTCAAAGCGTCCTCCCTGCTTCTTCCCCCTTCCAACTCTCACCTCCATCTCCCCCAACCTTCTGCCTCGCTCTTCCCCCTCCTCAAATAACACCTCACTGTGCCTCACCCAATCACCATCAAACCTTTTGTCCGCCCCATCCTTCCCTTTCTTCGAGCTATTCTGAAATCTCTGACACACCTTCAACAGCTCTCCCTACCTCTTCCTCCTCTTCCACATCTTAACCTACCCCTCCCCCCCCTGTTCTGTATCCGATGCTCCCCCTTCCTCTTCATTAACGGTATGGACCGCAAACATCTGGGGCCTTCGTTCAAACTTAACTGATCTCTCCATACAGGTTGCTTCTGACAAACCAGACGTGATCTGCTTAAAAGAAACTTTCCTCCTTCATGATGTCTCTGATTCCTTAGTATCTCTCCCGGTTTACTCCCTCCTCCGGTATGATAGACTTGAGCCTCGTCCTGGAGGTGGGGTTGCTATCTTTATCAAAAACTCTCTTTCTCACTCGCCCTGCACTGCCCTCTCTCCACCTCACCCCCAGGAATACCTCTGGCTACGGCTCCCCTTCGCTCCCACCTCTTGTTCATATGTGTGTTGTACCGTCCACCAAACAGTGATGACTCCATCTACATCTCGGTCTGATAATATGGACCAACTTCTATCTACTCATCCAAACTCTCTCTTCCTCATATGTGGTGATTTCAATTGTGACCATGCCAGTTGGCTGGGTGTGGGTACCATGGCTCCTCAGCAAAGGACTTCTGCGACTCACTGGGACTGGCACAATCTGTAAATTTCCCGACCCGGATCTCAGTCAACGGAGCATCTTCTCTTCTGGACTTGGTTATGACTAACTTCCCTGAAAATGTCTGCTGCTCTTCTTCTGCTCCAATCGGCTCATCTGATCATGTGCTTGTTAAAGTGGACATCTCTCAAACCATTCTCAGGGAGCCTCCTCAGCGTCGACGAGTCTGGCATTTCACTCAGGCCAACTGGCACGGTCTTCAAGCAGCCATCAATCATCTGGACTGGTCTCCCATCTCTACTGCCTCTGACATCAACTCATCATGGGAATTCTTCCAAAGTAAATTGCTCTCTCTCATGCACAGATTTATCCCATCTCGTCTTCATTTGTCATACCCTTCCTCCCGTCCATGGTACACGGAATCTTATGATGAGGCTATTGCCCAGAAACAACATGCCTTCGTCTCCTGGAAAGTTAATCCAACGGAAGGAAATCTCATTTCCTTTCACAAAGCCCGAAACAAGTGTGTCTCCAGCCTCAGGAGAGCCAGGAAACAATATCTCTCCGTTCTCAAGACCGAACTCTCTTATCTGTCTCCCTCTTCCAAATCCTGTTGGCGTCTGGTCAAATCTGTTTCTGGTGTTTGTTCCCCCTCCATCCCACCCTTACCTCAAATGGCTACACAGCTGACTCCACACATGAAAAAGCTGAATGCCTCAACTTTGTGTTTGCCTCTAAATCTTGTGTCCCAAACCCATCCCTCTCTGTACCCACCGTACCCAGCTGCTCCTGGACTCTGTGTCCTTTCCTCCTGACAAGGTGGAAAAGTTTCTGTCAACCCTCGACTCTGATTCTGCAACTGGACCCGACGGCATCAGCCCACGGGTCCTAAAATACTGTTCTTCCGCTCTTTCACTCCCTCTCTCTGTTCTCTTCACCCTCTCTTTTGCTCAAGGTCATCCGCCATCTGCTTGGAAATCAGCCAATATCACCGCTTTACACAAAAAAGGTGCAAAAACAGATCCTAGCAACTACAGACCAATCAGCCTTCTCCCAATTATCAGCAAAGTCATGGAATCCATCATTGCTTCGGATATGAAATCTTTCCTCTTCTCCAATGGCTTGATCTCTGATCATCAATTTGGTTTCAGACCAGGTCACTCTACTCTGGACATGATGCTTCTGCTGTCTCAACAATGGATGGAGGTCCTCAATGCCAAACAGGAAATTAGAGCTGTCTCCCTTGACATATCACGTGCCTTCGATACCGTCTGGCACCCCGCTCTGCTCACCAAACCCTCCTCCTTTGGTATCCATGGAAATCTCCACGCATGGCTGGCGGACTTCCTCTCCAGTCGTAGTCAACGTGTGGCCCTGAATGGGTTTCTCTAATCTCCTCTTCCTGTTCAGGCTGGAGTTCCACAAGGCAGTGTTCTGTGCCCTGTGCTTTTTCTGGTCTTCATCAATGATCTCTCCGACTCTCTTGAAAATCCTCTCTATCTCTTTGCTGATGACTCCACTCTCTGCCGCTCCATTCCTCATCCCTCAGATCGGCAGCCTGCAGCCTCCTCACTCTCTGTAGACCTGGACAAAATCACAGTCTGGGCAAACAAGTGGAACATGTCTTTCAATCCTGACAAATCTCACACTCTTACGATGTCTCTCCGAAAAGACCGACTGGACAACCCTCCCATCCACTTTCTGAATAAACCTCTCCAAGAAGTTCTGTCACTCAAGTTTTTGGGTCTCACTATCTGCCATGATTGATCTTTCCAGGGAAAACCACAATTTCAAGCTGGCCTCCAAGGCCAGTCGCTGACTGGGCATCATCCGTCGTGAGAAGTCCTTCCTTGGCACTCCTGAGCTCCTCACCACATATAAGGCTTTCATCCGCAGCTCAATGGAATACTGTTCCCCCCTCTGGGCTGGTGCTCCTGCCTCACACCTAGCTCGTCTTCACGCTGTTGAAACCAAAGCGTTCAGAATCATTGGAATCTCCCGCGATGAAGCTACCTCCGAGGGCCTTTCACTTACCGCAGGTAGGTTGGTGGTCTTTCTGTCTTGTACCGACTCCTCTTCTACCGACTCCTTGCTCCTCCAGCTCTGTCCCCCAAATATTCCTACAGGTCGCAGAAGATCTGCCTGCAACCCTCTTATGGTTAAACTGCCAAAATCAAGACTCTCTGCTCACCTTCACTCCTTCATTCCTCTTTTCTCCTGCCTCTGGAACAAACTCCCTCACTCTCTTCAATCCCACTCCTCCCTCCAGGTCTTTAAAACAGCTGTTCACCACCATCTCTTATCTTCCCCCATCCAAAACCTTGATCTTTTCTACCCCCGCTAATTTCACCCCAAATCCACTTTTTTGAAATACCAACTTCTTTCCTGGAAGTCCTTGGTGTCCTTGTGTTTATACTTATCCCACCTCCCCCCCCCTTCCCACGCCGCCTTCCCCCAAGCCCCTCCCTCCCACACTTCCCGATGTCCCTGCTCTCAAATATTGTGTTTATGTGCTTCCCCTTCTCTCCCCATCTTGTCTACCGCTCCCCTTTTTATATGCTTTGTTTGTTTGTCTATTTGATTTGTTTGTGTGATAAATGTTAGCTCTTTCACGAGCCTCGATTCTGTATACAAAAAAAAAGAAAAAAAAAAGAAGCTATTTATCATGTTATCACTGCAGGAAAAACGCCTTGGGGAAGTGGGACATTATTAGTTTTAATATTGTTTTGTAATAACATTAACAATATGCGATTATCATTAATTTTGTTATTAAAAGCGTCTTTGGAAAAACGCCACGATAAATCTTCTTTCGAAATACGCCACGATAAAGCTAATTTAACATTTATATACACCTCAATGTGCAACCCCATTGACTGCAATGGCGGGCAAACTTGCTCGGTGGGAGAAAATACCCTTGGGGAGGGGGGCAAATGAATGCGCTACAACCTTCATTGTGTAACCCTTCGTCATCTTGTCAAGGTTGGTTGAGATTGGATAAGTCAAGACAGAATGTATTGGCGTCAAAAATTCATCAGACAGACAGACACAAATGGCGTATTTTAGTATGATAGCTGCGTTACCAAATCACATTTAATGTTCCTCTCAATGGTTTCATGTTTGTTTTATTTTTGTCATATTTGTTGTTTAACATGCAGAAATGCTGCCGGTTGTGTGATCTAAATTAATTTCGGATATTGGCAATGTCATGTATCCCTTTAAATAGGAAGATTCTTATTGGTATCATTAAAAAGCATATATATTAGGCCTGGGCGATTTATTATTACTAGCAACAGTACCCGCCCTACGGGCGGGGCTTCAATTGGGAAGCCCGAAGGAAAAGGTAAAATATCAGAAATTGAAGGCTTTTTATTTTAAACGATTCATATAATCATCCGTTGAATCATATCACACGTAAATCATCAAAATCTAAACAGTACATGGCTAAACAGTACATGGACGATCACGTACCACATACGTCTCGCTCGCTCTCATGTTGTCCCGATAATGATCCTTCCGCAGGTTCACCGACGGAAACCTTGTTACGACTTTTACTTCCTCTAGACAGTCAAGTTCGCTCATCTTTTCGGTGCACCGGCTCGAGCCGAGAACGGCCCGTGCAGGGGCTGATCCGAGGATCTCATCAAACCGTCCGATTGGTAGTAGCGACCGGCGGTGTGTACAAAGGGCAGGGACTTAATCAACGTGAGCTGATGACTCACGCTTACTGGGAATTCCTCGTTTGTGGGACACTGTCTCAAGCCCCAGTCTCCATCACGGATGGGGCTCAGCGGTTTACCCGAGCCTGACGGCGAAGGGCAAGGTACACGCTGGCCCGTCCAGTGTAGCGCGCGTGCGGCCCCGGACATCGAAGGGCGTTAAACGTTCATTAAACATTAAACATTCATTAAAGGATTACGAAACAAAAAACATTACGAAATTACGTTCACATCGTCACGTCACACACTACCGTGAACACAGACATCGTCACAATGAGAACATCGTCACAATTAACGTTATGCAAACGCAAATGTTATGCAGGAGTCCAAACCTGAGAATGCTGGAGACCAAAGCTGAAATTGGGAAAACTAAATAGCCTATTTTACTCCTGGAGATCCCAGGATTACCCACCCAAAATATCTTTGCGATCAGTTCAGCAGTTTTTACGGTACCTTCGAACAGACAGACAGACGGACATTTGGTGAATTATCGTGAGATCGTCACAATGAGAACATCATCACAATGAACGTTATGCGAACGTGAATGTTATGTGGGAGTGCAAACCTGAGAATGCTGGAGACCAAAGCTGAAATTGGGAAAACTAAATAGCCTATTTTACTCCCAGGGGTCCCAGGATTACCCACCCAAAATATCTTTGCGATCGGTTCAGCAGTTTTTATGGTACCTTCGAACAGACAGACGGACATTTGGTGAATTATAGTAAGACTATCTATATAATAATAGCGGACATTTGGTGAATTATAGTAAGACTATCTATATAATAATAGCGTAAGGACTCGACTTTGTTATCCCTTTTACGCCGTACCCAGTGACCCGATGCCCACGGCACTAATGGATTTACGATCTACGAACCGCGCTCTTTGTTTATCACGTACAGACATACTCGAAAAATCTGAATTAGCCGACGTTGGGGCCCAAAAGCATCCGATTAACTGCCGATACGACGCCATCTTACGACGCCATCGTATTGGCGTCTGCTGGGCGAAGGCGAAGCAAGCCATCCGCTGATTGGACAGTCGAAGGCGACAGCAAGCTGTCCACTCAGTGGACAATCCAGAGCATGCATTTGTGCCGGTGTCGGCGATCGTTGTTCATGTACGCACTCTTCATTCTCATCTTTCTTCCTAACTCTTACTCAGACAAGCAAATCCCCTATGCCATCCATAATGGTACACTCTATCCATACACCACATCCTCCCTTCCGTGGATGTTCCACGGGTTTCGGCTAGTTATTATTATTATTATTATTATTTTAAAAATAATTTCTTTTTGTGTACAGAATCGAGGCTCATGTAAGAGCTAACACATTGAACATGAAAACATGCAATGCACAGACACATAAAACATGCAATGAAGGGAGCGGGATACAAGAGGGGGGGGGGGGGGGGGGGGGGAGAGGGAAGCACACAAGCACAACAACAGAAGAGAACAGGGACGTCGGTAGATCTGTGGAAGGGGGAGGGCAGGGGGAGGAGGGAGAGGTACACGGCATAAAGCAAATGAATACTTCTCGGAATTTCAGGAAAGAAGTTGGGGATTGAAAGAGGCAGATTTGGGGTGTTTTAACGGGGGTAGAAAAGATCAAGGTTTTGGGTGGGGTGAAGATTTAATGTATCACTTGGTGGTGAACAGCTTTTTAAAAGTGGGATGGGATGATCGTAATCGCAATAGTAACTGGAAAGAACGATTAATTATCGTTCTTTCCAGTTACTATTGCGATTACGATAATGGCAATTATTTATTGCGACAACTGCTGCACGGCGCAGCAGGTACATCTCATCTTGAACCTGTATATTGGCTGCGTGTTTAGCGTGTTTAGTTTCTCTCAAAATATATACCCGTATTAAATGCAGCGCTATAAAATAAAGCAGGTAATATAATATTGTAATGCATATTGTTAAGCAATAAATATCAAACATACAACCAACTACTCAAGGCACCACAATGGCTTCCAGTGTCGAATTTGGCATTTGACTGTCTCTGTGCGTGAAGTTAAGCACTCAAGGCAATATCATGTCAAAGATCGAGAAGATGAGCATCCTCGGTGTGCGATGTTTTGGTACCGAGGACAGGGACAAGCAGGTCGTCTCGTTCTTCTCTCCTCAGTGTGGGCAAGATCGAGAAGGACCGAACGGAGTGGGCAAGATGTGTTGTGTGTTTTATTTGGTTTTCCCATTTTTGTTACAACACAGGATTGCTTGGCATTTATTATTTGTAAGGTTCCACATCAAAGGCATTATTTTAAATGTCTGATGATGGTCATCTATATGACCTTCTTCACAAATGTCCCATTTAGCAAGCAGTTTGCTTGGTGTATTCCGTTAGCAAGCAGCTTGCTATCGCTTATCAAGCCAGACGTTCCATACAAATACTTTGCAAACTGCTCGTCTATTCGTTCAGCAAACGGAGCAAGCTATTTTGTCCGGACAAAATGAGGTTTGACTTTAAACAAATTGCGATAGAATTACGAAATCGATTACGAACACACTCGTAATTCAAAGGTTGTTCAGTTTGGCTTATTAGTTCACTACCGGTTTCATCGGACGGATTGAACTATAGATTTTTCTCCCTCTCTGTCCGTCACACCTGTGGTTTTCCAGACCTTTTCCTATACGCTAACATATTCAACTGAAATTTGGTACATGGTGTTATTATGATAAGTTACAGAACATGTTTGAATTTT
Organism: Myxine glutinosa; assembly: GCF_964187855.1. NCBI lineage: Eukaryota > Metazoa > Chordata > Myxini > Myxiniformes > Myxinidae > Myxine > Myxine glutinosa. Next base: position 55,539,301 of record NC_136262.1, on the reverse strand, counting down.
GGGGCACTTCACCAATTTTTCAAGGAGTTACGCCCTTTTTGTACTGAGAGAATATCACATTATACATACCTACATGGGTTAGTTTTCCAGACTTTTTCTCCTTACTCTTTAACATATTGAACTGAACCTTCTCACAGTACATGGCTTTATTATGATAAGTTACAGAAAATTCAACTCATTGTGTAGCTTTGCATACTTAAAAAAATTTGTCCTACTGTATATGGCTCACAATTGCTGAGTGCTTGGAACAAGAACATTCATTGGGATCATTTGGGGACATTTATTGCAAAGCAATTCTCCCTCTTGTTGAGATTGTTATTGTATGCTACATGGTTCTCAAGTCACTTAATTCCATTATATTATCGCGATACTCAGGCCCGTTATCTTGATAAAGTTTTTCCATTATCGCCCAGGCCTTGTGTGTGCGTGCGTGCATGCGTGTGTGATTTTCAAACCCACTCTAGACGGCTCATAGATAAGTGCACTTACTGAGGGAGTCCAATAACGTATTCTACCTCTGCACCATCCTGTTGGGCCCATCAAACTAATTCTAATTCCTCATTTTTAAATTCACTGTTTATGGATACAGAGTTACGAGCAATTATTGTTGTAATTTACAGGCCCATTTCCACTTTTTGCTACTTCCATTTTTGTGCGTGATGGTCAGTAGGAAACATTTTATTTCACCTTGACTTTGTATACCATACAAGGAGGAAAAGAGGATGGGAGGAAATGCAGTGATCAGCAAGTCAGAGGGTTGGTTTATGTAGGTGTAATGGGGCTAGGCTGTGTGTGTTGTGTGGGGTTGAAAACAAAAATGTATATACGCACTGAATAACAATGAAGGGAACCCTACTGCATATAGCTACAACCAGGGGTGCTGTAAGGGGGGGAAAAGTTAGGATGATTCCATGGGCCCTGCACTGACGGGTTGACGGGTTGAGATGGTTTGGTCATGTGTTGAGGAAGGATGAAAGTGACTGGTTGAGAAGAGTGATGGAAATGAATGTAGAAGGAAGCAGAGGATGGGGAAGACCGAGAAAGACTTGGCTAAAGATGGTGGAAGAAGAAATGCGGGCAAGGGGGTTAACAAGGAGAGATGCAGCAAATAGGGCAAGATGGAGAAGATTGTCATGGGGACCGCATGGCTAACCCCCGCTCTAGCAGGGAAAATGGCCTTAAAATGCATGTTGTTGTTGTTGTTGTTGTATGACTGTAAGATGAACACTTAGATAACCATTAGGTTTGCCTGTTCCCATTGGAGTTATTGCTTCATGATGTAGCACCACTTTCATATCACATTTACTGTTTTTCATTCAGAAGTTGCAGTTTGTAGAAGAGCTGGATGATTGCATGTAAGACTGACAAAAAAACGTGCAGCATACACCCATAAACCCACAACATATGCGGCTGATGGAAAGACGGACGTAGACAGTGATCGACAGGTTTAGCTTAGATGACAGTCACGTTGATATGACTCTCGCCCTAACAGGAGGGGGTTGTCAGGATATTGAAAGGTTTGCGCATTTGAAGATGGCTGCTATGGGGGAGAAGATGAAGAGTAGAGTTTTGAAATAATGAGGGGAGGAAATAGGCAATCCTGACAGTTGTGAGTGGTATCATTGTAAACAAAGTTTATTGATGATAACACCAGTACAGTCATCTTCGGAACCTTCCTTTTTCTCTACGGAGATGAGTACTCATGAAGTAATATGTTAAGGTAACTCTTGGAAAGTGCTTCCGCACGTGTCTAGGTCAGTCATCCAATGCTCTGAGGTCTCTGGACTTTGGACCACACTTTGGTGCATTAATTATTTTGAAGGCATCCCAACCATCATGCTTCCCTCAGTGCATTCTTGATCAACAACAACAACAACAACATGCATTTTAAGGCCATTTTCCCTGCTAGAGCGGGTTAGCCTTGCGGTCCCCATGACAATCTTCTCCATTTTGCCCTATTTTCTGCATCTCTCCTTGTTAACCCCCTTTCCCGCATTTCTTCTTCCACCATCTTTAGCCAAGTCTTTCTCGGTCTTCCCCGTCCTCTACTTCCTTCTACATTCATTTCCATCACTCTTCTCAACCAGTCACTTTCATCCTTCCTCGACACATGACCAAACCATCTCAACCTGTTCCTCTTCACAGCATCAATCACAGGCTCTATTCCCATCATCTTTCGCAATTCGAATTCTTTCGCAATTCTTGATCATTGTAGTAATTCCATCTGGTTGCAATATCTTAGTACTCTGATCTAACCAGACAGTGTAGCTGGTGCCAAGTGCTGTTTTGGCTGTAGTGTCCATCGTGGTTTTCCTTTTTCCCTTCTGTATACCAATGGCAATCAGAAATCTACGAAATGAAGTGTTGCAGAATCCTCCACTGCCTACTTCAATCGGGAAGTAATGTACATACCAGCCATTGCCCTCAGTCAGCAATCAAATCTTGATACATGCATTTCCTCCTGACATGAGATCCAGATCATCATCCATGAGCCAGATTTTCTTTCATTGGGACAGTCACTTAGATAAGAACCACATTCCTTGTCCTTCCAGAGACGAAGATTACATTTTGGCAGTCTTAATTATTTGTGGAGGAAACGCTATTGATCCAAGTTTATAATCTATCAAGATAGTCCAGTCATCGGCTCTTTCTAAAATATTACCTTACTTATTAAGCCTACCCCCCCCCCCCCTTTAATGGAATAGTGGGAGGCTTATAACTGTTGTAGGGTTTGTTTCTGCAATTAGTATCTCCAATTTTTAATGGTACCTCTGAGTTTCTTCGATCCCTAGGAGTACTAAACCACTATTTAGGATTTTTTTCTGCCAGCCAATGTCCAAGCTGTATATTGGAGCAGGCTGGGATTTTCAGAATGCAATTTTGCATCAATAATGGGAACACAAAGTATGCAGGATTGGTTGACATTTGTTTTTGATCTTGACATAATTTAAGGTCATGACCTAATTATATTAATATTTACATTTTTTACCATAACTTGACTAATTTTTGTCAAATCAGAACAAAATTGCCCTCTAGATAGCATCAAGTAAGACACATTTACATTTAATTTACCTCATACCCCTCCGAGTTAAAGGTCAAGGCCATATGGTGGCCCGAAAAAAAACATGTCCATCATTGGATCGCGGGCGCCGGGGGAGGCTTACCCATGGCGATCGTTTTTTGATCGCAGATATCTGGTTTTCTATATGTTGTCGATATAATAAATATGAATGAGCGATTCGTTTTTGAAAAGACTGCAGAAGGTGCCAAAAAGAAAGGTGGACTTCCCACCCCGATATGGTTGTTGTCAAAGTCGTGTTTACATAGTCGTGTTATTAGTCCCCTACCGGTGTACACCGGAAGGGACTATAGGTTTGCACTCCGTCCCTCCGTCTGTCTGTCAGTCTGTCAGTCCGTCACGCAAAGAACAGTCTTCCGGACTTTTTTTTCTAAACTCTTAATGCTAATGATTTCAAACTTGGTACATGGTTTCCTCATGATAAGTTACAGATCAAGTTCGAACTTCACGACGTTTCGATCATTTTTGACAAAGTTATGGCACTTTGAACTTTGGTAATTTCCCCAACAGTTTTCCGGACGACAGACTGCCGGTAGGGGACATGTATTGCAGCGCAATACTCAGAATGCTTGTTTATTATTGCTTTATATAAGTGTGTGAATGTGCCTCTAGGGAATGATCCCTCTGGGGATGATAATTGGGAAAAAAACAAAAACAAATTATTTTCACATTTTTATGAAAGAAATCATGCACAAAATTACAAAACAATTATGTGCAAATACGCACTTGTATATCATTAGGCAAGTCTGTGACAATAGAGGAGATTGGGACATACAGACAAACGGCGTCAGCTCAAGTAAAGAATATTGGGGAAAGAAGAGGATAGAGTTAGTTAGAATAGAAAAGCTCATTGGTAGGTAATGGAGACAGCATGAAATGGCATTGATTGACATTTGAAGGACTTGATGGGTGGAGGTAGGAGCATGAAGCTTAGACTCCATCGATTATATAAACAGGGACAAGGGGAGTAGAGGTGAGCACGAAGTTTAGATCAAACGAAGGGTCTCAAGGAATGGGTTCCTGGCTAACAGCGTGCGACCCTTGCGGGGCTCGGAACATGTGAAGGGTAAGAGTGGTGACTTGTCCATTGTCTGCCAGGATTTCTGCAATACTTTTTAAAGGTGTGCTGAAGTCTGTCCTGCATGTAATACAATGCATATGCAAGCTCCTCCCTGAACTTCAGACGTGAGAGAAAGCAATCTCATCAAAGAGCTGCAAACATGCTCAGTAGTTTGAGCATTCATTTTCACGATGTAATGAAAAGCCATTGTTTCTTCCCCACAGGCTCCTCCATTTTGTACAAATTTGTCTACCACTTGTAATGTTTTGTTAAAGCATTTGTTTGTTTGGGGCACATTCTGCATTTAGAAAGGGTGATTGGGGGGGGGGGGGGGCTCTCTTTTTCACATTTTGCAATTGCAATAATCTGATAACGATGAATTGTAGAACTAACTCGGATAAGTTCCTAAACTTCTCTTTTTCACATTTTGCAATTGCAATAATCTGAATAACGATGAATTGTAGAACTAACTCGGATAAGTTCCTAAACTTCGACGACATCCCTGTTATTCACCAGCATAGGTTGATTATCCTCTGATAATCCTTTTTCCTTTTTCCTTTTTCACATTTTGCAATTGCAATAATCTGATAACGATGAATTGTAGAACTAACTCGGATAAGTTCCTAAACTTCTCTTTTTCACATTTTGCAATTGCAATAATCTGAATAACGATGAATTGTAGAACTAACTCGGATAAGTTCCTAAACTTCGACGACATCCCTGTTATTCACCAGCATAGGTTGATTATCCAGCTGCGATGCTATAACTTTTATTTTCCCATTTATCATGTCTTTCTCTTCTATCCTTGGATTTATCAATTGCAATCTCAACTTATTCATTTGTTTTACGAGTGTTTTTTGGATAATGTTAAAGTGGGTGTTGTTGGAAGAGCTAATCCATTTTATGTAGTTATTTATGGTAGACACCCCAAAAAGGTATGAATCATTGTGTGTGTGTGATTTATACCCAGGTCCAGTTTCCCATTGCCCTGAAGTTCGTCGATCTAAGATTCTATGGTGTTGTCTACTTTCTCAATTCAAGATACTTTATTTGATTACCTTTGTGGTTTAGTGGAACCAGGGAGGACACATTTTCACGGATTTCCCCAATCACACCCGAGGGTATGGATCACAGATTTGCTAATTGTAATGCTTTCTTGGGGAAAATAAGTATTTTGCCTTTGTCATGTGTTGATTGTGATGTAAATAAACTTGCTCTTTTTTCAAAGCTGCTTCATTGGAGAGAGCTTTCTTTTTATATAAAATGTATGGCGATGGAACGGTTTTGGACGGTATGTTTTGGACGGTATGGACGGTTTTGAGGGAGTTCATGGGGGTTACGGATATGGTGTGAGAAATGGAGAAGGTGAAAGGATTTTGGAGTTTGCTGATGGAGCTGATTTGTTGATTTGTAATACTCAGTTCCAGAAAGAGGATAATAAGCTTGTTACATACACGTCAGGTGGGTCGACGACAACCGTTGACTACCTGCTGGTGCGTTGGCGAGATAGGGGGCACCTCCGGGACACAAAGGTGATCCCAGGGGAGGAGGCTGTTTCACAGCACCACTTGGTTGTCTGCGACATAAGGGTGAAAGGTGCGAGGAGAGCTCGGCGGGTGAAGTACCAACCGAGAATGAAGGTGTGGAGGTTGTGTTACGTGCTCCTCCCCGACCCCCTCGTCACGGTGTACCTCCGAGCCCCGAGAGGAGTCACGGCAGAAAAATGTGTTATTCTGTATGTCAAAGATCAATGGTGAAGCCACACCAATTGTTACAAACCACAGGTATTGTATTAAGATCACACAAGAATAACAGTACAAAAACAATAGTAATCAATTGTACAACAAATAGTATATCATTCCTATGATGGTACCATCAGGTTCGTACAATATAACTCACTGTGCTCCAAGTGAGCAAAAAGAAGAAGATTCCCAATGTCTCTATTCTTCGGCTTCAAGCCAAAGTCGATCCGCTCCAGCGATCGACAGATCAATGTCCAATTGAGACAGAATCCCGCTGGGTTGGCAGTTACAGTCCGGCTGCCAAAGCTGTGCAAAGGCGCCCTCCCGGCGACTGGGAAATCACACCCTCGGGTATGGACGTTCCACAGCTCGCAGTCGGCAAACCTCAGATTTACCTTCAGGTATATCTGCATTGCACACACACACCAGATACGTCTGAAAGCGGTGAAAATGGCTGACGTGAAGCAAAGAAAAACCTTGTGCGACGCGCAAAGGCTGAAGCGAAGCAAAGAAACCTTGCTCGACGCACAAAGCGCACGAGTTAAAATGGCCGACGGCCGTACTCGAGACGTAACGGCAGTCCAATGATTCTCTTCGGAATCGAATGCAAAACCTGACACGCAGGTTAATCTGTCACAGCGATAACCACTCTGTCGCAGGAATCCCTTTCCCGGGAAACCCAAAGTTCGCTAGTGACTCGTTCGTCAACGTTTGCTCCAGAACCCGAAGCAACAAGCTTCTTGTCTGACTTCACTCGCTCCGCCTTATTTTTCTCCTCCTCCTCTTCGTCGCCGTCCGGTTCCTGTTTCATTTAAAACATACTTTTCTACCTTTTGAAAACAGTTCATACACAATAAACCTTTTGAAAACAATAATAGTACATGGAATCAAAAATGTTTACAGTGGATGAAAACCACCACAACGGAAGTGACGAATCCATAACAGTTGAAAGAGGTGACAGTGAGGGAGGCATTAAAAGAGAGGCTGAATGTGTTGGAGGATGATGTGGTTGAGCTTGAAAGTGGTTAGATGTCAATGAAAGATAGTCTTTTGGGAGCCATTGGTGAAGTATGTGGATGGACAAAAGGACCACCGAGACACTCGGAAACATGTTGGTGGGATGATAAAGTTGGAAAGAAGATTGACGAGAAGAGGAAGAAGTTCAAGGAGTGGCAGAAGGCGAAGGGTATGGGGGCAGAAAAGGTAGAGCATGAAAGTTATAAGGCAGCCAAGAAGGCAGCAAAGGCGCAGGAGGCATTTAGGAAAATGTTCGGAGAAAGCTTGGATTTGGAAGAGGGTCAGAGAGCGGTATTAAGTATTGCAAAGCAGATAGCGAAAGAGAGGTGTGATGTGATGGGGGTGAGTTGCTTGAACGATGAAGTGGGACAAATCGTTGTGGACCCAGATGGAATTAAAGGAAGATGGAAGAGATATATGGAAATACTGTTGAATGCAGAGAATGAATGGGATGCCAACATAGAGAGTAACCCAGTTTTAGGACCGGCAGAGAAGATAACCGAGAAGGAAGTTGAGGAAGCGATAAAAGCAATGAAGAGTAGAAAAGCGGAAGGGCCGACGGGAGTTGTGGGAGATATGTTGAAGGCAGCGGGAAATTGGGGTGTGAAGAGAATGACAGAGATCTGCAATCTGGTGGTGAAACAAGGCCGCATTCCAGTGGATTGGGAACTGAGTACCCTCGTCCCTCTATACAAGGGGAAAGGTGACCCTCTGGACTGTGGCTTGTATCGAGCGATAAAGTTATTGGAGCATGGAATGAAGGTATTGGAAAGGGTGAAGGAGAGGAGGATAAGGAAGAAAGTGAAGATTGATGAAATGCAGTTTGGATTTATGCGAGGAAGAGGAACGACAGACGCGCTTTTTATTGTGAGGCAGTTGCAGGAGAGGTACATGGAGAAGAGGAAGAAGTTGTTTCTTGGGTTTGTTGATCTGGAGAAAGCATTCAATAGGGTTCCACGTGAAGTAGTTACATGGGCATTGAGGAAGTTAGGAGTGGAGGAATGGTTGATCAGAGTGGTGATGGCAATGTACAAAAGAGCGTGCACAGCAGTAAGGACGAAGGACGGGAACAGTGGTGAGTTTGAGGTGAAGGTGGGAGTGCATCACGGGTCGGTACTAAGTCCACTACTATTTGTAATTGTGATGGAGGTGCTGGCTCGGAATGTAAAGGAGGGTTTTCCGTGGGAGTTGTTGTATGCAGATGATCTGGTGTTGATTGCCGAAAGTATGGATGGATTGGAGGAGAAGATGAGCAAGTGGAAGGAATGTATGGAGACAAAAGGTCTGAAGGTGAATATCGGAAAAACGAAGGTGATGGCAAGTGGTAAAGCATGTGGTGAGGTGGAAAGAACTGGGAAGTGGCCGTGTGCTGTATGCAGGAAGGGTGTCGGAGTGAATTCCATTCAATGTACAATGTGCGCTGAGTTGGTTCATCAAAAATGTAGTGGTTTGAGAGGGTCATTAATCAGTTTGTCAGCTACATTCAAGTGTAAGGTGTGCACAGATGGAGCTGCAGATGGAGGAAATGTTGAGTTGGATCTTGGAGACGGCGTGAAGCTGGAATGTGTGAAAACATTTTGTTACCTCGGAGACATGCTGAATGGAGAAGGTGGATCAGACTCGGCAAAGGTTGCTCGAGTGAGATGTGCATGGAAGAAGTTTCGGGAACTGAGTGGTGTGCTGACGAGGAGGGGAGTGTCGTTGAAGCTGAAGGGAAAGGTGTATTCTGCATGTGTGAGAAGTGTTATGATTTATGGGAGCGAGACATGGGTAATGAACGTAGAGCAGCAACGAAGGCTGGAAAGGGTGGAAATGCGAATGGTTCGGTGGATGTGTGGAGTATCGTTGAGAGAGAGGAAGACAAATGATGAATTGCAAAAGATGATGGGAATAGAGCCTGTGATGGATGCTGTGAAGAGAAACAGTTTGAGATGGTTTGGTCATGTGTTGAGGAAGGATGAAAGTGACTGGTTGAGAAGAGTGAAGGAAATGAATGTAGAAGGAAGTAGAGGACGGGGAAGACCGAGAAAGACTTGGCTAAAGATGGTCGAAGAAGAAATGCGGGCAAGGGGGTTAACAAGGGGAGATGCAGAAAATTGAGCAAACTGGAGAAGATTGTCATGCAATCATGCAATGTCATGCATTCAGTCCGCAAGGCGAACCCCCGCTCTTGCAGGGAAAATGGCCTTTAAAATGCCTGTTGTTGTTGTTGTTGTTGTTGTTGTTGTATGGCGATAGAAATTGATGTGAAATGGTTGCTTTGTGTATGGTGGCATGGTTTATTAATTTTGCCATAAAATAAATATCTCATGAAATGTTTCTAATTTTTACCTTCATCGCAGATGGTGGACGGAGATTATGTTTTCAACCTTGTCTGTTTGTTTGTCTGTGAATAGGATATTTCAAAAAGTTGTGGACTAATTGAGATGAAATTTGGTGGAGAGGTTGGGTGTATGACAAGGTTGAAATGATTAGATGTTGGTGAAGATCCTGATGCTATAATTTTTAGCGTTTCACACCATTTAGAGATAGGGCCAAAACTACACAAAGCACGACAACTCAAAGTTATGGTCCTCCTCGGACGAAACTTGGTGAACATGTTGGATGTATGACAGGGTGTCGGAGTGAGTACCCATGCAGTATTGTGCCCAATAGCCAAGAAACTACTTCGTCAGCCCAATGCATCTAAAGATGCAAAAAGAGTGGTCTTCTTATTCTTGGTAAAGTGGGGAACATCAACCCGTGGAGGTTGAAAGTATGCAGACATGCTCGATGTTTGTTACTCGGATAATGTAAACTCCCCTGCTCCCCTCTTCACTAAATTGGTTGACTTCTACTACAAATCTACTTCTACTTCAAATACTTCTACTCCATCTCTACTGCTTCTGACATCAACTCTTCCTGGGAATTCTTCCAAAGTAAACTGCTCTCTCTCATGCATCGATTTATCCCATCTCGTCTTCAGTTGTCAAACGCTACCTCCCATCCTTGGTACACTGAATATTGTGGTGAAGCAGTTGCCCTGAAACAACTTGTCTTCGCCTCTTGGAAGGCAAATCCAACTGAAGGCAATCTCTATTCCTTTCACAAAGCTCGGAACAAGTGTGTGTCTACCCTCACGAGAGCCAGGAAACAATATCTCTCTACGCTCAAGACTGAGGGCTCAAGACTCATGCCAGAGGGAGCTGCAGATGGAGGAAATGTTGAGTTGGATCTTGGAGACGGCTTGAAGCTGGAAGGTGTGAAAACATTTTGCTACCTCGGAGACATGCTGAATGGAGAAGGTGGATCAGACTCGGCAACGGTTGCTGGAGTGAGATGTGCATGGAAGAAGTTTCGGGAACTGAGTGGCGTGCTGATGAGGAGGGGAGTGTCGTTGAAGCTGAAGGGAAAGGTGTATGCTGCATGTGTGAGAAGTGTTATGATTTATGGGAGCGAGACATGGGTCATGAATGTCGAGCAGCAACGAAGGCTGGAAAGCGTGGAAATGCGAATGGTTCGGTGGATGTGCGGAGTATCGTTGAGAGAGAGAAAGACAAATGATGAATTGCGAAAGATGATGGGAATAGAGCCTGTGATTGATGCTGTGAAGAGGAACAGGTTGAGATGGTTTGGTCATGTGGGACCAAACAGAAAGGACCAATTGGACAATATCTCAAACTGGTCAAACAAGTGGAACATGTCTTTCAATCCCGACAAATCTCACACTCTCACTTTGTCTCGCTGAAAAGACCGTCTGGACAACCCTCCCATATACTTTCTGAAAAATCCTCTTGAAGAAGTTCTGTTAATCAAGCGTTTGGGTCTATCTGACATGATCTTTCCTGGGAAAACCACATTTCCAAGCTGGCCCCCAAAGCCAGTCAGCCAACATTACCGGGCATCCTCCGTCATGCGAAGTCCTTTCTGGGCACTTCTGAGCTCCTCACCACTTACAAAGCTTTCATCCACAGCTCAATGGAGTACTGCTCTCCCCTCTGGGCTGGTGCTCCTCCTTCACACCTAGCTCGGCTTCACGCGGTTGAAATCAAAGCATTCAGAATCATTGGAATCTCCCACGATGAAGCTGATTCTGAGGGCCTTTCTCTCTCTTACCTCAGGCAGGTAGGTGGTCTTTCTGTCTTCTACCGACTCCTCTCCAGCCTTGCCCCCCCTGCTCTGTCTGTGCTCTACCCCCCAAATATTCCTACAGGTCGCACAAGATCTGCCAGCAACCCTCTTATGGTTAAACTGCCAAAATCAAGACTCGCTATTCACCTTCACTCTTTCATTCCTCTTTTCTCCCGCCTCTGGAACAATCTCCCTCACTCTCTTCAATCCCTCTCCTCCCTCCAAGTCTTTAAAACAGCTGTTCACCACCATCTCTTATCTACCCCCATCCAAAACCTTGATCTTGTCTACCCCTGTTAAAACACCTCAAATCCGCCTCTTTCAATCCCCAACTTCTTTCCTGAAATTCCTAGTCGTGTTCATTTGCTTTATATCGTGGACACCTCTCTCCTCCCCAGCCCTCCCCCTTCCACAGATATATGGGCATCCCTGTTCTCTACTGTCGTTGTGCTTGTGTGCTTCCCTCTCTCTCCCCCTCCCTTCATTGTATGTTTTGTGTCTGTGCATGTTTTCATGTTCAATATGCTAGCTCTTACACGAGCCTCGATTCTGTATACAAAAAAAAAAAAAAACAATCGATAAGGTCTGTTGGTGTGTGTGAGGCATACTTTTTGTGTTTATTAATTATGTACGTCCATTAATTAATTACGTAATATTGAAATGTGGCTTTTCACGCTTTCGGCTGCTGAGACCCCTTCAACCTTTGAAGACCCCTGAGATCCCTAAGACCCTTGAGATCCCTAAGACCCCTAAATACCCTTAAGACGCAGGGGACCCAAACGTCCCTGACGCCCCAAAAGAATCAGAAGAACTAAAAGTCCCAGAGGACCCAAAACACTACGGGTCTGGCAGATAGGTATGCTACAAGGTGGTGAAGACCAATGAAAGTTTGGTCCATTGGATCGACGGGCCCACTAGTTGATTTTTAAAAAGCAGAAGTAAAGACGGACACATCGGAGAGAGGTGTCAAAATGTGTACGTAATATATAGATGGCCCTTTTTGGAGAAAATAGTCAATCATTATGTGTGTGATGCTGTTTTTCTGAAGGTAAGTAGGACAATGGTTGGAATGAAAAAGATCACGAAATCGCGTTTTAAAACCTCGCCTGGTTCCATTGTGTTTCGAGCATTCCTTTCATCTGCCATGTGCACCGGGTTCTCCGGTTACATCATGAAGGAACCGGTTTCTGCCTTAAGTTCATCAATTTTATTATTTTGATAAACCTAGGACACCTAATTATATTGTGAATGGTAAAAAAAATGTTTGCTTTACCGGTCAGACAAATCATTGGGGTTGTCACGTGACGCATGACAAAGGCGCGAAATCCCCTCGTCAGAATCGGCTATTCGAGGACACGCCCATTTTTTGTCTCCGCCCTTCGAGTTTTTCTTTTTTAATCCCTCCCAATCCCAAAGCATCCGGCCAATGCTGGGCGGTGTACTAGTGGGACTCTGCGCGTTTGTGTACGTTGGCGCCTTTCAACTGCTGATTTTGCCTTTTGCGGCAGGACCATTCCGCACATGTAACGCCCGACAAAGTAAAACAAGAACGACGGTTTTCGCCGTGTGCAGGTATTGGTTAAACGTTCCGTGATTGACGAAAACGTAACGAAAGCGATAAGCACAGACGGCCGCATTGTAGGGCGGGGTGGTCCGGATCGGGTGGGTTTAGCTTCGCGATGCCTGACCCGATGAGCGTGGCTGAGTTCGTGACTTACAGCCGAGAGGATTACAACTCGCCCACCACGTCCAGCTTCACGACCAAGATGGGAATTTGCCGTCATACCGTCGGGGTGCTGGAAGATGTGAGTTTCGTGTTTCAGTGTTTGTGTTTGTTGACTGACTGCGTGTGCGGTGACTGACTACGTGTGTCGACTGACTGACTGACTGCGTGTGTGTCTGTCTTCTGACTGTGTGTGTCTGTCTTCTGACTGTGTGTGTCTGTCTTCTGACTGTGTGTGTCTGTCTTCTGACTGTGTGTGTCTGTCTTCTGACTGTGTGTGTCTGTCTTCTGACTGTGTGTGTCTGTCTTCTGACTGTGTGTGTCTGTCTTCTGACTGTGTGTGTCTGTCTTCTGACTGTGTGTGTCTGTCTTCTGACTGTGTGTGTCTGTCTTCTGACTGTGTGTGTCTGTCTTCTGACTGTGTGTGTCTGTCTTCTGACTGTGTGTGTGTCTGTCTTCTGACTGTGTGTGTCTGTCTTCTGACTGTGTGTGTCTGTCTTCTGACTGTGTGTGTCTGTCTTCTGACTGTGTGTGTCTGTCTTCTGACTGTGTGTGTCTGTCTTCTGACTGTGTGTGTCTGTCTTCTGACTGTGTGTGTCTGTCTTCTGACTGTGTGTGTCTGTCTTCTGACTGTGTGTGTCTGTCTTCTGACTGTGTGTGTCTGTCTTCTGACTGTGTGTTTTTGTCTTCTGACTGTGTGTGTCTGTCTTCTGACTGTGTGTGTCTGTCTTCTGACTGTGTGTGTCTGTCTTCTGACTGTGTGTCTGTCTTCTGACTGTGTGTGTCTGTCTTCTGACTGTGTGTGTCTGTCTTCTGACTGTGTGTGTCTGTCTTCTGACTGTGTGTGTCTGTCTTCTGACTTTGTGTGTCTGTCTTCTGACTGTGTGTGTCTGTCTTCTGACTGTGTGTGTCTGTCTTCTGACTGTGTGTGTCTGTCTGCTGACTGTGTGTGTCTGTCTTCTGACTGACTGTGTGTGTCTGTCTTCTGACTGACTGTGTGTGTCTTCTGACTGACTGTGTGTGTCTGCTGACTGACTGTGTGTGTCTGTCTTCTGACTGACTGTGTATGTCTGTCTTCCGACTGATTGTGTATGTCTGTCTTCCGACTGATTGTGTATGTCTGTCTTCCGACTGATTGTGTATGTCTGTCTTCCGAGTGTGTGTGTGTGTGTGTGTGTGTGTGTGTGTGTGTGTGTGTGTGTGTGTGTGTGTGTGTGTGTGTGTGTGTGTGTGTGTGTGTGTGTGTGTGTGTGTGTGTGTGTGTGTGTGTGTGTGTGTGTGTGTGTGTGTGTGTGTGTGTGTGTCCGTCCGTCCTTTTTCTCGGAGGGTTAAGTTTCAATGAAGAACAGAGCGATCTGTTGTCCCCTTGAATTAATTGTGCCTGGAAATTTCGCATCGTCTCCTTGTACTGTTTCTTATAATTAACTGTGCAATGTCAAATGTACTTCTATTACCAAGTGTGAAATACTGTTATGACCTGTTTGCTATTATCCTCTGAGGACCTTGTGTACGATGATTCTCGGATGAAATCATTTGTACTGTAGGTTGTCATCTCCAAATGTCCCCTGTTTATGCAAAGCTCTTCTTTGAGTATTGGATCACTACAACAACTTTTTTAAATGGAAAACTCAAGGTGTTATCTTGATGGGTCGTAGAGGTACGTGAAGCCTTCATGTTTGTCGCCACACGTATGTGAACGCATTTACCTTCAAGGTGTTGGGTGTGTCACGATCATGCATCCTCATAGTGCAGATTGTAATTTATTGTCTAATGACCTTTGGGTTAATCTTTTCAGCCATTTCACTTGTCACCAGATTGGTCAATGTGTTGTGCACTTTTATCTTGAGCTTGTCAGTCCTCCATTGTTTGAACTGGTTAAAAAATGTTTTAAATTATTTTTTGGGGTTTCACCCTTTTGGGTCCAAATTGATTCGATGAAAGTGTAAGATGGTTGTAAGGGACATTCAGGAAAAATACAATTGTGTTTTACTCTTGACAATGAAAATGTGATCTTCCTCTTGCAACTTGGATAAAGGCCCATTTAGAAAAATATCAGCTTTCCGGCTTTCAGCGGTTGGTGGCCCCATTTGATGCAGGTTGACTTGTCGAATCATTATACAGGTGTGTTTGAATGATGCCCATTGTGACATCTTGAATTGTAATATTTGAAGAAATGCGATTCAATTGCTCTCTTTTTGAAAACTTTGTCTTTAATGCCAAACAAGAGGTGTATCCACCCATTACTTTGTCTTTTCAGTTAAAATGTTCAAAATGTTTTTGATGTCATGGTCGTCATATTATAATTGGGTTGTTGTGGTCACCAAACATTTCGGTTGTTTTAGTGTTGCTCGAAATGTACCGGTGAAAATCATTGGAACATGAGGCTGGTAGGTCGGGATGTGGTTTGCAGCTGATAGGTCGGGATGTGGATTTGAATAACGGTTGAAGGAGCAAGGGGATTGATGCAAGGATACCAGACGGTCAGCATGTGATCCCTTCTCAAGAACTGTGTACAACACGCATGGGCCTTCTGGCTGCTTGAATGGTCTTGCTGAAACGTTTGGCAGTGACTGGTGCCTCGTCCTTTCTTTCAAGCTAATGTTATAAGAGCCTATTTGCAAGGCCAGCATTGTTTAGGAACACTGTGCAAATTTGCTGTCCACAATTAAAAAAAAAAAAGAAAAAAAATCTAGAACAGCACTCAGTAGTGAGCACACCTCCACCTGGTTGGCCATATCACTCAATGCTGAAGAATCGCTTAAAAAAAATTCTACCAGCTGGATCCGGATCCGGACCTTCACCAAAATTGAATCGAATTGTCCTTGTCGGACACACAACCTGTCCAACAAGTTTCGTCCAAATCCGTCCACAACTTTTTGAGATATCCCGCTATGTATCGTTTTTGGCCCCATCTCCCAATGGTGAAGAATCACTTTAAAAAATTCTAGTAGCCGGATCCGAATCCGGATCTTCACCAAAATCTAATAATTTCGTCCTTGTCACATACGCTACATCTCTGCCAAATTTCGTCCGAATCCGTCCACAACTTTTTGAGATATTTTGTTCACAAACGGACAAACAGAGGTGAAAACATAACCTCCATCCACTTTTGGTGGTGGAGGTAATAACTATCGATCATGCAAAGGTATTGGAATAAATACGCATGGCTGTGAATTTACTCCGACCTGTGACTGGTAAATCTATGGACCAGTTTTTTTGTTTTGTTGCAGGCTTGTTCTTGTTTTAACGTATGAGCTGTACCATGAATTGTGAATCGTAGTTACCAAAGAGGAAAGTTGTTTAACAGGTGAAGTATTTCTTTATTTTCTTGTTCTTTATTGCTGGAAAGTTTGGAACATTATGAGCGAGTTCTTCCACCATCTGGCATGGGTGAATGGTGCCTGCGTTTCGCAATGCGTCTTCTTCTGTTTTCTTGTGATATATTGTTTTGTTTGTAAGTGCTGGAAATGACTCGAATTGTCTGATAATTAATAAATTTCATGAGCCGTCGATCCCACAAGGATGAAGGAGTGCAGGTTCCGATGGAGAAAGTCATCCGTCTGGGCTTAATGTTCGCAAGGGCACATCTCGCCTGATCATTATCTTTCTTCCTTGGGCAAGTGAAAGCGAGATGATAGTTTTTGTGTCTAATTTGTTGTCGGCTTTGAGTTTTTTTTTAATTTAATTTTAGTTTTTGGCAAGTGGGGTGCTCGAGTGAACTCGTCTATTCAAGGTTGAATAATAATAATAATAATAATAATAATGCATTTATTTTATATAGCGCTTTTCAGGAAGCCCAAAGACGCTTTAATTGTATTGTCTTGAATGTGATTGTATTGTCGGAAAAAGTAATTCGCTAAAAATCGGGAATAAAATGTTCTTCTTTGACAGACAGCGGAAGCCAGGAAGACCAGGTGTGTCAGAACGTAACCTGTTCATTCTATGAATAGGGATTTGAAATCTAGAGTTTGGGGTAGTGGTGATAGCAGGGTAGAGCATGCTCGGAGTCTGGGAGAGGAAGGTTTGAGGGAAGGCAGGAGGACTGCAAGGGTTTGTTGGAGCAGGCGTGGTGGGGGGTGGGGGCGGGGGGAGAGGGGGGGAGAGAAGAAGGAAATGGTGGTGAGGAAATGGTGCCATATTTACATATATAATACATGGATGGATCTTTGATGTGTTCAGCCATTGCTGCTGTTCCTGCTGCATTCACCAAGGTCGGAGTTGTGCATGCTCGATGCCCTCTACGATCTTGTTAAGCTGTTGTGGATAAAGAATGGCTGGCTGACTCGGTGAATTTTTTTTAATGGTGCTCACGTGTGCATTTACCATTAATTGGTGGTAATATTATAAAACGTCTTTTTGAAAATATAATGTCTTGGCAAATGCTTTTTGGGAGGACTGTGTGCTGTTTTAGCGGCCTGGTTGAATGTCTTACATAGTTGGATTTTCTCATCATGACCTGGATGGAAATGGCCCTCTTGTAGTTAACTTGATCCATTTGCTTTGCAATAAATGCAAAACCATTATAGATGGCTTGATCCATAACGACTGGCGTAACCAAAAGAGATAACAAATTAAAGGAGGATATCGATTGTATGATGTAAGGAAATATTCGACACATACCCATCACTTCGGCGATATATTTGTGGTTGAATCGATTTTTTGAAGCCAGGTTTCTTCATATGCGTTTATTTATTATTACTATTTTTTTCTGGGAATTGCATGCAAAAGAGTCGAAAGAATTTGTGAAGCCCTTGGGAATGTCTCCCGAAATGTTTGACTACCTTTGAGAAAAAGTGAAACCCTCACCGAGAATTGCGATTATCTATTTGACATTCGGTTCCACCTGCAGCATGGGCTGGAAGCAACCCTTTCGATTTTTCTTATTGCAGCTGCTCTCTGCCCGAAACTGGTGTGCTTGACTGACGAACCACAATCGAACGATCTTTACAGCTGTCAATCATAAGTGCTGATTTATTAGAGTTTTTGCACACGTAATCTTTCATAGCTGACGTTCTCAGTTTGCCAGTTGTGAATTTCAATCTGGATGAGACTTTAAAAGACTGGACTCTGTTTTGAAGGGTGAATACGTAAATATCTCCCTTGTGCCATGACATTTTCTTTGTGCCACTGCAAAACACAGGCTCCAGTACAGCAGTTGAGAGCTTTCAGATTGTCTTGTCAGCAATGCTCTGGTAAGAGGGCACTCCGGCAGATGCTCCATTGTTTAAAGAGCCTTTCCACAGTCGCAATCGGTTTGGTTATTTTGATTACATCCCCACTTCTGCATCCGGGCTCTGCTGTGTTCGTCTCCGGTCTTGAGGCGATTCAGACAGCCAAATTGGCCAAGTCTCGCTGGCTCTTGGTGACAGCTTGTGAGGTCTTGATAGCAGGTGTGTTGACCAAACGTCTATAATGCAGATGTGGTGGTTACCATCCAGGGGCTGAACAGCATGAATGAAACTATTCCTGGACTTCAACCTCTTAAGTGCTGTTTCGGGTTGAACGAGTGGATGGCTGGATTCACGTTCCTGCTTGGTTCTTTCTATGTATGAGGAGACTGCCCTTCTGATCAAAAGTGGATTAATACCAGACAGCACAAAAATCGAGGTTGTCCATCTGCATTGGTTTAAGCCTTAAGGCAACCAGAAATAGCTCTGCAGGCTGTGTCAAGGACTGGATCCATCTTCTTGACATGAGGAATGGCCCCAGACTGGACAAGCGTATTCCTCTTCCGAATAGCACAATACTTTGTATAATCCCTGGGTCTGTTCCCCATTTAGACTTGGTTAATGTCCTCAAGATGTTGTTTCTGGCTCCTACCTTCGCCTTTGTCTTGAAGACGTGAACTTTGGAGCTGATGGTACGGTCCAGTGTAACTCAAAGGTATATTGGCCTGGGGTTGCGTCGGTCTTCTCCCATCCCAGTTTACATTCAGCTTTTGGTTTGCATCCCTATTAATATGAAAGGCACTGATTTCCATCTTATCTGGATTGGCCCAAAAGTGGTTGACTGCATAATAGTTGGTGAATCCTACTAGTGCATCAATGAAGGATTGCTCCACATCTCAGCCCATGGATACACTTGGCTGAGGAATTGAAAGAGCAAAGGGACTTGAGGAGAGACAGTAGAAAACAGTCAAACCTGTCTGCAATAAGAGAGCACTCGGCCCTGTGCTTTTTCTTATTTGTTAGAGATGCCAATGATGTTGAGATCTTTGGATGCCATTATATTGAGTAAAGGTAGGTGTGGTCCAGGGACGCAAGCTCATTGGGAAGAGCTATGCTATGAGAAATTCATGTGGAAGATGCTCAGTCTTTGGTTGGCTTTGGAGATCTTTCCTTAATTGTGGTTTTCCCACAAGAGGTCAGGGCTGATGGTGAAGGCCCAGAACCCCTTCCCACTGGACCTCAAGGTGCTGAACTCCTTCCTGTGGTTAATCGTGGAAATAGTGTTTGTTCAATGATCCTTCTAAAGGGATAGTGTGAAGTGTATGGGATTTTATTGGATTGGAACTAAATGTTCCAATTGTTGGACCAGCATCTGAACCTTTTTGGGGAAGCAGCTACTGCTGGCCTGGCCTGTCCGTGGGATGCGTTATCATAAATAGTCATTATCATCATGTACCATACTCTATGCAGAGCATTGGTGTTGCCAAAGCAGTTATTAGACGACAATCCTGGTCGGGTTTGCACTCCAGCTCGGGGAGTTGTGGCAGAAATTTGGAATTTGGCCATGGTGCCGGTGATAGCTCACCTACTCTTCACAAAGGCACCGTGGGATCTTTAACATCCACCACCAAGACTGGAAAATGTTTCACTGCCATTGTGTGAGGAAAGCAAAATGCATGAGGAGGCTAATTGGTCCGTCTCATGACTGTCATATCCACATTCACCTGCCATCTATTGCAGTCCGTAGTACTAATTATATGCAGCTAACTACAAACGGCCAATGAGGCTGGGGTTCTGACACACAATAGCCTGTGTAGTATTTTTGAGAAATACTGTAGAGATTGTTAATGGCCATAAACCACGAGGGTAGTTCAAAGTTTTTGGACCTTTCTATTCTGTAAAATCGTTAAGTGCAAGGGAGTTGATGAAACTTCACCTGCTTCCCAAAGTCTCCCTCTTCCCCCCCACAAAATACAAATACACCCTAGTTTTGATGCGGTAGTGCTTTGATGCCATCTGCTTAGAATTGTTAACTCAACTGGACTATGTCCAGCTGAGTTTTTGTCGTCACCCAGTGTCCGTCATCTGTCTCTGTCTGTCGTCTGTAAACAATTCGACGTCTACGCTCTAAAAGTCACAAATATTGATGAAATTTGATGAAACTTGTTATACAGCATCTTTAAGACATAAACTAATTTGGGCGTTGCACGCCCAAAAATGGGCGCGGCAGGGCGGCCATATTGAAAAATCAATTTTTGTCATATTTTTAGCACATATAAACTATATAGTTTGTGGTTCTATTATGCATATTCTAACCATATTGGTATAGACCAGTTGAGTTCAGGTTCCCTGGAACCTCTAGTTTGGAATGGGAATACAGATATTTTGGGGTATGTTCTAGATATGGTGTCTTTCTCATTTGTAAACTTGTTACCAAGATGAATTCTTTCACATGCACCACATTGCTGTGGATAGCAACATTTGCTGGGGGTGCAGCTCTCTCTGCCACTGATGCAGTGCCCTCCTGTAGGTTAATGCAGGAATTTGGAATTTGGCCAGGGTGCTGGTGCTAGCTTGCCTGCCCTTTGTGAAGGACATTGAGATCTTTGATGTCCACCAACTAATGCTGGCACACTGGACATCTAGGCACACATTGATGTATCACCCTGCCTGTGAAGCACCAGAGTGCCAGTTTATAGGTGAGCTGATATTCGAACCCAGGCGAGACAGCTCAGGCGAGTGTGCATAGCTCTGGGCTATCCCAGCCGTTCTTTGTGTGGTGACACGTCTGGGGACTATAATGTCTGAACCCGTCTCCACTGGAGTTGTGAACAGCTGAGACGGCATACCTGGACATTGACTGTATGCTGGTTGTCTCTTATCCTTACTACAAGTCACTGTAGTACTGTACTTGGATTTCTTGAATGTCAGATAGCTATCAATCTTTTATCTATACAGTACTATGTATAAAGAGACAGATGGTCTACGTCTGTCATGGGTAATCTTGGCTATCGCCACGAGTAGGGACTTATCCTCCAAAATGGTGTAGTTCATGGTTCATGTTTTTAGCGACTTGAAAGAAGAAGAAGAAGAAAGAAAGAGAAGAAGAAGAAGAAGAAGAAGAAGGGGAAAAAAAAAAAACTCACCAGAACTAGTTTTTGACCTTATGCACAAATCACGTTGCAGCCCGCAATGCAATGGGGGATCAAAAATGCCTAATTACGTAAGATTGAAATGTACCTTTTAGATTGTTTACACCCTTTCAACCTTTGGACCCGTTTTAAGCTTTTTAGACCTTTTACACCCTTGAAACTCTTTTCAGACCTTTTAATACACAAACTCCACCCACCCTCATGATGAGGATGGGGGAGACGGAGGGGGTGAATGACCCATGTCATTGTGTAATGTTTCAACAGACCTTGACCGTTCGTACATCTATCAATTCCATCTATTAATTACATACTATTATATTGGAATGTACTTTTTAGTTCCCATAGACCCCTTACACTCCTAAAGACCCCTTGTATCATTTTAAGACCCTTTAAACAGACCTTAAATGCTGAAACTCTACCCACCATCAGGATGGAGGCATGGGTGAAGCCTCGATAGACCCATGTGAGTATGTCTATTAATTACGTACTGTTTGATCTGACATGGACAGTGACGATGTCTATTAGGTACATATTATTGGACCATGTTTACATCTATGAATTCCGTTACATGCTATTGGAATGCAACTTTTAGACACCACCGACATTGAAGATCCCTTACACCCCTGAAGACCCCTGCATATGCATTTAACACCCTTTTGACCCCTTAGACCCTTTAAACCCTTTAAAGATCATTTGGACCCTTTATGCCCATTAGACCATTTAAATACCCTTTAGAAATATACACCCTCTGCACATTTAGACCTTTTAGAGACCTACTGCATAGACCACCTTCAACTCCATTGACACTTTTCAGACTTGCAGAGCTTTTAAGGCCCTTTGGACACTTTAGACACTGGGGGCTATAACGACTGAACCCGTCTCTCCTGGAGTTGTGGTGGTCAGATTTGTCATGTTCATTGGCACGCCCAAAGACAGCATACCTGGACATTGACTGCATGCTGTTTGTCTCTCTTCATTGCTACAAGTCACCATCATACTGTACTTGGATAGTTATCTCACATTCAAGCAATGTATCTATCTATTCTGTCGATACAGTATCATATATATATATATATATATATATATATATATATATATATATATATATATATATATATATATATATATATATATATATATATATATATATGTATATATGTATGTAAAGAGACAGAGGCTCGACATCTGTCACGGTAATCTCAGCTGTCGCCAAAAGTAGGGAATTATCCTTGACAAGATGGCGTAGTTCCTGGTCCGTCCATGTTTCTGGCATCGACCTAACCATGTTGTTCTTTCGCCTTTAGATTCTTTAAGTCCTCATAGACCCTTTGAACACTTAAGACCCCTTTAGGGTAAAATGCGTTCGACCCATTTCAGACTCCTTTAAAAAACAAACAAAAAAAAAACACCTTTAGAGGCCATTTTTCCCCGCAAAGCGGGGGTTGGCCTTTTTCGGGCACCGTGGTTGTTGTTGTTTTAGTTGGTCCCCTTTTTGAAGCAATGTTTTACGGCCGGATGCCCTTCCTGCCGCCAACTCTGTCGCCTTTTACGACAAACAGGGAATTACCAGTGAACTGGTACTCAATTTGCCGACCTCGGAAGGATGACAGGCTGAGTCAACCCCCCTGGCGTTAATTCAGCGATCGACCGGGATTTGAACCCAGGATCCTAGGATCCGAAGCTGGCACCCTAGCCGCTAAGCCAACACCATTTCAGACTCCTTAGAAAATCGAAAATTAAAATCTACCCGAAAATAGTTTTTGATGACTTTTTTTTCCATGCACCATTCCGATCACATCACAAGCTGCAATGAGGAATTGAAACTGATATCCCAAAACGAAACTGATGTTGCAAAGTGAAACTGAAGCTAATGATCTATGGATCATTGAATGGGAAACTAGAATGGAATGATGTGAGAAATACCGAATGGAAATGTGCCGAAAGGAAGGTATAGGGAGTATGGAGAAAGGGGGTGGGTTTGGGCTGAATAAGTGACGTGGAGATGGATTGTTGCCTGGCATTGGTCAATGCGGAAAGGCCCGTCGTAAGGCACCAGGTCCACGTTAACCTGGTCAAACCGTCGCTCGGGCACTGAATGGCGCCAACGGGGCCTGGGTATGGCGATGCACCTTTGAGCGTCGGCACTCGACGCAGGTGTTGGCCCAGTCACACACATCCTTCCTGAGCCCGTGCCAAACGAACTTCGCCGCCACCAACTTTTGCGACGCCTTCCTGCCCGGGTGAGAAAGACCGTGTACGGCATCTAACACCAGCCATCTCCAGCTGGTGCATACGACGGGGCGAGGCTGTCCCAAAAACGTCGCACAGTAGCGTGGTGCCCGTGTCCTTGTACAGCACGTCAGACAGTCGAAGCCCCGTGACAGCCGCCCTGCAGGCTTGGACATCCGGGTCGGAGATCTGATCGGCCCGCCATGTGGGTGTAGTCGATGCCAAGGTGAACCGCGCCAACTATGGACCGGGAGAGACAATCGGCGACCGTATTATCCTTCCCAGCAACATGTTGGATGTACGTCGTGAACTCGGAAACGAAGGAGAGCTGGTGTTGTTGACGGGCAGACCACGGCTCCGAGACCTAGGCCATGGCAAAAACCAGGGGCTTGTGGTCCACAAACGCCATGAACGGGCGGGCTTCCAACAGGTAACGAAAGTGTCGGACAGCTAGGTAGAGGCCTAGGAGCTCACGATCGAAGGTATTGTACTTTCGTTCGTTAGGGCGGAGCTGCCGGCTAAAAAAAGCAAGCGGTTGCCATGCACCGTTGACCCACTGCTCATGCACGGCACCAACCGCATAGTCCGAAGCGTCCGTGGTGAGAACAATCGGTGTGTCGGGCGACAGATGCGCCAGCATCGTTGCGCTGGCGAGGGCCAGTTTAGCATCCGTGAAAGCCTTGGCCATCTCCTCGGTCCAGTCAATGACTCGTTTGGTCGGCTTGCCCTTGAGGGCCTCATAAAGGGGCCGCATCAGCTGGGCCGCACGGGGCACGAAACGATGGTAAAAGTTCACCATGCCCAAAAACTCCTGCATGGCCTTGACGGTGAGGGGGCGCGGAAAACACTTCACAGCCTCCACTTTAGACGGCAGTGGGACGGCCCCCTCCCCCGTGATGCGGTGGCTGAGAAAGTCAATTGAAGCCACCCCGAACAAGCACTTGCCCGGGTTAATGATCAGGCCGTGCTGACTGAGGCGTTCAAAGAGCGCTCGGAGGTGAAGCATGTGCTCCGTCCTGGAAGCGCTGGTGATGAGGATATCGTCCAGGTAGACGAACAAACGGCAAATCCCGCAACACGCTGTCCATCAGGCGCTGGAAAGCCTGGGCCGCGTTTTTGAGCCCAAAAGGCATACGGAGGAATTCGAAAAGCCCGAACGGTGTAATCACTGCAGTCTTAGGAACGTCCTACGGCCGGACGGGGACCTACCTGGTGGTAACCACGAACGAGGTCCACCTCAGGAAAAAAAAACTTTACCGGCCAAGTGGGCAGAAAAATCCGGGATGTGCGGGATTGGGTAGCGCTCAGGGTTAGTGGCGTCGTTAAGGCGGCCAACCGCCACCCGGCTTCGGCGCAATGTGGAGAGGCGAGGCCCACGGGCTGTTGGACCGTCGCACGATGCCAAGACGCTCCAACGTGTCGAACTCCGCCTAGGCGATAGCGAGTTTCGCTGGGTCGAGGCATCGAGCCCGGGCGTAGACAGGTGGCCCGGTGGTCGGAATGTGATGCTCCACCCTGTGCTTGACGGCAACAGCCGAAAAGGTGGGCCGTGTAAGGGCCGGGAACTCGGTGAGGAGGCGGGCGAACTCATCAGAGGTCGAGAGCGTGCACGCAAGCCTCTTCAAAGCGGACTCACTCAGCGAGCATGGAAGAGAACTGAATGTCTCCGCATTAATGAGCCGCCGATTTTTAACATCCACCAATAGGCTGTTGACGCAGAGGAAATCAGCGCCCAGCAAGGGGGTGGACACTCGCCATGACAAAATCCCATGTAAACCGCTGCCCGCCCAAGCACAGTGCCACGGCCCGTTTGCCAAAAGTCTGAATAGCACTGCCGTTGGCGGCTTCCAGGGCGGGGCCATGACTCCCGGCCTCCCGGTCCAATGCCGACGCAGGTAGAACGCTCACCTGGCCCCCTGTGTCGCAGAGGAAATGATGTCCGAAGTCGGTGTCCGAAATGAACAACAAACTGCCTGAATGGCCGACGCTCATGGCAGTTAACGAGCGCTGACCATCCCGTTTCCCGACTTGCTGAAGCTGCAGGGTAGAGGCCCAAGGCCAAGCCCAAGCCGGCATACCTTGGCCTTGGGCCCAAACCTTGCCTGGTAAAAGCACAAGCCCTGGGGCCTTCCGCCGCTGGGCTGTAATGGCGGCCGCGACTGTGTCCGCCAGCGGCGTAGGCTCGACGGGGCCGGGGTCCCATGCAGCTGCACTGCATTGCTGGCTTGTATGCGGAGAAAAACTTGTCTGCTTCCCTGGCCAGGGCGCGGAAATCCTTAGCAGACGAGTTGGCCAGGGCTGTCCGTACCTGACCTGGCAGCTGTTGCAGGAACGGTTCTTTGAAGAGGAAACATGGTCGGTGGCTGCCCAGGAGAGACAACATGTGGTCCATGAGCTCCGAAGGCTTGGAGTCGCCCAGTCCGGGTAGAGAAAGTAGCTGGCGGGCGCGTTCGTCCTCAGCGAGCTTGAAGGTTACGAGCAGCAGTGCCTTTAGCGTCTCGTACTTGGTCCTTTGGAGGATCCCGGAGAAGGCTCACCACTCTGGTGGCAGTGGAGCCACTGAGCACAGACACGACATAATAATACTTCGTGTCGTCAGCAGAAATACTCCGAATGGCGAATTGGGCCTTGGCTTGTGCGAACCAAACGGCAGCTTGTCGTTCCCAAAACTCAGGCAGTTTAATCGAAACTGCGCTTGTCACAATGTTCGTTTGAAGCTCCGAAAACGTTCGAGAGCAAGATGGGGTCACCAATGTAGGTGTTGCGGATGACCAGAGGGCGAGACACTTCTCAGCTTGTTCAAAGCTCCTTTATTCCAACATAACTAACTCGCGACCGGAACTCATGCATCTTTTATTACACAAAATCACTCGTCAGGTGGCGTGGCTCCAACAACCGAGCGCACGCCACGCCCATACCATCAATAGCCCCACTGGTCCCATGCCTGTGGATTATGTCCCAATGGGGTAACCCCCACAACATCCCTTTTCAAAATTTTCACCTTTTCTTGCCTTTTACCCTGAGTTTTAATTGCATTGAATCAGACTTTTTCCACCTTTATTTACACGTCATAAGTCATAACCCACAACTTCCAAATGAAAAACATTCAACAAATTTCAGATAATTAAAAATACAAAACTGGCATATCTTGGTTGGATAAGTGTCCACCCCCCTGAGTTCATGCTTGGTGGAAGCACTTTTGACAGCAATTACAGCTGTGATTCTGTTGAGATAGGTCCGAACCAACTTTGC
The DNA here is from genome assembly GCF_964187855.1 of Myxine glutinosa. Lineage (NCBI taxonomy): Eukaryota > Metazoa > Chordata > Myxini > Myxiniformes > Myxinidae > Myxine > Myxine glutinosa. The sequence goes on along the minus strand of NC_136262.1, from coordinate 55,512,769 downwards.
ACACCTTGATTGGGCAATATTTTCCCATTCTTCTGTACAAAACTGTTCAAGTTCAGTCAAGTTGCTTGGGGAGCGTTGATGGACGGAAATCTTCAAGTCGTGCCACAGACTTTTTTGGGATTTAAGTCGGGGCTATCACTGGGTCACTCAAGGACATTTATCATTTTGTTCCTTAGCCACTCCAGTTTAGCTTTGGCTGTGTGCTTTTGGTGATTGTCATGCTGAAAGGTGAACTTCCGTCACAATTTCAGCTTTCTTGCAGAGGGTATCAGGTTTTCCTCTAGGATTTTTCTGTATTTTGCTCCATCCATTTTCCCTTCTATCCTGACAAGTGCCCCCAGTCCCTGCTGATGAGAAACATCCCCATAACATGATGCTGCCACCACCATGCTTCACAGTAGGGATGGTGTTCTTTGGGTGATGTGCTGTGTTTGGTTTGCGCCAAACATAATAGTTTGCATTTAGGCCAAAAGGTTCCATCTTTGTTTCGTCAGACCTCAAAATAATTTGCCACATGGCGTTAGTTCTCGGAGTGTTTTTTTGCATACCTCAAACGAGACAAGGTTGGCTTTTTTGAGTAATGGCTTCGTACTTGGACAGGCCAGACTTGTGGAGTGCTTGGGATATTGTTGTCACATGCACACAGTGACCATTCTTTGCCATAAGGGCCTGTAGCTCTTTCAAAGTTGCCATTGGCCTCTTGGTGGCCTCTCTGATCAGTCTCTCCTCCTTGGTTGGTCTCTAGTTTGGAGGGATGGCCTGATCTAGGCATGGTCTTGGTGGTACCATACACCTTCCACTTCTTAATGATTGTCTTGACTGTACTTCAAGGGATAGTCAAGGGGGAAATATTTTTTATACCCATACCCTGATCTGTGCCTTTCCACAACTTTATCCCAGAGGTCTTTTGAAAGCTCCTTGGTACTCATGGTAGTCTTTTCTGTGAAATGCGCTACACAGCAGATAAACCTACAGGAACAGCTTATTTTATTCTGAAATAATCACTTAAATTTAACACAGGTGGAGGCTATTTGACTTGGTGTGATTTTGAAGGTGATTGGTTCCACCTGAGATAATTTACAATTGCTATTATAAGGGGGGTGGACACTTATCCAACCAAGATATTCTAGTTTTCTATTTTTAATTAATGTTATGAAATTTGTGGAATTTGTTTTTCACTTGGAAGTTGTGGGTTAAGATGTGTAAATAAAGGTGGAAAACGTCTGATTTGATGCATTTTAATTCCAGCGTAAAAGGCAAGAAAAGGTGAAAATTTTGAAAGGGCGTGTAGACCTTCTTTAGGCACTATGTGATTATGTTGGCCACCATCTTTGTTTTCCCCAGAATTCTGTGACGAGTGTTGTTCGTATCACTTCCTGAAAAGGTAGCTCATTTCAGGCATACCTCTTAAAGGCAGACACCATTACCGGCATACCTCTTCTAACACCCAGGAAGCATTCCACAGGAGAGTGTTTTACGAAAACAGCGCTGCAAGAGGGAATTATAAAATGGTGCCTACGGAGATGAGAGTTATGTTTGACACGTGAGTGCTTTAACTTGCTTCGTTGGGCATCGGTAATAGCACACTACACATGCTATTATGGAGTTTATAAGTAAAAAAAGACTTGTTAATATAATGAACATAAACATAAGAACATAAAACAATAACACAAGAACCAATTATTTACCATAAACAACACTTGCCATTTAATTTTGTCGGAGCTTTTCATATTTGCAACTGCTGCCTTTGCTCCTGTTCCTCCAACAAGGCAGCAGTGGGAGACTAGGGTGGGAGGTACTTTTTTTTTTTTTTTTTTTTTTTTTTTTTTTTTTTTTTTTTTTTTTTTTTTTTTTGTATACAATATCGAGGCTCGTGAAAGAGCGAACATTAATCACATGAACACACAGAAAGACAAACCGACACATAAAACATATAACATAGGGAGCGGTAGACAAGATGGGGAGAGAGGGGGAAGGACACAAACACAACATTTGAGAGCAGGGACCGAGAGACATGGAGACATCGAGAGATCTGAGAGAGGGCGAGGGCTTTGGGGGGGGGGGGGGCGTGGGAAGGGGGCAGTGGGAGAGGTATAAAACATATGGACACTGCCAGGACTTCCAGGAAAGAAGTTGGAATTTCAAACAAGGTGGATCTGGGGTGAATTAGCGGGGGTAGAAAAGATCAAGGTTTTGGATGGGGGAAGATAAGAGATGGTGGTGAACAGCTGTTTTAAAGACCTGGAGGGAGGAGTGGGATTGAAGGGAGTGAGGGAGTTTGTTCCAGAGGCGGGAGAAAAGAGGAATGAAAGAGTGAAGGTGAGCGGAGAGCCGAGATTTCGGCAGTTTAACCATCAGAGGGTTGCTGGCAGATCTTGTGCGACCTGTAGGAATATTTGGGGGACAGAGCACAGAGAGAGCTGGGGGTGCAAGGCCGGAGAGGAGTCGGTAGAAGACAGAAAGACCACCTACCTGCCTGCGGTGAGTGAGTGAAAGGCCCTCAGAGATAGCTTCATCGCGGGAGATTCCAATAATTCTGAAAGCTTTGGTTTCAACAGCGTGAAGCCGAGCTAGGTGTGAGGCAGGAGCACCGGCCCATAGGGGAGAACAGTATTCCATTGAGCTGCGGATGAAAGCCTTGTATGTGGTGAGGAGCTCAGGTGTGCCGAGGAAGGACTTCGCACGACGGAGGATGCCCAGTCGGCGACTGGCTTTGGAGGCCAGCTTGGAAATGTGGTTTTCCCAAGAAAGATCATGGCAGATAGTGAGACCCAAAATCTTGTGCGACAGAACTTCTTGGAGAGGATTGTTGAGAAAGTAGATGGGAGGGTTGTCCAGTCGATCTTTTCGGAGAGACATAGTAAGAGTGTGAGATTTGTCAGGATTGAAAGACATGTTCCACTTGTTTGACCAGTCTGTGATTTTGTCCAGGTCTTCAGAGAGTGAGGAGGCAGCAGACTGCCGATCTGAGGGAAGAGGAATGGAGCGGCAGAGAGTGGAGTCATCAGCAAAGAGATAGAGAGGATTTTCGAGAGAGTCAGAGAGATCATTGATGAAGACCAGAAAAAGCACGGGGCCCAGAACACTGCCTTGGGGAACTCCAGCCTGAACAGGAAGAGGAGATGAGAGAAAACCATTCAGGGCCACACGTTGACGACGACTAGAGAGGAAGTCCGCCAGCCATGCGTGGAGATTTCCATGGATACCAAAGGAGGAGAGTTTGGTGAGCAGAGCGGGGTGCCAGACCGTGTCGAAGGCACGTGATATGTCGAGGGAGACAGCTCTAATTTCCTGTTTGGCATTGAGGACCTCCATCCATTGTTGAGACAGCAGAAGCAGCATGTCCAGAGTAGAGTGACCTGGTCTGAAACCAAATTGATGATCAGAGATCAAGCCATTGGAGAAGAGGAAAGATTTCATATCAGAAGCAATGATGGATTCCATGACTTTGCTGATAATTGGGAGAAGGCTGATTGGTCTGTAGTTGCTAGGATCTGTTTTTGCACCTTTTTTGTGCAAAGCGGTGATGTTGGCTGATTTCCAAGCAGATGGCAGTTGACCTTGAGCAAAAGAGAGGGTGAAGAGAACAGAGAGAGGGTGAGATAGAGCAGCAGAGCAGGATTTTAGGACCCGTGGGCTGATGCCGTCGGGTCCAGTTGCAGAATCAGAGTCGAGGGTTGACAGAAACTTTTCCACCTTGTCAGGAGGAAAGGACACGGAGTCCAGGAGCAGCAGGGTACGACTGGGTATGGTGGGTACAGAGATGGATGGGTTTGGGACACAAGATTTAGAGGCAAACACAGAGTTGAGGCATTCAGCTTTTTCACGTGCGGAGTCAGCTGTGTAGCCGTTTGAGGTAAGGGAGGGGATGGAGGGGGAACAAACACCAGAAACGGATTTGACCAGACGCCACCAGGATTTGGAAGAGGGAGACAGATAAGAGAGTTCGGTCTTGAGAACGGAGAGATATTGTTTCCTGGCTCTCCTGAGGGTGGACACACACTTGTTTCGGGCTTTGTGAAAGGAAATGAGATTTCCTTCCGTTGGATTTGCTTTCCAGGAGACGAAGGCAAGTTGTTTCTGGGCAACAGCCTCACCACAAGATTCCGTGTACCATGGACGGGAGGAAGGGTATGACAACTGAAGACGAGATGGGATAAATCTGTGCATGAGAGAGAGCAATTTACTTTGGAAGAATTCCCAGGATGAGTTGATGTCAGAGGTGGTAGAGATGGGAGACCAGTCCAGATGATTGATGGCTGCTTGAAGACCGTGCCAGTTGGCCTGAGTGAAATGCCAGACTCGTCGACGCTGAGCAGGCTCCCTGAGGATGGTCAGAGAGATGTCCACTTTAACAAGGACATGATCAGATGATCCGATCGGAGCAGAAGAAGAGCAGCAGACATTTTCAGGGAAGTTAGTCATAACCAAGTCCAGAAGAGAAGATGTTCCGTTGACTGAGATCCGGGTCGGGAAATTGACAGATTGTGTCAGTCCCAGTGAGTCGCAGAAGTCCTTTGCTGAGGAGCCATGGCTGGTGAGAGAGGTACCCACACCCAGCCAACTGGCATGATGACAGTTGAAATCACCACATATGAGGAAGAGAGAGTTGGGATGAGTAGATAGAAGTTGGTCCATATCATCAGACAGCGAGATGTAGATGGAGTCATCACTGTTTGGTGGACGGTACAACACACATATGAACAAGAGGTGGGAGCGAAGGGGAAGCCGTAGCCAGAGGTATTCCTGGGGGTGAGGTGGAGAGAGTGCAGTGCAGGGCGAGTGAGGAAGAGAGTTTTTGATAAAGATAGCAACCCCGCCTCCAGGACGAGGCTCAGGTCTATCATACCGGAGGAGGGAGTAGCCCGGGAGAGATACTATGGAATCAGAGACATCATAAAGGAGGAAAGTTTCTGTTAAGCAGATCACGTCTGGTTTGACAGAAGCAACCTGTATGGAGAGATCAGTTAAGTTTGAACGAAGGCCCCGGATGTTTGAGGTCCATACCGTTAATGAAGAGGAAGGGGGAGCATCAGATACAGAACAGGGGGGAGGAGGGGTAGGGTAAGATGTGGAAGAGGTGGAAGAGGTAGGGAGAGCTGTTGAAGGTGTGTCAGAGATTTCAGAATAGCTCGGAGAAAGGGAAGGATGGGGCGGACAAAAGGTTTGATGGTGATTGGGTGAGCCACAATGAGGTGTTATTTGAGGAGGGGGAAGAGCGAGGCAGAAGGTTGGGGGAGATGGAGGTGAGAGTTTGAAGGGGGAAGAAGCGGGGAGGATGCTTTGAGGAGGGGGAGTGAGCGGGGGGAAATTGAGAAGCAATGAGGGTGGGGAGATTTGAAGGGGAGGGGTGAGGGGGGAGTTTGGGAGGGAAGGGACAAGGGGAGGGATTTGAAAGGGATGGGATATGGGGGAGATTTGGAGGGGAGGGGTGAGGCAGGAGTCTAGGAGGGGAGGGGCGAGGGGGCGTCTTGGCGGGGAGGGGTGAGGGAGTAGTTTAGGAGGGAGGGGGCAAGGGGGGAGATTTGAAAGGGATGGGTGATGGGGAAGATTTGGAGGGGAGGGGTGATGGGGAAGATTTGGAGGGGAGGGGTTATGGGGAAGATTTGGAGGGGAGGGGTGAGATTGGATTTTTGAAAGTGTACGATTTATGGGAGACGAACATTTATTGCAAAATGAGTTTCTTGTGACCTTCGAGTTAAAAATACGTTTAAGGACGCTGGATGGAGGATGGAGTGCAGGAGAGTTTAGGGAATGTAGAACAAAGGCACTATAGGAGATGGATATTTTTTTTGGGATGAATTGATTTGGTGAGCAAGTCGAAAGCAGCCTTTTAAAGAAGAAGAAGAAAAAGGTGTTATAAAATATGACGGAATACATAACTTGAGGGGAAAGTGTAAACATTGAAGGTTAATGAGTGAAAACTATCTGGGGAAATGGGGGAGAAACACGTGGTCGAAGAACGAACGAACGAATAAGAATGAATAAACGAATGAGAACAGAGAAGGAAATGTTTTTTTTTTTTTTTTTTTTTTTTTTTTTTTTTTTTTTGAGTTGAGATTTACACAAGGAAGTAGGTAGGCTATGGGTGAAAAGACTGGGAATACAGAGAACGAAAGTTATTGGATCACAAACGACGGACCACTGAGAGAAAAACAAAGCCTCAAGGTTGTACAGTGCACACTGTACAAGGCCTTGCTCACGACACGGCAAACAGACGATCAATTTATGAAAGATAAACACCGAGAAACAACCAAAGTTGCACACAATAACTTCACAAACCGAAAGATAAATACAGTTTCGACAAAATACAATTGTGAACAGACTTAACTTCGAAAAACGTGGAGACCGTCAATGAGCTACTGCTGGGAAGATGAGCTAGGCTGTGGCTCATCCTCATGCGAAGCTGTAGCTTTCTTTGTGAAGAAAGCATCGAGCGTTGTCCGTCTCATGTTCCTTTTCAGGTCCCGTAGCATGTCGTTGTAGCAGGAAAAAATTGTTCAGAGCAACATGTCTCTCTGTTGCTACGCTCCATGACTGGGTCATTGTCGGAGATGATCTCGAGCACTTCAGACAACGACAGGAAGGCATCAGTCAAGTTTTTGGTACTGAAGAATATCTCTGCTTCAGCCTCCTCTCTAGCAGTGTTCTCGGCCTCTTGCGGTGCTCATCCAGCTCCTGCAATCCTCATTCGTTAAGGTCCCACAGTTGACGTGTATATCAGAGCAGAAACTCTACCATTAAGTCCAAGGAACTGTCCACAAAACTCAAACATAAAAATTGTGAGGAGGCATCGATCTGGGGAAGGGAATAAAACAATTTTTAGTGTTGAAAGTTCCCAAGAGCACTATTATTAGGAAATGGAGAGAATATGGAACTACCCAGACTCTCCCTGGAGCTGGATGTCCTACCAAACTGAGCAACCTGGCAAGAAGGACCTTGTAGGGAGGTGACCAAGAACCCAATGACCACTGACAGAACTGTGGAGTTGCTTTGCTGCGATGGGAGAACCTGCGGAAGGACAATAGTCTGTCTGCAGCACTTCACAAATCTTGGCTTTATGGGAGAGTGGCCAGATTGAAGCGACTCCTGAGAAAAAGGCACATGACAGCACGCTTGGAGTTTGCCGAAAGGCATGTGAAAGACTCAGAGAGCATGCAGGCATAATGATCTGTGGTCTGATACAAAATTGAACTCTTTGGGCTGATGCAAAGCGCTATGTCTGGCGGAAACTGGGCACAGCTCATCACCCATCTACACCATCCCTACCGTGAAGCATGGTAGCGGCAACATCATTGCTATGGGGATGCTTTTCAGAAGCAGGGACTGGGAGACTTGTAAGGATAAAGGCAAATCCTTGAGAACCTTTGTAGTCCAAAATAAATTGGACTATGTCAAAGATTTACATTTCAACAGGACAGTGACCCCAAGCATACAGCCCATGCAACACTCGAATGGCTGAGAATAAGAACGCGAAGGGCCTTGAGTGGCCCAGCCAAAGTCCACACTTTAACCACATTGAGAATATGTGGAAAGACTTAAAGATTGCTGTTCACCGATGCTCCCCATCCAACTTGACAGAGCTTGAGCAAATTTGCCAGGAAGAATGAGAAACTCCCCAAATCCAGATGTGCAAAGCTGATAGACATATCCAAGAAGACTCAATGCTGTTATCACTGCCAAAGCCGCTTCTACGAAGTATTGACTCAGATGGTTGAATACTTATGTAAATTAGATGTAAAGGGTGTGGACACTTATGTAAATAAAGGGGGTGTAAAAAAAATAAAAATAATAACACAAGTCCACCTTGACATTATGGGATATTTATTATGCGTCGCTCATTGACAAAAAATCTCAATTTAACCCATTTTAAAATCAGGCTGTAACGCAACAAAATGTGAAAAAGTCAAGGGGCTTGAATACTTACTTTCTGAAGGCACTAGGTGCATGTATTAATCAAAAGAAAAATAAATCGAACACAGATCCGACATTTGTGTTAGAAAGCTAAGATACAATCTACTAGTTTGAGAGTCTACCGCACTAGTTCACTAGAATCTACTAGTTCAGCAAGATCAAGATCATCATGATTGCAGCTCAAAAAGAACTGTTGATATACTTTTTGAAAGAATTTGAAAGTACATGTGCGTTTTGAAAGAACTGTAAATGATGTTGAGCACCCTCCTTCATCGAGTACAGAACCCATTATTATTGTTTTTCGAATGCTGGCATTTGTGCGGTCCAGAACAGCTGAAACTTTTTTGACATGATGTTCTTGTGCCGAGAGGTTTTATCTAGTGATGGAATGACACCAAATGACCAAATTATTCATCAAAATCTTTACCACAGCTGGCATCACTTGACATGTCACTTTAATATACAGCAGTTTCCATTGATTGTTGTTCTGCTGTATAGTTATCTGCCAGTGCCATTCGTTTTTAAAACAAAAATCGTACTTCACATTCATGTTGTTCAGCAGACCAGTTCTCCTTGAGCTCCAGTTTTTTTTTTTCGTCAACTGCGATTGATCCATTCCTTGACTCCTGCTGCAGTAACACTCTCCGGCTTCTTCCTTTATCATTTGATGGTGGATGGAAGTTATGTTTTCACCCCTGTCTCTGTCTGTTTGTCTGTCTGTCCGATTGTGAACAAAATGTCTCAAAAGGTTGTGGATGGATTCGGACGAAATTTGTCAGAGATGTAGCGTATGTGACACCGACAAAATGATTAGATTTTGGTGCAGATCCGGATTCGGATCTGGCTACTAGAATTTAAGTGATTCTTCACCATTGGGAGATGGGGCGAAAAACTATTCATAGCTGGATATCTCAAAAGGTTATGGATGGATTTGGACGAAACTTGTTGGACAGGTTGGTTGGCTGACAAGGACGATTCGATTCGATTTTAGTGAAGATCTGAATATGGGTTCGGATATGACGAATTATTAAATTGTTAGTGATTCTTCACCATTGGGAGATAGGGCCAAAAACGATACATAGCAGGATATCTCATAAAGTTGTGGATGGATTTGGACGAAACATGGTGGACCGGTTGGGTGTCTGACAAGGGCGATTCGATTAGATTTTAGTGAAGATCTGAATATGGATTCGGATATGACGAATTATTAAATTGTTAGTGATTCTTCACCATTGGTAGATAGGGCCAAAAATGATATGTAGCAGGATATCTGAAAAAGTTATGGATGGATTTGGACGAAACTTGTTGGACAGGTTGTGTGTGTGACGAGGAAGAATCTATTCAAGTTTGGTGAAGATCCGGATCCGGATCCAGCTCGTAAAATTTTAAGTGATTCTTCACCATTGAGTGAGGTGAAGGGCCTGGTGTTGGGCTAGCGGCTAGGGTGCCAGCTTAGGATCCGAGGATCCTGGGTTCGAATCCCGGTCGATCGCCGAATTAACGCCAGGGGGGTTGACTCAGCCTGTCATCCTTCCGAGGTCGGCAAATTGAGTACCAGTTCACTGGTAATTCCCTGTTTGTCGTAAAAAGGCGACAAAAAGGGTTGGCGGCAGGAAGGGCATCGGCCGTAAAACATTGCTTCAAAAAGGGGACCAAAAAACAACAACAACCATGGTCCCCGAAAAAGGCCAACCCCCGCTTCCCGCTTGCGGGGAAAAATGGCCTCTAAAGGTTTTTTTTTTCTTTTTTTTTTTTTTCCACCATTGGAATATGGCCAACCAGGCGGAGGTATGCTCTCTACTGAGTGCCGTTCTAGGTTGAACTTGTGTTTCTGTCACTATTATAATGCTTCACCGGATGGACATGTTGGTCATTGTTATCTTTAACCTTATTGACAATGTGGTGCTTTTGATATTGGCAGTCCAGATTTGATCCGAAATGGCACCAGGTGATAATGAACACGATTTCGCTCTGTAACTGTGAGTTGGTGATGAAACACAAAATTCCTCATCACATCTCGACTAGATGGCAGTCGAGCAGCTGATAGTTTCACTTGGATGACCAATTAAAATATGTAGTCAGTATCTCGTGTCACAGGTGGCTTGGCTTTTGCCATTATTTGTTATCCTCAAAATAAAGAAAAACATTAGCCAAACAAAAATACAAGATGACAAAAGCCAAACAGTCACGAAGAAAATAACTACAAAATAGGTGTACAAGGTATGATTCTCACTTAAGTCAGCAAACCAAGTAAACGTAGACTGTGTAGTTAGTTTTAGGGCCTACTAACAATTAAAAAGACCTCGTGCCATATGTTTGAATGTCAGTATCTATGTTTTTTCTTCAACCAAGTTTGCTGTGATTGTCATATCTTAGTTAAATATGTAAGTTGTGCATATCTTTAAAGACCTTGGGGGACTCCTGAATCTTTTCTAAATGGGCTACCTTTTGGCATACAAGGATATTTTAGTATAGAGAAACCTTTTGGATGGTGAGACTTGGTGGTTTTGAAACTTTCATTTTTGGGACATCCTTTGCTGCCAGGGTTGTCGACCAAGTTGCTGCTTTCTGAGGGTCTTGGGATTCAAAATCATCGGTTGCACAATGCACATGCCATTTGTGTGTCTTTTAGTTATGTAGTTATTGTGAGATATATTGAAGGCTTGCCCTTGTTATCCGCACCTTTTTTTGAAAAAAAAAAAAAAAATGTATTAAATCCCAGGGGGATGTTGTAATTGGCTGTCTGACCTTCACACTATCTCCTCCTTAACGGTTGTGCAGAATTTCACCAAACTTGGTTGTTGTGATCACGTGGTAAGAAGGTGCAAGAGCAGCATCGTTTTTGGTCCTGCCCTCTTGGGTGTGGCCAAACGGTAAAATACCGAAAAATACAATTATTGGCACATTTTAAAACTGGTTTAATGAAGTTTTGTACATGCAATTTTAGGTATTTTACCGTTTGACCCCGCCCTAGAGGGACACATGAAATATGCATTTTTTGGGGATTTGACCCCTGGGTTCATGCCTCTGGGCGTGAGGGCTTAAGGCTGGGGTTCTTAACCTGGGCTATCCATACCCCTTGGGGGTATGGGGACCAAAATCTGGGGGTATGGGACTCATAATAATTAATAATAATAAATTGTAATAAATTCAATCAAATATCAACTTTAAATATATAATAAATATGTATCTCTGTGAAACAGGTTTCTCTGCGTTACTGAACCTGAAATCAAAGTGGAGATATCGACTTGATGTGTCCGATGATATGCGAGTGGCGTTGTCACGAACTGTGCCCCGATTCCATATTCTGATTGCACGAAAACAGCAGCAACAATCTCACTAGATTAGTAAAACGGCTTGCATAAAACTTGCATGTTTTAGTTTAGTTTAGTTTGTTTTGTTTCTTTGTTAACAAGCAAAGAAATAAATCGGGATAAAATCCTAATGATTTTCTTTCCTGTTCTGTTCCGAATTATCCATATGTAAAACTAAGCTATTGAGATATTTTGAAGTCACACTGGAACCTAATGGGACTGGCAATCAGGCCCGGATCCCTGAACTTGGCCCATTTTCTGGGTAATAACTAATAAGTTACCAATTTTCATCCAAAAAAATAGGCAAATTAAAGTAAAAACACCCCTCAGAATGCACCACAGAGCACCTAGAAATCAAAAGAATTCTAGGGGGACATGCCCCCAGTCCCCCCTAGCTATGCGCACCTTTGGTGCGCCTTGGTCAGTCGGCAGTATGGCGAAAGGGGTATGGGGACATCGTGGGCAATCCGTTGGGGGTCTTGACAGGGAAAAAGGTTAAGAACCCCTGGCTTAAGGTCACAGGGGTCAAAACAAAAGACAATTTTAATCTCAAAATTTAATATTGGGCAATTCCTGATGGAACATTTTGTCATCTTTCAACTTTCCTTTTGGTGGAAAGCGTGGGGATTTGTGAGGCATGCCGTCAATTTCACTCTAATTGAAGGGATATTTGGGCGTACAATTCCTCGCAAGTTAGTCAAATCCACCCATTGTGACCATGGCAGAATTTCATTACTTGCAAAATCGAAGATTTTTCAAGTATATTGGTTGGTTTTGTGCGTTATTCTGTCTGTCAGTCGCCTACAGGTCACATTTTCAACAGATCTTCACGAAACTTCACCAAATGGTAGAGGTCGTCACAATTGAGAAGCCTATTGTTTTTGAGGTCAAAAGTCAAAGGTCACCTGCATGTCAAATTTCTAAAATTGCCATTTTTCATCCTATTGACTTGAAAATTGAACAGCATTCGTATATTGAGTTAGTAAATTGGGAAGCCAACTATTTTTGAGGTCAAAGGTCAACTCAAGGTCAAACTTCTAAAATCATCAATTTTTGTCAGAAAAATCATTAATTTTCAGCCAATTGACTTTAAGACTTAACATTTGCATAGTGCCTCACTGAATTTGGAAACCAACTATTTTTGAGGTCAAAGGTCATCTCTAGGTCAAACTTCTAAAATCATCAATTTTCATCTAAAAATCACTTTTCATCCTATTGACCTGAGCTTTGATCAAGATCATGAATTTTGATCTTGATGAAATGGACAATTTGCCCGATCAATTGCAACCTTTTTTTCGGAGAGGGGTGGGGGTAGGGGAGGGGGGGGGGGTGGATTTTGCAAGTATCGTGCACTGCGTAACGTCTTATTTTGTCTTGAACTGTTGGTGACCATTTTCGTATGGCTTTGTCGACTTGTTCTTCCATTTTTTTTGGACTTTTGGAAATGCTATCGGTTGGATTATTGTTTGATTTTGACTTTCATAACATCTCAGGTTTGGCTTTTGACATTTTGATAGTTTTTAACTCTAAATGAATGGCAGCTTGAAACTGCTTAAATAAAGATGCATGTTGGGTGGTACTCAAAAAAAAAAAAATCAAACACAGATCTGACATTTGTGTTAGAAAGCTAAGATACAATCTACTAGTTTGAGAGTCTACCGCACTAGTTCACTAGAATCTACTAGTTCAGCAAGATCATCATGATTGCAGCTCAAAAAGAACTGTTGATATACTTTTTGAAAGAATTTGAAAGTACATGTGCGTTTTGAAAGAACTGTAAATGATGTTGAGCACCCTCCTTCATCGAGTACAGAACCCATTATTATTGTTTTTCGAATGCTGGCATTTGTGCGGTCCAGAACAGCTGAAACTTTTTTGACATGATGTTCTTGTGCCAAGAGGTTTTATCTAGTGATGGAATGACACCAAATTATTCATCAAAATCTTTACCACAGCTGGCATCACTTGACATGTCACTTTAATATTCAGCAGTTTCCATTGATTGTTGTTCTGCTGTATAGTTATCTGCCAGTGCCATTCGTTTTTAAAACAAAAATCGTACTTCACGTTCATGTTGTTCAGCAGACCAGTTCTCCTTGAGCTCCAGTTTTTTTTTTCCGTCAACACTGCGATTGATTCATTCCTTGACTCCTGCTGCAGTAACAAACTCTCCATCTTCTTCCTTTATCATTTGATGGTGGATGGAAGTTATGTTTTCACCCCTGTCTCTGTCTGTCTGTTTGTCTGTCTGTCCGATTGTGAACAAAATATCTCAAAAAGTTGTGGATGGATTCGGACGAAATTTGTCAGAGATGTAGCGTATGTGACACCGACAAAATGATTACATTTTGGTGCAGATCCGGATTCGGATCTGGCTTCTAGAATTTAAGGGATTCTTCACCATTGGGAGATAGGGCAAAAAACTATTCATCGCTGGATATCTCATAAAGTTGTGGATGGATTTGGACGAAACATGGTGGTAAAGCGCGGCGTTACGCGCGCTGCTTGTGAGCAAGGAGGAAGCGGACAAGCGGTAACATATAAATGTCTTTATTGTAAGACTACACTGTAACACTGAACTCCTCCGGGCTGGTCGCCCGGTGTATATCATGAGGCCACGCCTACCCCTCGGGCGTGGCCACCGCCCACTTCGTGCGTGGAATGATGTCACCACGCCAGTGGGCTTTTGTGTCCGCCACACGCGCCCCCCCAGAATTCCCGCGCACCTGGAGGGCCAGTTTGCGGGGCAGACGAATGACCCGGCCGAAGCGCCCCCTGGCCCCCTGGCGATCGGCGGCGTCCGGGGTGCAGGGATACCAGGTGGGATGCCCCTGGCTGCCCCTGGGATGGGTGCAGGACCGGGGGGCGCCGTGGTGGCGGGGCTGGGCGGTGCCGGGGGTCCGCCCGCAGGAGGGCGGCCCCGACGTGGGGGTCGGGCCACTGGCGGTGGATGGTCCACATCGAGGTGGGCCGGCTTGAGGCGGTCTACCGAAACGCGGTCAGGAGTACCGCCGATGTCCAGGGTGAAGTGCTTCGCCCCGGTCTCCAGCACGCGGAAAGGCCCGTCGTACGGGGGCCGCAGTGGTGTCCGATGGGCATCGTGGCGGATGAAGACGTACTCCGCCGTGCGAAGCTCCGGGGCGACGTGCATCGGTGGGTGCCCGTGGCATGCCGTTGGCACCGGGGCGAACCTCTGGGCGGTCTCTTGCAGAGCGGAGCGCTGCTGTGCCGCGGACCATGGTGCCGTGGAGTCGGGGAGGAACTCGCCCGGCACCCGCAGCGGTTGCCCGAAGACCAACTCCGCCGCGGATGCGCGCAGGTCCTCCTTGGGCGCCGTCCGGAGGCCCAGCAGGACCCAGGGGAGCCTGTCGACCCAGCCGCCGTCGCGGAGGGTGGCCCGGAGCGCGGCCTTCAATGAGCGGTGGAATCGCTCACACAGGCCGTTAGCCTGGGGGTGGTAGGCCGTGGTTCGGTGCAGCCGGACCCCGAGCCCCTGCGCAACCGCCCCCCAGAGCTCCGAGGTGAAATGGGGGCCGCGGTCGGATGAGATGTCTGAGGGGGCACCGAACCGGGCGACCCAGGTGGCGATGAAAGCCTGCGCGACATCGGCCGCCGTTGACGCCAAGGGCACGGCCTCCGGCCACCGGGTGGTTCGGTCCACCATGGTGAGGACGTAGGTGAAACCCCGCGAGGGGGGGCAGAGGTCCCACCAGGTCCACGTGGACGTGGTCAAACCGGCGTTCCGGCACCGTGCACGGGGCCAACGGGGCCTGGGTGTGCCGGTGCACCTTGGCGCGCTGGCACGCGAGGCACGTCCTGGCCCAGCCGCGGACGGCCTTCCGGAGGCCATGCCAGACGAACTTGTCGGCGATCAGCCTTTGGGAGGCCCTCGCGCCCGGGTGGGACAGGCCGTGGATGGCGTCAAACACCTGGCGCTGCCAGCCCGCGGGCACAATGGGGCGAGGACGCCCGAGGGAGACGTCGCACAAGAGGGCCGCGCCCGCGCCGTCGAACGGCACCTCGGTGACGCGGAGGCCCGTGACGGCGGTCCGCAAGGCCTGGACGTCGGGGTCAGCGGCCTGGTCCGCTGCCATCCGGGCATAGTCGATGCCGAGGTGGACTGCGTGGGCGACGGCCCGGGAAAGGCAATCCGCAACCGGGTTGTCCTTCCCCGCGACGTGCTGGATGTCCGTCGTGTACTCGGACACGGCCGAGAGGTGACGCTGCTGCCGGGCCGACCACGGCTCGGTGACCTTGCCCATCGCGAAGATCAGCAGCTTGTGGTCGACGAAGGCAGTGAACGCCCGGCCCTCGAGCAGATGACGGAAGTGCCTGACCGCCAAGTGAAGTCCGAGCAACTCGCGGTCGAAGGTACTGTAACGGCGTTCGGGCGGGCGAAGCTGCCGGCTAAAGAACGCCAGCGGTTGCCAAGCTCCACGCACCCATTGCTCGTGCACCGCGCCCACCGCGTAGTCCGAGGCATCGGTGGTGAGGGCGATCGGTGCATCGGGCGCCGGGTGCGCGAGCATGGTGGCGTTAGCCAAAGCGAGCTTCGCGCCCGTGAACGCCGTGTCCATCTGCTCGGTCCAGGTAACGTCGCCTTTGCCCGGCTTACCTTGGAGAGCTTCGTGCAGGGGGCGCAGGAGCTGGGCGATACGGGGCAGGAACCGATGGTAAAAGTTCACCATGCCCAGGAACTCCTGCAGCCCTCTGATCGTGCGGGGGCGCGGAAACCCCTTCACCGCCTCCACCTTGGCCGGCAGGGGGACGGCTCCGTGCCTGGTGACACGGTGCCCCAGAAAATCGATTGTGGCAGTGCCGAACCGGCACTTTGCGGGGTTCACAATCAGGCCATGCTGGCCCAGGTGTTCGAAGAGCGTGCGGAGGTGGCGTAGGTGCTCTTCGCGGGACGCGCTGGCGACGAGGATATCGTCCAGGTAGACGTAGACAAAATCCAAGTCGCGCAGGACGCTGTCCATCAGTCGCTGGAACGCCTGAGCCGCATTCTTCAGACCGAAGGGCATGCGCAGGAACTCAAAGAGTCCGAATGGCGTGATGACCGCCGTCTTCGGGACGTCCTCCGGCCTGACGGGGACCTGATGGTAGCCGCGTATGAGGTCCACCTTCGAGAAGAAGGACCTGCCCGCCAAACGGGCGGAAAAGTCCTGAATGTGGGGGACGGGGTAGCGGTCGGGAGTCGTGGCGTCATTGAGACGGCGATAGTCCCCGCACGGTCGCCATCCCCCGCCGGGCTTCGGCACGATGTGCAGCGGCGACGCCCAAGCGCTCTCTGAGCGCCGAACGATGCCGAGTCGCTCCAGGGTAGCGAACTCCGCTTTTGCCACCGCCAGCTTCGTCGGCTCGAGGCGGCGTGCCCGGGCGTAGACCGGTGGCCCGACGGTGGGGATGTGATGGGCCACCCCGTGCTTGACGGCCCCCGCCGAGAAGGTGGGCCGCATGAGGGCCGGGAAGCCGGCGAGGAGGCGGGTGAATGCGTCCGCTGCCGGAAGCGTACAGACCAACGTGGCCGGAACCGAATCGTTCGGCAAGCCGCTTGGCAAGCCGCTCGTTGAGCTGGGCAACGCACATGCGAGCGAGCTGAACATCTCGGCCTGGACAAGCCGTCTGCGCTTGACGTCGACCAGGAGCCCATTAGCGCACAGGAAGTCCGCGCCAAGCAGTGCCATGGGCACGTCGGCGGTGACGAACGTCCATCGGAAAACCTGCCCTCCAAACCGCAGAGAGAGGCAGCGTTTTCCGTACGTACGGATGGGCGTCCCGTTCGCGGCAAGCAGCGCGGGGCCCCCACCCGCGGCGTGCTTGTCTGACGTGCCGGCGGGAATGACACTCACCTGTGCTCCCGTGTCGCACAGGTAACGGCGCCCGGAGAAGGTGTCCGTTATGAACAGCAGGCTGCTCGAACGGTCGGCGCTCATCGCCACAATTGAGCGCCGGCCCGGGCGTTTCCCGACCCGTTGAAGGAGCACGGCGGATGACACCGCCGAGCTTCGTGGCCGAACTTGGCGTGGAGCTGGAGGAGCGCGGCTGGCTCCGCCAGGCCGGTGGAGTCGACGGGTTTCCCCGCGGTGGCGGTTTTCGCCGCGGCGGTGGGCGGGGCGTGGCGGCGTTCACGAGGTGCGTATCAGCAGGCTGCTGAACCACAGCGTGCTGTAGAAGATGATGCTGTGGAACATCAGCGTGCTGTTGAAGATGATGCTGTGGAACATCAGCGTGCTGTAGAAGATGATGCTGTGGAACATCAGCTTGCTGTAGAAGATGATGCTGTGGAACATCAGCGTCGAAGGCCGTGACGGCCACGCCAACGCTCGCCCGCGTGGCCGAAGCGGCGAAGTACTTGTCCGCCTCGGCCGCCAATGCTCGGGGTTCCGTTAGCCCGGTCCCGGCCAACGCGAGGCGAACCTGCGCTGGAAGTTGGCGACGGAAAAGCGCCCGGAATAGCGAACCGGGGGCTTCGTCGCCCAACAGTGACAGCATATGGTCCATTCGGACCGACGGGCGCGTCTCACCGAGCTCGGGGAGATCCAGGAGGCGATCGGCCCGTGCGTCGTCCGTGAGGCCGAACGTGGCTAGGAGTAGCCGCTTGAGTGCCTCGTACTTGTGGCCGTCCAGTGGGTGGCGAAGGACGGACACAACTCGAGCGGCCGTGCCGGGCCCGAGGGAGGCGACGACATGGCAGTAGCGCAGGTCGTCGTTGGTGAGGCGCCGAAGCTGAAATTGGGCTTCGGCCTGGACGAACCAGACTTCGGCCTGAGCCTCCCAAAATTCCGGAAGTTTGACGAAGGCGGCCATGGCGATGGCGTCGCGTGTGGAAGGATCGCTCCGGCAGATCCAACGTCGAGGGTCACCAGTAAAGCGCGGCGTTACGCGCGCTGCTTGTGAGCAAGGAGGAAGCGGACAAGCGGTAACATATAAATGTCTTTATTGTAAGACTACACTGTAACACTGAACTCCTCCGGGCTGGTCGCCCGGTGTATATCATGAGGCCACGCCTACCCCTCGGGCGTGGCCACCGCCCACTTCGTGCGTGGAATGATGTCACCACGCCAGTGGGCTTTTGTGTCCGCCACAGTGGACCGGTTGGGTGGCTGACAAGGACGATTCGATTCAATTTTGGTGAAGATCTGAATATGGATTCGGATCTGAAAATTATTTAATTTCTAAAGTTGGAGATCTCGCGAGATCTTGGAGACGGCGGCAGGGATTTTCGAAGCTCCACACGGTCTCCACGTTTTTCGAAGTTAAGTCTGTTCACAATTGTATTTTGTCGAAACTGTATTTATCTTTCGGTGTGTCAAGTTAATGTGTGCAACTTTGGTTGTTTCTCGGTGTTTATCTTTCATAAATTGATCGTCTGTTTGCCGTGTCGCGAGCAAGGCCTTTGCCGCGTCGCGAACGATTTGAAATTGAAGTTAAGTGATTGTTCCCATTTGTATTTTCGTTAAAACTGTATTTATTTATGGTGTTGTACGTATATTGTGTCCCGACGAAGATTTTTCGGTGCAAATCTTTCATACCTGTATTGAAAATCGTGTTAATTCGTGTCGTGTCTTGAGGCCTTGTACAGTGTGCACTGTACAACCTTGAGGCTTTGTTTTTCTCTCAGTGGTCCGTCGTTTGTGATCCAATAACTTTCGTTCTCTGTATTCCCAGTCTTTTCACCCATAGCCTACTTCCTTGTGTAAATCTCAACTCAAAAAAAAAACAAAAAAAAAAACAAAAAAAAAAAAACAAAAACATTTCCTTCTCTGTTGTCATTCGTTTATTCATTCTTATTCGTTCGTTCGTTCTTCGACCACGTGTTTCTCCCCCATTTCCCCAGATAGTTTTCACTCATTAACCTTCAATGTTTACACTTTCCCCTCAAGTTATGTATTCCGTCATATTTTATAACACCTTTTTCTTCTTCTTCTTTAAAAGGCTGCTTTCGACTTGCTCACCAAATCAATTCATCCCAAAAAAAATATCCATCTCCTATAGTGCCTTTTTTCTACATTCCCTAAACTCTCCTGCACTCCATCCTCCATCCAGCGTCCTTAAACGTATTTTTAGCTCGAAGGTCACAAGAAACTCATTTTGCAATAAATGTTCGTTTCCCATAAATCGTACACTTTCAAAAATCCAATCTCACCCCTCCCCTCCAAATCTTCCCCATAACCCCTCCCCTCCAAATCTTCCCCATCACCCCTCCCCTCCAAATCTTCCCCATCACCCATCCCTTTCAAATCTCCCCCCTTGCCCCCTCCCTCCTAAACTATCCCCTCACTCCTCCCCGCCAAGACGCCCCCTCGCCCCTCCCCTCCTAGACTCCTGCCTCACCCCTCCCCTCCAAATCTCCCCCATATCCCATCCCTTTCAAATCCCTCCCCTTGTCCCTTCCCTCCCAAACTCCCCCCTCACCCCTCCCCTTCAAATCTCCCCACCCTCATTGCTTCTCAATTTCCCCCCTCTCACTCCCCCTCCTCAAAGCGTCCTCCCCGCTTCTTCCCCCTTCAAACTCTCACCTCCATCTCCCCCAACCTTCTGCCTCGCTCTTCCCCCTCCTCAAATAACACCTCATTGTGGCTCACCCAATCACCATCAAACCTTTTGTCCGCCCCATCCTTCCCTTTCTCCGAGCTATTCTGAAATCTCTGACACACCTTCAACAGCTCTCCCTACCTCTCCCTACCTCTTCCACCTCTTCCACATCTTACCCTACCCCTCCTCCCCCCTGTTCTGTATCTGATGCTCCCCCTTCCTCTTCATTAACGGTATGGACCTCAAACATCCGGGGCCTTCGTTCAAACTGAACTGATCTCTCCATACAGGTTGCTTCTGTCAAACCAGACGTGATCTGCTTAACAGAAACTTTCCTCCTTTATGATGTCTCTGATTCCATAGTATCTCTCCCGGGCTACTCCCTCCTCCGGTATGATAGACCTGAGCCTCGTCCTGGAGGCGGGGTTGCTATCTTTATCAAAAACTCTCTTCCTCACTCGCCCTGCACTGCACTCTCTCCACCTCACCCCCAGGAATACCTCTGGCTACGGCTTCCCCTTCGCTCCCACCTCTTGTTCATATGTGTGTTGTACCGTCCACCAAACAGTGATGACTCCATCTACATCTCGCTGTCTGATGATATGGACCAACTTCTATCTACTCATCCCAACTCTCTCTTCCTCATATGTGGTGATTTCAACTGTCATCATGCCAGTTGGCTGGGTGTGGGTACCTCTCTCACCAGCCATGGCTCCTCAGCAAAGGACTTCTGCGACTCACTGGGACTGACACAATCTGTCAATTTCCCGACCCGGATCTCAGTCAACGGAACATCTTCTCTTCTGGACTTGGTTATGACTAACTTCCCTGAAAATGTCTGCTGCTCTTCTTCTGCTCCGATCGGATCATCTGATCATGTCCTTGTTAAAGTGGACATCTCTCTGACCATCCTCAGGGAGCCTGCTCAGCGTCGACGAGTCTGGCATTTCACTCAGGCCAACTGGCACGGTCTTCAAGCAGCCATCAATCATCTGGACTGGTCTCCCATCTCTACCACCTCTGACATCAACTCATCCTGGGAATTCTTCCAAAGTAAATTGCTCTCTCTCATGCACAGATTTATCCCATCTCCTCTTCAGTTGTCATACCCTTCCTCCCGTCCATGGTACACGGAATCTTGTGGTGAGGCTGTTGCCCAGAAACAACTTGCTTTCGTCTCCTGGAAAGCAAATCCAACGGAAGGAAATCTCATTTCCTTTCACAAAGCCCGAAACAAGTGTGTGTCCACCCTCAGGAGAGCCAGGAAACAATATCTCTCGGTTCTCAAGACCGAACTCTCTTATCTGTCTCCCTCTTCCAAATCCTGGTGGCGTCTGGTCAAATCCGTTTCTGGTGTTTGTTCCCCCTCCATCCCCTCCCTTACCTCAAACGGCTACACAGCTGACTCCGCACGTGAAAAAGCTGAATGCCTCAACTCTGTGTTTGCCTCTAAATCTTGTGTCCCAAACCCATCCCTCTCTGTACCCACCATACCCAGTCGTACCCTGCTGCTCCTGGACTCCGTGTCCTTTCCTCCTGACAAGGTGGAAAAGTTTCTGTCAACCCTCGACTCTGATTCTGCAACTGGACCCGACGGCATCAGCCCACGGGTCCTAAAATCCTGCTCTGCTGCTCTATCTCACCCTCTCTCTGTTCTCTTCACCCTCTCTTTTGCTCAAGGTCAACTGCCATCTGCTTGGAAATCAGCCAACATCACCGCTTTGCACAAAAAAGGTGCAAAAACAGATCCTAGCAACTACAGACCAATCAGCCTTCTCCCAATTATCAGCAAAGTCATGGAATCCATCATTGCTTCGGATATGAAATCTTTCCTCTTCTCCAATGGCTTGATCTCTGATCATCAATTTGGTTTCAGACCAGGTCACTCTACTCTGGACATGCTGCTTCTGCTGTCTCAACAATGGATGGAGGTCCTCAATGCCAAACAGGAAATTAGAGCTGTCTCCCTCGACATATCACGTGCCTTCGACACGGTCTGGCACCCCGCTCTGCTCACCAAACTCTCCTCCTTTGGTATCCATGGAAATCTCCACGCATGGCTGGCGGACTTCCTCTCTAGTCGTCGTCAACGTGTGGCCCTGAATGGGTTTCTCTCATCTCCTCTTCCTGTTCAGGCTGGAGTTCCCCAAGGCAGTGTTCTGGGCCCCGTGCTTTTTCTGGTCTTCATCAATGATCTCTCTGACTCTCTCGAAAATCCTCTCTATCTCTTTGCTGATGACTCCACTCTCTGCTGCTCCATTCCTCATCCCTCAGATCGGCAGTCTGCTGCCTCCTCACTCTCTGAAGACCTGGACAAAATCACAGACTGGTCAAACAAGTGGAACATGTCTTTCAATCCTGATAAATCTCACACTCTTACTATGTCTCTCCGAAAAGATCGACTGGACAACCCTCCCATCTACTTTCTCAACAATCCTCTCCAAGAAGTTCTGTCGCTCAAGATTTTGGGTCTCACTATCTGCCATGATCTTTCTTGGGAAAACCACATTTCCAAGCTGGCCTCCAAAGCCAGTCGCCGACTGGGCATCCTCCGTCGTGCGAAGTCCTTCCTCGGCACACCTGAGCTCCTCACCACATACAAGGCTTTCATCCGCAGCTCAATGGAATACTGTTCTCCCCTATGGGCCTGTGCTCCTGCCTCACACCTAGCTCGTCTTCACGCTGTTGAAACCAAAGCTTTCAGAATTATTGGAATCTCCCGCGATGAAGCTATCTCTGAGGGCCTTTCACTCACTCACCGCAGGCAGATAGGTGGTCTTTCTGTCTTCTACCGACTCCTCTCCGGCCTTGCACCCCCAGCTCTCTCTGTGCTCTGTCCCCCAAATATTCCTACAGGTCGCACAAGATCTGCCAGCAACCCTCTGATGGTTAAACTGCCGAAATCTCGGCTCTCCGCTCACCTTCACTCTTTCATTCCTCTTTTCTCCCGCCTCTGGAACAAACTCCCTCACTCCCTTCAATCCCACTCCTCCCTCCAGGTCTTTAAAACAGCTGTTCACCACCATCTCTTATCTTCCCCCATCCAAAACCTTGATCTTTTCTACCCCCGCTAATTCACCCCAGATCCACCTTGTTT
The DNA here is from genome assembly GCF_964187855.1 of Myxine glutinosa. Taxonomy (NCBI): domain Eukaryota; kingdom Metazoa; phylum Chordata; class Myxini; order Myxiniformes; family Myxinidae; genus Myxine; species Myxine glutinosa. The sequence continues at coordinate 55,489,906 of NC_136262.1, read as the reverse complement.
GAAATTCCAACTTCTTTCCTGGAAGTCCTGGCAGTGTCCATATGTTTTATACCTCTCCCACCGCCCCCTTCCCACGCCCCCCCCCCCCCCCAAAGCCCTCGCCCTCTCTCAGATCTCTCGATGTCTCCATGTCTCTCGGTCCCTGCTCTCAAATGTTGTGTTTGTGTCCTTCCCCCTCTCTCCCCATCTTGTCTACCGCTCCCTATGTTCTATGTTTTATGTGTCGGTTTGTCTTTCTGTGTGATTAATGTTCGCTCTTTCACGAGCCTCGATCTTGTATACAACAAAAAAAAAAAAAAAGAAAAAAAAAAAGTGATTCTTCACCATTGGTAGATAGGGCCAAAAATGATATGTAGCAGGATATCTGAAAAAGTTATGGATGGATTTGGACGAAACTTGTTGGACAGGTTGTGTGTGTGACGAGGAAGAATCTATTCAAGTTTGGTGAAGATCCGGATCTGGATCCAGCTAGTAAAATTTTAAAAGTGATTCTTCACCATTGAGTGATATGGCCAACCAGGCAAAGGTGGTGACCGTTTTCTTATGGCTTTGTCGACTTGTTCTTCCATTTTTTTTTGGACTTTTGGAAATGCTATCAGTTGGATTATTGTTTGATTTTGACTTTCATAACATCTCAGGTTTGGCTTTTGACATTTTGATAGTTTTTAACTCGAAATGAACGGCAGCTTGAAACTGCTTAAATAAAGATGCATGTTGGGTGGTACTTGATAAGGTTGCATACCAGTACATTGTAAAATAATTTTGCCTTCTAACTGATGGGCCAGGGAAGCGGACAAAGGTTTGTGCACCACATTGCACAAAGTGTAATGGAAGGCAACAAAACAGCTCTCTGATTGTATGTTTGCCTTTGAGCTGTGTTCTTTGAGCTGAACAAAGACATAGCTTGTTTTGACCACTGAAAACTGATCCATCCATATAAACTGCTATTCTGGAGTATTTCCTGTCTCACGGCATTTACCTTTTTCGCAAGGGTCTATTTGGCTGTCGGTTGTCTAATTTTGCTTGCAGAATATAACGTGGGTGTTCTATTGGTTTTTGTGTCTGGCTGACTTGAGCACATGTGGTAGTTTTGAGCCAATGGTGACCAGTTATGGAAGCTTTGGCTTTTGCCTTTTTGCCACTTTTATAAGAGCTGGAATTTTCTCTCATGGATTATTTTCTTCAATCCTACTGAGGCATGCGATCTATTGAGGAGCTTAGCGAAGGGAATGCATGAATCTCGTGCCTGGTTAAGTTTTATACATCCTGCCCATGATTACTTGGCGTAAGCACACCCTGCATGCATTTACGTCATCGCTTGAAGGGATTGTGTGGGCCTTTTTTCAAGACAGACAATGTGTGGCAGTTGAATAAAGCATTAGCTGTATGAAAGTTTAATTTTTTTTTTAAAATATCGAGTCGAGGCTTGTGGAGGAACTGGAACATAGAATGGATCTGGGCACAACAGAACAAAGTGAACAGCAGACTGAAGAGTTTGAAGAGGTTGGTGATTTATGGCATTGCCAACATCAGACGCAACCTTCATAGCTGAATGATGCAAAGGATTTACAGTTGTACTACCTGCTGATTGATACCTTGCACCACACACAGCGTCAGCTGGACAATTTGTCATATCGACGTCAACCCAGCATGAACATCCCAAATTCTAATGACATTTATTATTGTTTATTTATAAACACTTGTTTACAAATGTAAGGTGTGCACAGAGGGAGCTGCAGATGGAGGAAATGTGGAGTTGGATCTTGGAGATGGCGTGAAGCTGGAAGGTGTGAAAACATTTTGCTACCTCAGAGACATGCTGAATGGAGAAGGTGGATCAGACTCGGCAACGGTTGCTAGAGTGAGATGTGCATTGAAGAAGTTTCGGGAACTGAGTGGTGTGCTGACGAGGAGGGGAGTATCGTTGAAGCTTTTTTTTTTTTTTTTTTTTTTTTTTTTTTGTATACAAGATCGAGGCTCATGAAAGAGCGAACATTAATCACACAGAAAGACAAACCGACACATAAAACATATAACATAGGGAGCGGTAGACAAGATGGGGAGAGAGGGGGAAGGACACAAACACAACATTTGAGAGCAGGGACCGAGAGACATGGAGACATCGAGAGATCTGAGAGAGGGCGAGGGCTTTGGGGGGGGGGGGGGGCGTGGGAAGGGGGCAGTGGGAGAGGTATAAAACATATGGACACTGCCAGGACTTCCAGGAAAGAAGTTGGAATTTCAAACAAGGTGGATCTGGGGTGAATTAGCGGGGGTAGAAAAGATCAAGGTTTTGGATGGGGGAAGATAAGAGATGGTGGTGAACAGCTGTTTTAAAGACCTGGAGGGAGGAGTGGGATTGAAGGGAGTGAGGGAGTTTGTTCCAGAGGCGGGAGAAAAGAGGAATGAAAGAGTGAAGGTGAGCGGAGAGCTGAGATTTCGGCAGTTTAACCAACAGAGGGTTGCTGGCAGATCTTGTGCGACCTGTAGGAATATTTGGGGGACAGAGCACAGAGAGAGCTGGGGGTGCAAGGCCGGAGAGGAGTCGGTAGAAGACAGAAAGACCACCTACCTGCCTGCGGTGAGTGAGTGAAAGGCCCTCAGAGATAGCTTCATCGCGGGAGATTCCAATAATTCTGAAAGCTTTGGTTTCAACAGCGTGAAGCCGAGCTAGGTGTGAGGCAGGAGCACCGGCCCATAGGGGAGAACAGTATTCCATTGAGCTGCGGATGAAAGCCTTGTATGTGGTGAGGAGCTCAGGTGTGCCGAGGAAGGACTTCGCACGACGGAGGATGCCCAGTCGGCGACTGGCTTTGGAGGCCAGCTTGGAAATGTGGTTTTCCCAAGAAAGATCATGGCAGATAGTGAGACCCAAAATCTTGAGCGACAGAACTTCTTGGAGAGGATTGTTGAGAAAGTAGATGGGAGGGTTGTCCAGTCGATCTTTTCGGAGAGACATAGTAAGAGTGTGAGATTTGTCAGGATTGAAAGACATGTTCCACTTGTTTGACCAGTCTGTGATTTTGTCCAGGTCTTCAGAGAGTGAGGAGGCAGCAGACTGCCGATCTGAGGGAAGAGGAATGGAGCGGCAGAGAGTGGAGTCATCAGCAAAGAGATAGAGAGGATTTTCGAGAGAGTCAGAGAGATCATTGATGAAGACCAGAAAAAGCACGGGGCCCAGAACACTGCCTTGGGGAACTCCAGCCTGAACAGGAAGAGGAGATGAGAGAAACCCATTCAGGGCCACACGTTGACGACGACTAGAGAGGAAGTCCGCCAGCCATGCGTGGAGATTTCCATGGATACCAAAGGAGGAGAGTTTGGTGAGCAGAGCGGGGTGCCAGACCGTGTCGAAGGCACGTGATATGTCGAGGGAGACAGCTCTAATTTCCTGTTTGGCATTGAGGACCTCCATCCATTGTTGAGACAGCAGAAGCAGCATGTCCAGAGTAGAGTGACCTGGTCTGAAACCAAATTGATGATCAGAGATCAAGCCATTGGAGAAGAGGAAAGATTTCATATCAGAAGCAATGATGGATTCCATGACTTTGCTGATAATTGGGAGAAGGCTGATTGGTCTGTAGTTGCTAGGATCTGTTTTTGCACCTTTTTTGTGCAAAGCGGTGATGTTGGCTGATTTCCAAGCAGATGGCAGTTGACCTTGAGCAAAAGAGAGGGTGAAGAGAACAGAGAGAGGGTGAGATAGAGCAGCAGAGCAGGATTTTAGGACCCGTGGGCTGATGCCGTCGGGTCCAGTTGCAGAATCAGAGTCGAGGGTTGACAGAAACTTTTCCACCTTGTCAGGAGGAAAGGACACGGAGTCCAGGAGCAGCAGGGTACGACTGGGTATGGTGGGTACAGAGAGGGATGGGTTTGGGACACAGGATTTAGAGGCAAACACAGAGTTGAGGCATTCAGCTTTTTCACGTGCGGAGTCAGCTGTGTAGCCGTTTGAGGTAAGGGAGGGGATGGAGGGGGAACAAACACCAGAAACGGATTTGACCAGACGCCACCAGGATTTGGAAGAGGGAGACAGATAAGAGAGTTCGGTCTTGAGAATGGAGAGATATTGTTTCCTGGCTCTCCTGAGGGTGGACACACACTTGTTTCGGGCTTTGTGAAAGGAAATGAGATTTCCTTCCGTTGGATTTGCTTTCCAGGAGACGAAGGCAAGTTGAAGGGAAAGGTGTATGCTGCATTGCTGCATGTGTGAGAAGTGTTGTGATTTATGGGAGCGAGACATGGGTAATGAACGTAGAGCAGCAACGAAGGTTGGAAAGGGTGGAAATGCGAATGGTTCGATGGATGTGTGGAGTATCGTTGAGAGAGAGGAAGACAAATGATGAATTGCGAATGATGATGGGAATAGAGCCTGTGATTGATGCTGTGAAGAGGAACAGGTTGAGATTGTTTGGTCATGTGTTGAGGAAGGATGAAAGTGACTGGTTGAGAAGAGTGATGGAAATGAATGTAGAAGGAAGTAGAGGACGGGGAAGACAGAGAAAGACTTGGCTAAAGATGGTGGAAGAAGAAATGCGGGCAAGGGGGTTAACAATGAGAGATGCAGAAAATAGGGCAAAATGGAGAAGATTGTCATGGGGACCGCAAGGCTAACCCCCGCTCTAGCAGGGAAAGTGGCCTTAAAATGCATGTTGTTGTTGTTGTATTTATAAACACTTGGCTGATCAGAGTAGTGATGGCAATGTACGAAAGAGCACACACAGCTGTAAGGACAAAGGACGGGAACAGTGGTGAGTTTGAGGTGGGGAGTGCATCAGGGGTCGGGACTAATATAAGTCCACTACTATTTGAAGCTGTGATGGAGGTGCTGGCTCGGAACGTAAAGGAGGGTTTGCCGTGGGAGTTGTTGTATGCAGATGATCTGGTGTTTATTGCAGAAAGTATGGATGGGCTGAAGGAGAAGATGAACAAGTGGAAGGAATGTATGTAGGCAAAAGGTCTGAAGGTGAATATCGGAAAGACGAAGGTGATGGCAAGTGGTAAAGCATGTGGTGAGGTGGAAAGAACTGGGAAAGTGGCCGTGTGCTGTGTACAGGAAGGGTGTCGGAGTGAACTCCATTCAATGTACAATGTGCGCTGAGTGGGTTCATCAAAATTGTAGTGGTCTGAGAGCGTCATTAACCAGTGTGGCAGCTACATTCAAATGTAAGGTGTGCACAGAGGGAGCTGCAGATGGAGGAAATGTTGTGTTGGATCTTGGAGACAGCGTGAAGCTGGAAGGTGTGAAAACATTTTGCTACCTAGGAGACGTGCTCAATGGAGAAGGTGGATCAGACTCGGCAACGGTTGCTAGAGTGATGTGCATGGAAGAAGTTTCGGGAACTGAGTGGCGTGCTGACGAGGAGGGGAGTGTCGTTGAATCTGAAGGGAAAGGTGTATGCTGCATGTGTGAGGTGTTATGATTTATGGGAGCGAGACATGGGTATTGAATGTAGAGCAGCAACGAAGGCTGGAAAGGGTGGAAATGCGAATGGTTCGGTGGATGTGTGGAGGAACGTTGAGAGAGAGGAAGACAAATGATGAATTGCGAAAGATGATGGGAATAGAGCCTGTGATGGATGCTGTGAAGAGAAACAGGTTGACATGGTTTGGTCATGTGTTGAGGAAGGATGAAAGTGACTGGTTGAGAAGAGTGATGGAAATGAATGTCGAATGAAGTAGAGGATGGGGAAGACCGAGAAAGACTTGGCTAAAGATGGTGGAAGAAGAAATGTGGGCAAGGGTGTTAACAAGGGGAGATGCAGAAAATAGGGCAAAATGGAGAAGATTGTCATGGGGACCGCAAGGCTAACCCCCACTCTAGCAGGGAAAATTGCCTTAAAATGCCTGTTGTATAAACACTGCTCTGTGCCAAATATCATGTTGCTGGACCCAAATAATTTTATTTCCTGCTGGAACTGCAATGGTCAGTAGTTTGAACCGTGTGTTATTAGGATTGTTTCCCTGACGCAGTATTAAAATTTCATCTTTGTGCTTTTCTTTAGTTCTTTTTGTACCATTTTTCATCACCTTGGAAACAAATTTACTCTGCAAATTAAAATAAAGATTCCCTTTGAGCTCACCTTGACATAAGGAGATATATATATATATATATATATATATATATATATATATATATATATATATATATATATATATATATACACACACACACACACACATACAGTCGTGGCCAAAAATATTGGCGCCCTTGCACTTTTTTTTTTTCCAAACAATCCACCATTTCTTCCAGAAAATTGTTGAAATTAAAAAAAAATTTGGTATCCACTTATATGTATTTCTTTGATTTTCAGTGGAACAAAGCAAAAAAGCTGAAAAAATTACTAAATCTTAGCTTGGTCCACACAGAAATCCTAAAATGGCCCGGACAATATTATTGGTACTTTTTCAAAGTTGTTCGAAATAATTATATTTCAAGCAGGTGATTCTCCTTTACATTGGAATTGAACTTACCTCTGTGTTGAGGTGCAGGTGCCTACAATCTAAAAATAACTCATTCAACCAGTTTGAATCATACTAAAATACACCATTTGTGTCTGTCTGATGAAGTTTTGACGCCAATACATTCCGTCGTTTCTTATCCAATCTCAACCAAACTTGACAGGATGACCAAGGGTTACATAATGAAGGTTGTAGCGCATTCAGTGCACCCCCCCTCCCCAAGGGGGTTTTCTCCCCCGAGCGGGTTTTCCCCGCCATTGCCGTCAATGGGTTGCGTGTTGGTGTATAGCCATATTGTTAGCTTTATCGTGGCGTTTTTCCAAAGAAGAAGATTTTTCGTGGCGTTTTTCCAAAGACGCTTTTAATAACAAAATTAATGATGATCGCATATTATTAATGTTATGACAAAACGATATTAATACTAATGATGTCCCACTTCCCCAAGGCATTTTTCTTGCAGTGATAACGTTTTAAAATAGCTTATCGTTATAATTGCATTTCCGTGTGAGCAACGACTTCCACAGGAAGAAAAAATATTAAAATCACCAACACGTATGATTTGCCTTTTAAACAGTCGCTAATGCTGTTTATAACATTAAATGAAAAAATTTGGAGGAATCCCGACATCCATGAAGTAAGGTTTACTTACAGAACTGAGCGAAGATCTATGGTACTCGATATACCCCATAAATGTTGAGTTCATAACATGGCCCTTTCTACCACTACAGTGGCATTTTTCGTTGCGAACTTTGGAAATTTGCTCCCACTGTTTAATATGAAACAAAGGGAGGAAGACCAGGATGTGCTCATTTACCAAGCAGCTAGCTAGCGCTTGCCAAGCCAGCCGTTCCTTAACGGTTTTGAATGGAGTGCTTGCTCGAATGCTTAAACCACTTGGCGATCTCTCCACAAGAAACTTGGTAAATGAACACACACACACCCAATGTTCTTGAGACCAGACCATAGATCGACTGTAATCTATGTACCCCAAAGAGGAATGACCCTTTCTGCCCCTCCCATAGTTAGCGGGTGTGCTAGTAGAGAAAAGGAGTCATTCTGCTGTTTTGTGTCACTGTGTTCCACAATGAGCATGGAGAAAATAAAGAAAACCAGAGAATTGTCTGAGGAGGCCAGACACAAGATTGTAGTTAATCATGGACAATTTCAAGGCTACAAGTCCATCTCCAGAGACCTTGATGTTCCTGTGTCCACCATATGCAATGTAGCCCAACCTCCTTGGGCGTGGCCACAAGAGAAAACTTGATCGAAGATTGCAGTGAAGAATTGTTCGAATGGTGGAGAAAGCACCTCGATCAGCTGCCAAACTGATTCAAGGTGACCTTACACAAGGTACGACAGTTTCAACTCGCACCATCCGTCACCAACTCGATGAAAGGGGGTTCTATGGTCGGAGACCCAGAAGGACCCCACTGCTAAGAGAGAGACGTAAGAAAGCCCGACTGGAGCTTTCCAAAACACCGCAGCAAGCCAAAATCCTTCTGGGAGATTATCCTGTGTTTGCTTCCACTCAGTCACAAGAGCATTAGTTAGGTTGGGCACTGATGTTGGGCGATTCAGCCTGGCACGCAGTCGGTGTTCCAATTCATCCCAAAGGTGTTCAATGGGGTTGAGGTCAGGGCTCTGTGCAGGCCAGTCAAGTTCTTCCATACCGATCTCGACAAACCATTTTTGTATGGACCTCGCTTCGTGCACGGGGGCATTGTCATGTTGAAACAGGAAAGAGCCTTCCCCAAACTGTTGTCAACAACGTTGGAAGCACACAATCATCCAGAATGTCATTGTATGCTGTCGCATTAAGATTTCCCTTCACTGGAACTAAGTGGCCGAGCCCAACAACAACACAACATGCATTTTAAGGCCATTTTCCCTGCTAGAGCGGGGGTTCGGCCGAGCCTGAACCACGAAAAACAGCCCCAGACCATTATTCCTCCTCCAGCAAACTTTACAGTTGTCACCATGCATTCGGGCAGGTAGCGTTCTCCTGGCATCCGCCAAACCCAGATTCGTCCTTTGGACTGCCAGATGGTGAAGCGTGATTCATCACTCTAGAGCTGCGTGCCGCAACCTTTTTAGCCCAGGACCCAATAAAAAACCCAGGCATCCAGTCGCGACCCATTGAACCCCCCCCCCCCCCACACTAACCATCACGGAAATATCGATTGCTTATGACGTTAATATCTTGGTAAGGGTTCGGTTCATCATCTTTGTACAGTAGTACAATTCGTAATTGAACAATAAAGCAAAATGGTGACAATCATACCAAACACTGTCCTTATTTTGTTATTTTGTATGGATCTCCACGACCATGAGGAGAGAGAGCGAGAGAGACAGACCATGCCCCCCTTGAGAATGAGCAGTGACTTCGATCACAGACACCGCCCACTTGATATTATTGTCAGCCAATCAGGCGTAAACTCCCTGCCTTGTTAGCAGCTTCGGAAGAGATGAATCCGCCCCTACGATGAATCTGGATGAAGATAAAGAAGAAGATGATGAAGATGAAGATGAATCTCACAACATTCACTGGCGGTGTATCTTTTGTGAAATAGAATAAAACTTTAATTATTAAAGTGACACGCCAAGATAAGGTGTTTGAACTTTATTTTAATCTTCATCGTGAATAGATGATGAACTTAAAATGTAACATGAACTGATAAACAAAACAAGAATAACTTTTACTGAAAAAACCCAATATGCATCTGAACTTGTATCCAGGTTCAATGTTCCGTTATCATGAACAACATTAAATAAACAACTTTCACTGATTAAACCCGAAAGTGAAACTTACAAGCCTAATTCAAATGTTCCGTTAGCAACAATGTAGATGTGGATTATCCACATCAGTGCGATGGTTGACTTTGCATATTGGCTACGAGATCATCGATTCGGCTTTGAAGGAACGACAATGCGATTCTCAGGTTGGCGCACAGGGCCACTGTCTCCAGTTTGTTTCGATACTTGGACTTCAGATGTCACCGTTGAGAAACCTGCCTCACACATCCACATCGTCGTGAATGGCATCAGGAAGTTTACCGCGAGATGTGCAATCTCTGGGTACTCATGAGACAGTCAGTCAAAACTTTACTAAATTGTCCTTTTTGAACAGTCTCAAGTGTACCGTAGGACACGATGTCGATCAAGTCTTCTTTCAATCTGTTGGACAAGTTGCAGCACTGCTGAACGTCGACTGAATAAGGGTCTTGGATCCACTTCTTCTCCACGCGTGGATCAACAGGAAAGTATTCGTCAAATCCTTAATGACATCCTTAATGTCCACACGTTCCTCAACACTCTTGCTGAGGAGATCATCCAGGTTTTCGAACATGTCAAATTCATCATTGGCCTGTACTCTTCTCTTCCATAGATCCAGCTTTGACTTGAACGCCGCTATCTTGTTATACATTACGAACACGGATTTCGCCTGCTAATTCATTTTGCCCTGGAACGATATGTTCAGATTGTTCAACAAGATGAAGATGTCGGCCATGTATGCCAATATGAATGAATGAATGAATGATCGTTTTAAGGCCATTTTCCCCACGGGAGCAGGGGTTAGCCTTGCGGGCCCCATGACAATCATGGTTCCCTGTTTGAGGCAATGTTTTTATGGCCGGATGCCCTTCCTGGCACCAACCCTTAGTCGCCTCTTACGATGCGCAGGGATTTGGTGTACCTATTCTAAACCGGGGTACACACCGGGATCATTCATCCCAGCAAGCCGGTACTCAATTTGCCGACCTCGGAAGGATGACAGGCTGAGTCAACCTCCCTGGTGTTAATTTAGCGATCGACCGGGATTCGAACCCAGGATCCTAGGATCCCAAGCCGGCACCCTAACCGCTAAGCCAACACCAGGCAACATGCCAATGTTGCGATGAATTTGTTGTTTTTGTAGAAGACTGCCAGGTCTGACCTAGCCACCTCCAAGAATGGGAGGACTTGGTCGCGAAGTTCTTACAATCTTGCCAAAGCATCTCCTCTGGAGAGCCAGCGAACAGCTGCAAAATACAGCACCGTGGTGTGTTCTGCATCTTACTCCTTACACAGCTCTGCAAACAACCTCAAATTTAGGGCGCTTTTCCTGAGATGGTTGATTGTTTTCACTGCAATGTCCATTACTTCGGCAAGTCCATGTGACATATCTTTCACCGCTAATGCCTCGCGGTGGAGGAAGCAGTGGGTCCAGCTTGCCTCAGGTGCCACATCTTGGATGAGCTTAATGACACCGCTGCGCCGACCTGTCATCGATGCCGCACCATCGGTACAAACGCCAACACAGTCTTCCCACCTGAGGCTATGCAATGCGATGTGTTTGTTGACTGCGAATATTTCTGCGGCCGTGGTCTTGGTCTGTGGCTCGTCACATGCCAGAAGATCCTCCATAAAATCATCGCCATGCCGATAACGAACAAAGATGAGGATCGACGCCTTCTGTGCGATGTCCATTGACTCGGCCAACTGGATGACAAACTTGTTGGCCTCTAGGTTTGTGTACAGCTAGTGCTCGATGTCTTCGCCCATGTCTATTATCCGTCGGCGAATCGTGTCGGCAGAAAGCGGAATGGTGCTTATCTTGGAAGCCGCCGTCTCTCCATGCACTTCTCTGCACATTGCCTTGGCGCATTACATGGCAGGATGAGTTGCTCTGCAATACAAGATAAATAAAATAACACATGAACATTTCTTTCACTTTATGATTAATGTTGATTTTGTTCCAAGGCAGCGGTTCGTAACCTGGGGGACGTTTGGGGTTTTCCGGGGGTCATGAAGGGGTCATAAATATATCAATTTGTTGAGCCCATTTTTAGGAACCTAACAAAGGTACATACCATACACAGTATTTTGTTAGCGTATGCGCGTACGTCACGACCCCCCGGTTAAGAACCGCTGTTCCAAGGCATTATAAAAATTCAATATGTACGATGTGATTACCGTACGTACTTTTTAAAAAGAGGCAAAGTTTAAGAATGGCTGTATTGCAACAAACAAGAAAACTTACGAAGTTGTGATATACCAACGTATACATGGCACGAGTAATAGTAAGCAAGAACCCGACACATCAATATTCTAAAGACGAAATGAAAAACTAAATTTAACTATACTTACAGCGCCATGTATTACTTTATGAACCTACAAACCGCCAATGCAGTGAAATCCTTTTACGAAAAAAAACAAAAAACTTACCCGCAATAGTGTACGGTTTCTTTTCTTTGGCTATCTTCTCCGCCACCAGGTAGCTGGCTTTTGTCAGTCCCATCGACGGAAAAACAGTCGAACTCATTACTGACTTGCTGTTGTTCATCTCTCGTTCTTTCCGGAGAAAAAACTTCCACGACTCGTTGAGATGATCTCCATGTTTCTTCTCGAGGTGCCGTTTCAGCTTTTGGGGCCTGAGGGACTGGTTGGCCAACACGTCAAGGCATAATCACACACTGTGGTCGATGAACATTGTGCTTATCGATATTCAAGGTGAATCCATAGTTCAGGAACACAGGCTGATACTTTCTAGCCATGCTTACGCGAGTAGCTTACGCGAGTAGCGAGTAGCTTACGTTCACAGCTCAATCTTTCGAATGAAAAGCAATGGACATTCGCGTGTCGGAAACTAAACGTATGATCTGACTGACCGGATCCATGCGTGGTACATCGCGGTACATCGGTACAGCGCGGTAGAAGAGTCCACACTATAAAGTTTGTGTTGGTGTTCGTTCGATCTCTGTTCTGTTCAGTCGGGAGAAGTAAATCGTCGATAGTTTTTTTTCCTCCGATTTCTGAAACGATTGTGCGACCCATTGAAAATCCTTCTTGGGTCGCGACCCATAGGTTGCGGAACGTCACTCTAGAGAACGTGTTTCCACTGCTCCAGAGTCCAATGGCGGCGAGCTTCATACCACTCCAGCCGACGCTTGGCATTGCGCATGGTGATCTTAGGCTTGTGTGCGGCTGCTCGGCCATTTAAACCCATTTCATGAAGCTCCCGACGAACAGTTGCTGTGCTGACATTGCTTCCAGAGGAAGTTTGGAACTCTGTAGTGAGAGTTGCAACTGAGGACAGACTATTTTTACGCACGACGTGCTTCAGCACTCGGCAGTCCCATTCTGTGAGCTTGTGTGGCCTACCAATTTGCAGCTGAGCTGTTGTTGCTCCTAGACGTTTCCACGTCACAATAACAGCACTTATAGTTGCCCGGGGCAGCTTTAGCAGGGCAGAAATTTGACGAACTGACTTGTTGGAAAGGTGGCATCCTATGACGGTGCCACGTTGAAAGTCACTGAGCTCTTCAGTACAGCCCATTCTAATGCCAATGTTTGTCTATGGAGATTTCATGGCTGTGTGCTTGCTTCTATATACCTGTCAGCAATGGGTGTGGCTGAAACAGCTGAATCCACTAATTAGAATGGGTGTCCGCATACTTTTGGCCATTTAGGGTATATCAAAATGGATGCTCCAAACTCCATGCTTTGGATCAATTTTCACCACCATCTGGAGCTTTGTTCACCTGGTGGCTTTATGTTGGATCTCTGAGATATGAGCTTGCTTTAGTCGCTCCCCATAAGCCTTGGGGCGAAGGGTAACAGCTAATGCCGTTTGTGCCAGACCGTCGGCCATGCTTTCATCTCTGCCGGTTGCATGTACGTACTTGCCTCATCTTCATAATGAACATGACAAACGTTCTCTGGACCTAAACTCTATTCCCAGCCATCTAATAATATTCCTGTCTGATCCTGAAACGCTCGTTCTTAGCTGTCAAACAGGATGTTGTCCAATCAATCAAGTAATTCGAAGGAAACATATTTATTGCATCAAGTTAGATAATCCTTGGTTGTTTCCTCTTAGTTTTTCTTTCTCCACTTGCAATGAAAATAAAGTTATCGATTGCTCCATTGCATTGTATACAGTTCCATCCTCACTTGAACAATCTAACACTAATTAAGGAACACTCATTAGACACAAACTATCTTCAAAACTACAGACTTTGCTCTTTTACCTTTCACATCTAAGATTCTAGGTTGTGCTGTTGCCAAACAACTTCTCTAATACTCACATGAGCATTCTCTTTTAAGAACCTTTTCAATCTGGTTTCAAACTAACATAGCATAGACTGCTCTTCTGAAGGTTGCAAATGGGATTTTGGCTGAGCTGGACCAATAATCAGCTGCAATCTTGATGCTTTTGGACATATTTGATTCTTGTCTTATATATATGCCGTATATCGCTGCTGTTTGTTTTCTTGATTCTTGTCTTTTTGCAATTGTTGTTTTCATGTATTGTTATGCATTATGTTTTCCACTCTGTCAAAGCGCCTTTGGGCTTCTGGAAAAGCGCTATACAAAATAAATGAATTATTATTATTATTATTATATCTGCTGCTTTTGACAGATTTTCATAAAATACGACGACCATTCTCATTGCTGCTTTGGTATCTCCAAACCTGTTCTTGTATCGTTTTCATCGTTTTTTTTTTTTTTTAACAAGATTGTACATCTACTGTAAACATTGGGCTGGCTGTTTATCAGACCCATTTCACCTGTCTGTTGGTGTTACTTTTTGATCTCTTCTTTATCTCTGAATTCCTTTCTGAAATTCAAATATGAATGTCCATTAACCTTCTCAACCTCTGTGTACTTGTCATTGGCAGCTCAGGCCTCACTTAACATGCTTCATCCCCAGATAGTGAACTGTGGAGATCACCACCTGATTTATGCTTCTTCTTGATACTTTATCTTTCCTGTATTCCACACACTAGTGAGATACCCATGCTACGCACGGGTGGGAGGCCAGGAGCAAACAGACAATGCAGAAACGGTGAATGCTAAAGCATGAAACCAATAAATTCCACATTCCTGTAGCACCTTCAGTCGCACGTCAGACATGGACAGCAATGTTCGTGAAGGACTTCCATGAAAAACATACACGTTTGCAAACAAACGGGTACATTTGTTTCATACCCAGTCAATGGTGAATCTGCATATATGACGATCCGCGAATGTCACGTTTAGAAAGTAGAAACCGTAACTGCATTTCGTCATTCACTTGAACTCTATATCTTTTTTCATTCCAAACAGCATAATTCCAATCACAAATGAAATAACATTAATATAAAAAAATAAACTGTTAACAACATTCGTGACATAAACAAATATTTAAATCCTGATGTGAAGTTCCGTACTTGTTAGCCATATCAATTTCAGCCATATTATCCATATTGTATTGCATCGCCATATTAACCATATAAATTTCAGCCATATTATATCACAGCCATATTTTAAATTTCAATTCCAACTTTATTTGTTCCTCTTTGTTCCCCACCTGTGGAAACTACTCCACGACAGCTGTTCACAACCATTTCCAATAAATCTCCCATCCTAAACCATTATATTTTCTACACCTGTTAAACCACTTCCACCCCTTCCAAAATTTTGTGTCCTGGTCCGTTTTGTTCTTACTCTTCCATGAGCCTTGACTCTGTGTGCGCGCACGCACACACACACACACACACACACACACACACACACACACACACACACACACACACACACACACACACACACACACACAACAAAAATAAAACAATTTATTAAAAAAAGAAATACACTCAAACAAAAGGCAAACGTCAACCTTCACGACCAACAACCAATTTGCATCTTAACACCATCACCACACATCAACCGCCAAAAACAAATATTGGGAAAAAAAATAATCTGCAGTCTTCTTGACCATAAAACAAACAGTAGAAAATTCTGGCGGAATATATTGTTGTGGTTTTGTGTTTTTATAATAAAGGTTAATTTTCCCCTCCTAATTAGTTACACCACAACATGTAGCCTCGTTTAAGCTCAGTTATTTCTTAGTAAATGTAAGCGTCGTCCTTTCGTCTTAGTTTTGCGTTGAGTAGAATAATGAGAATTAGGTCCTTTACGATGCCTCGATGCTTTTGGTTTTGGCGCGAAATACCACGAGGCCGGCCTGAACAAGTCGATCTAGGCCGAAGGAAGGCGAAGGAGGAGCCAACGGTAAGCGTGAGCCGCCAATCAGGGCTCGAGGGGAGTGACTTACCACTGCGGCAAAAATCCGGGGTTTGGAACATTCGATGCGGGCTAGGGTGGGGGCAATATAACCCTGTGCCTCAGTTATGAGATGCGCGCAGGGCAAGCCAGACGAGTTATGAGTCGGGGTCCTCCGTTCGGTTACGAGAGTGAAAGCACTCAGTTGTATTAATCGCGCTGTGAAAGACAGCCGTGCCGGGCCACAGACGCGCGTATTTCCCCGCCTGCCTGCCTTTATCGAGATACGCGCCACGAGTATTTTCCCGCCTGCCTGCCTGCCTTCGCCGGGATACGTGCTGTGGTTCGCCAGAGGGCCACGCCGGGTGAGCTGTTCCTGGAGCGACCAAAGCCGGTGCGTTCGGCACGTGAACATTCTTCCTTCATCTCCCTGTGTGTGAGAGTGGGCCCATTATCTGGGAAAATAAGTTAAGACTGCTTAAGGCTGCCCTGTGTCTCTTCTTTTTCTACCATTGTACATTGTGTTAATAATAATTAAATCTGTTATTCCTTTGATTCGACCGCATTTGTCTCTCCATCATTGGCTTAGCATGGTACGAATTAGATCGCTTTGATCGGGTTCCATAAGAAAGGTAACAGCGCGGGTCACGTGGTACGCCATCTGCTCGGGTGTACTCAATTACGCGTGGCTCGTGCGAGACTCAATCCCCATTTCCGCTGCGGCGTGGGTACTTAAGATACGTGCGAAAATTGTCCCGAGACCCTTTCCCACGTCTGCCCGGAAGTGGCGACTCAGTCTTGCGGTTCGAAGACCCAAGGAGAAAAAGGGGCTTAATCTCCCCTTTGTAAGGGAACGGGCTTCGCAAAACCGCAACAATATCAAACATGTGCAACTCCTGCAACAACCACACCCATCACACAAATTGGTAATAGATCAAGACCGCACATTGCCAAACAAAAAGCAGCAATCAGACGCTCATCTACTATTATCCTTCAATCAGTCACAAACATATTATTCCCACAAACCAAAAGGCTAAATAAATAGAAACTTGACAATTAAACTTTACCTTCCAATCAGTTACAGATATGAAAAAATAAATGCCAAAAGCTCCAATTCTTGCAATAAGACTCTATAGATGTTTGTGTGGTGTGCATCTTGGCGTCAATACGTGCTCTGCCAAGACCTCGGATTAAGCCTCAGAGCACTGCAGTAAAATCACATTTTATCAGCTACTTAGTCGATTGTAACATTAGATCTCTTCTTATTTTTCTTTCATAACCACAATTATTCCCACATTATTGTGTGGTTGGCCAGGGGGAAGTTGTCCCAAATCTTTCATGAACCATCTGGCCAGGCTTGACATTTACTTTGACATTCATTAGAATTTGTCCATGGTGATGGCGATGGCTCACCCACTTAAGCAAAATCTAATCAGCTTGTTATTGTCACACACTTAACTCATCCACCAACTTTTGTCATAATCCATCCACAACTTCTTGCAATATCGTGCTATATATTGTTTTTGTCCCTGTCTCTCAATGGTAGCCTGGTGTTGGCTTAGCGGTTAGGGTGTCGGCTTGGGATCCGAGGATCCTGAGTTTGAATCCCGGTCGATCGCTGAATTAACGCCAGGGGGGTTGACTCAGCCTGTCATCCTTCCGAGGTCGGCAAATTGAGTACCAGCTTGCTGGGATGAATGATCACGGTGTGTACCCTGATTTAGAATAGGTACACCGTATCCCTGCGCGTCGTAAGAGCGTGACCAAGGGTTGGCGTCAGGAAGGGCATCCGGCCATAAAAACATTGCCTCAAACAGGGAACCATGATTGTCATGGGGCCTGCAAGGCTAACCCCCAATCTAGCGGGGAAAATGGCCTTAAAGCGATCATTCATTCATTTTCATTCCTGTCTCTCAATGGTGAAAAAGCCCACTCCTTTTTGCATCTTCAGATGCATCATGTTGCCAAAGCAGTTTCTTAAGCTATTGGTCACAATCCTGTATGGGTCGCCACACCGACACAGGATACTCGAATGCCTCATTCATCCCAGCCAGCTGGTACTCATTTTGCTGACATCACAAGGTTGACAGGCTGAGTCAACCCACCTGGTGCTAATTTAGTGGCATGGCAGGGTTTGAACTCGATACCCTGAGATCTCAAGCCACATTATCTGTTAAGCCAACACCAGGCTTTTCAATGGTGAAGAATCACTTTAAAAAAATTATTGTATCCGGATCTGCACCAAAATCTAACAAATTCGTTCTTGTCATACAGTCAACCTGTCCACCAAGTTTCGTCCGAATCCATCCAAAACTTTTGAGAAAGCCTGCTCACTGACAGACAGACAAACAAACAAGGGTGAAAACATAACCTCTGTTCACCTTCGGTGGCGGAAGTAACAACCATCCGCGCAAATTGCCCAAATCCACTCGTTCTTAAATCTGAGGGCAATTGAAACTCAAGGTTCATGCTCTTTATGTCTCGCTTGGAATACTGCAGGAATGCTACAATCTAACAAATGCAATTTCCTTGTAGTTCCTCGCATTTGGATGAAGACTTGACCATTGAGCAATTTTTTGATAATAATGCTCATTAATTAAGGATCTAGGGCTGGCAGCATACCTGAGAGGTATGTGAATCACCTTTGAGGTATCCAACCTGGGTTTGAATCTCGACCAACTATAAACTGTCACCGTGGTGTTATGCATGCAGGCTGAGACATCCTTGCTTTCCCCGTCCATCGGAAAGACGTTGAGGTGGATGATCCATCTTCTCCAGCCCTGCTTGTTGATGGATCTTAAAGATCCCACAGTGTCTTTCACAAATCAACTCTCAACAATTTCCAAATTCCCACTCCAACCTACATGACACCATCAGTAGCATGGTCATGCTCCCAGCAAAGTTGCATGCCAGGAACCACATCTCATCTAAATTCTCAACCTTCTGCAGTTACTTTTTCTTAATTATTCTACCCTTTCTTTCTTTGTAATTTGTTAAGCGATTCGAGATTTTGTTCAAACTGAAAATAATTAAAAAATAAATTGAATTGCTCGATTGGTCACTTTTGGTTGAAACAAATTCAAAGTGTTTTCTTGGGGTACACATCAGTCCAGCAAAGAAGCTTTCTCAGAGTAATGACATGTTGATTGTTTGAACTGCGCTCAAGGTTTGCTTTGGCCGACCGCCAGATTCTCCAACATCCTCAAAATTCTTTTGCATGTGAGATCATGAAGACGTGCAACTCTACCAAAATTCCAGAGTCCTGTCTGGTATCAGGAAAGAAAGTGATTCAAAAAATTATTTTTCTGGGAAGCCATGCCATCTGAGGAGAACTTAATGACTAAATGACAGTGTGTTTAGGTTGGTGACGTTTTCCTTTTGGGAAGAAACTGCCCTGGTTACCTACATTGGGAAATTTCTCATGATGACAAAGTTGCGGTCTGTATTGAGGTTAACGCTGGTTCTGCCAAATGTGGGTCATGTTGACGTTGCCACACTGGTACAGTATTTTGATTTGCGAATGTGCAATTTTGAACTGTCTCCTCTGACAACGATTGATATCCCAGCCAAATTTACCGCTTCCTTGCCAAAAGCTGTTATCAAATTTTATCTGAGGCTTCAGGGCCCATCTTCCTGACCGACTCATGAGCCCAGGCTTGATTAGTTTGTGTTTGTTTCCAAGTCGATTTCTTAACTGGCATCTGATATTATTTTTAGTCTTGCCCCGAAGGGGTTCCGAGACGATTGCAACACGCCTGTCTGTTTGTGTCCTCATGACTATATATATATATATATATATATATATATATATATATATATATATATATATATATATATATATATATATATATATATATATATATATATATATATATATATATATATATATATATATATATACTGTATATATATATTCCCTTTAAAAATGTTTTTCCCTGCAATTGCTTGCCCAATCGATGCGAAATTTTAAACATAGGAGGGACTCCCCATGGAGAATATTTTATTGATAGTTTTGACACCATAGGTCACATGGTGTGGCAGTCATGTTGGATTAAAGGAAAATTTTTCACATCTCCGAAATCGCTCAACAAACTAGAACGGCACTCAGTAGCGAGCATACCTCCGCCAGGTGGGCAGTTTACATTTTGTATCCCAGAGTAGTCCAGAAAATCACAATACAGAATCTCATTTGGTCAAAATCATCCGTCCACAACTTTTTGAGATATCCTGCTTTGTATCGTTTTTGGCCCCATCTCCCAATGGTGAAGAATCACTAAAATTCTACTAGTCAGATCCGGATCCGGATCTTCACCAAAATTGAATCGATTCGTCCTTGTCACACACACAGCACACACACAATCTGTCCACCAAGTTTCGTCCAAATTCGTCCATCAATATTTAGATATCCTGCTATATGTTGGTTTTAGCCCTGTCTCTCAATTGAGAAGATCACTTAAAAAAATAAATAATGCTCATATCCAAATTCATATTCAGAATTTCACCAAAATCGAATCGAATCGTCCTTGTCAGACACCAAACCGGTCCACCAAGTTTCGTCCAAATCCGTCCACAACTTTTTGAGATATCCTGCTATATATCGTTTTTGGCCCCATCACTCATTGGTGTAGAATCACTTTTAAAAAGTTCTACTAGCTGGATCCGAATCTGGATCTTCACCAAAATGTAATAATTTCGTCCTTGTGACAGATTTTCCTTGTGACATTTTTGTCCTCAGCCTGTCATCCTTCCGAGGTTGGCAAATTGCGTACCTGCTTGCTGGCATGAATGATCCCAGTGTGTACCCAGGTTTAGAATAGGTACACCGTATCCCTGTGCATCGTAAGAGGCGACTAAGGTTTGGCGTCAGGAAGGGCATCCGGCCATAAAAACATTGCCTCAAAAAGGGAACCATGATTGTTATGGGGCCCGCAAGGCTAACCAGCTGCTCTAGCGGGGAAAAATGGCCTTAAAACGATCATTCATACATTCATTCTTGTGACATATGCTACCTCTCTGCCAAATTTTGTCGGAATCTGTCCACAACGTTTTGAGATCTTGTTCACAAACAGACAGATAGACAGGGGTGAACACATAACCTCCATCCACCTTTGGTGGTGGAGGTAAAAATTGAAACCTATCATTTCATCAACTCCCCATGGTGTAAACAGTATAGGTTGATAACGATGACTTCATCGGTGAAGTAGTATTCCAGCCATAATTGGTTGAATCGAAATCCTTATCTGAAAAATCAAAAACTTCATTTATCTGATGTAGGACCTGATGTGAGTGAATAATTAAATTTGTGATGTTATTGGTCAAGTGGTCTGGTGGCCATATTGGATTGAAAAAAAAAACAAAAAAAACTTGATAAACATTATTCTCCAGAACCACTTAACAGATCGATGCAAAACTTCATACCCTCGACTAGCCATGGAGAATTTAGTTTGAAATTTGTTTTCATATTCATCATGCAATTTAGCCTTAATGTGCACAAGTGGTCATTAAATATCCTAACAATAAAGCTATGGATAATGGCAGTGTATGTGACATAATAGGGTGCATGGATGATACGGGTATATGGGCCATAATAGTAGCGTGTTCAGTTAATGATGGTATTTTTATTCAGAATGAATGAGTATGCTCTCTGTCAAGTGCCGTTCTAGTTATTTATTATTTCCTTCAAATCTTTTAACGATGTTTTTTTTTCTTGCTTCTCCTGCATGTGGTCGATCAAATGCAAAGAGAGTCTTATATATTTCGAGGCACATTATGCCCTGCATCGATTACATGTGCTTGAATGTTTGTCCAGTGGTTTGTGCTGTTAACACAGCTTAGATACAGAGAGGCAAGTATGCTCACACCTTTGAGCTGTCGAGCCTGAGTTTCAATCCTGACCAAACTTCCATCCTGGTGTTTCACCTGCATGCAATGTGAGGTACAAATGTGGGTACTGTTCCTCAGATGGATGTTAAACTGGAGGGAGGACCCGTGTGCTAACACGGACCATTGGTAGACGTTGATGATCCTATGGTGTTTTTTCCTGAAGTCAGTTGTCGCCGAAACCCTGAACAAATGACAACTGTTGCCCTGACTGACTACTCGGAAGGCAAACACAAACCACCCAGGAACTGGAATTGCAGCACTGACTGTGTTAAGATTATGGTACATTTGATCAATTGAGGAGGGTCGTTCAACTTTGACCTTGGCATTTCTTTACAACTAAAGCTGCATGTTGTTCAAATTTTGGTAACCAAGCTTTTGTATATCGAATCTTGACAAATAACCATTACTTACTACAGGGTGTTCCAAAAAAACCTGGACAACTTTGCTTGTTAATATATTTAGTTCCACAAATGATACAATGGTACCCTTTGTTTTATATGATATAAACTCAAGGTTTTTTTCTTTTGGTTTTTGTTGTATACAAGATCGAGGCTCGTGAAAGAGCTAACATTAATCACACAAAAAGTCAAACCGACACACAAAATAAGGGGAGCGGTAGACAAGATGGGGAGAGGGGGAAGGACACAAATACATTTGAGAGCAAGGCCATCGAGAGAACTGTGGAACTGTGGGAGGGAGAGGGCTTGGGGGGGGGGGGGGGCAGGTGGGAGAGGTAAAAAACACATGGACACTGCAAGGACTGCCAGGAAAGAAGTTGGAATTTCAAAAAAGTGTATCTGGGTTAAAAATTAGCGTGGGTAGAAAAGATCAAGGTTTTGGATGGGGAAAGATAAGAGATGGTGGTGAACAGCTCCAGAAAGACCTGGAGGGAGGAGTGGGATTGAAGGGAGTGGGGGAGTTTGTTCCAGAGGCGGGAGAAAAGGGGAATGAAAGAGTGAAGGTGAGCAGAGAGTCTAGATTTTGACAGTTTTACCATAAGAGGGTTGCTGGCAGATCTTGTGCGACCTTTAGGAATATTTGGGGGACAGAGCACAGAGAGAGCTGGGGGAGCAAGGCCGGAGAGGAGTCGGTTGGGGGAGCAAGGCCGGAGAGGAGTCGGTAGAAGACAGAAAGACCACCAACCTGCCTGCGGTGATTGAGTGAAAGGCCCTCGGAGTTAGCTTCATCGCAGGAGATTCCAATGATTCTGAAAGCTTTGGTTTCAACAGCGTGAAGGCGAGCTAGGTGTGAGGCAGGAGCACCGGCCCAGAGGGGGGAACAGTATTCCATTGAGCTGCGGATGAAAGCCTTGTATGTGGTGAGGAGCTCAGGTGTGCCAAGGAAGGACTTCGCACGACGGAGGATGCCCAGTCGGCGACTGGCTTTGGAGGTCAGCTTGGAAAGCTTCTTTCCAGCTTCTTTCTTTTCAGATCTGGTGGTTTAATGTAAAATAAAATGGCGACTCTACAGGAGAAAGCTCAGTATATCGAATGGTTCATCGAGATGAGATTCAACATGCAAGTTCAGTGTAATTTCCGTACAAATTATGGAAGGAATCTGCCATTGTGGACGAGTATCAGAAAGTGGTACAAGAGGTTTAAGGAGACTGTAAGTTGTCAGAAACAGAAAAGTACCGTCGACAAAGCACAAGTGCAACAGACGTTGAACGAGTGCATGAATCATTTCAACAAAGTCCCAGAAAATCAATCGACCTGCATCCAGAGAACTGGGACCAACCACCACTGAACACAGGATTTTGCATAAAAGACTGAAGCTTTTTGGGTATAATGTGCAGATTCTGCAGGAACTCAAAGCAAATGATGGACCCACACGAAAGGCGTTTGCCTTGGAAATGCTCAGTCGCATAGAGGATGATGAAGATTTTCTGAAAAGGTCACATTCACAGATGAGGCTTGCTTTCACCTATCGTGGAAGGTCAACCGGCACAATGTGATGATCTGGGGCACTCAACATCCCCACACCATCATTGAACACAAACGTCGCAACAGTCAATGTGTGGTGTGGCCTTCTCCATGACCACTAGGAACATAGTAAAAGAGCATCTAGCATTTGTACACTCCACAACTAAGCAACTGTTTTTCCTGTCTATGTACTAGTCTTTCAAACTATTGACAGTGTGAGAATGTGTGGATAATTCAAGAGAAAATGACTAAGTTGTAATATCACTTGAGTCAAATTCGTGTGTGTGTGTGTGTGTGTGTGTGTGTGTGTGTGTGTGTGTGTGTGTGTGTGTGTGTGTGTGTGTGTGTGTGTGTGTGTGTGTGTGTGTGTGTGTGTGTGTGTGTGTGTGTGTGTGTGTGTGTGTGTGTGTGTGTGTGTGTGTGTGTGTGTGTGTGTGTGTGTGTGTGAGATGAATGAATACTTAAACCCTGTTGAACACATCTATTGAAATATTCAACATATCTTGATTCAATACCATGCATGTATATTGTTTGACCAAGTCTTTCTAAATAAATTCAAGTCTGAAATCTGAGAAAGGTAATTGTCGTTTTACTTTTCATGCCTCACTTAAAACTCATTTTTTTCTAGTTTCCTGTTTAAACATGAGATACCTTCAACGTTACGGTACCTCTTTAGCACATATCAACTATATAGTTTGTGGTTCTATTATGCATATTCTAACCATATTGATATAGACCAGTTGAGTTCAGGTTCCCTGGAACCTCTAGTTTGCATTTGTACCACTCCCCTTACAGTTACACACATCAATCCATATACATGTATTATATTTCACCTCTTGTGCCTGGTGTTGGCTTAGCGGTTAGGGTGCCGGCTTAGGATCTGAGGATCCTGGGTTCAAATCCCGGTTGATCGCTGAATTAACGCCAGGGAGGTTGACTCAGCCTGTCATCCTTCCGAGGTCGGCAAATTGAGTACCAGCTTGCTGGGATGAATGATCACGGTGTGTACCCTGATTTAGAATAGGTACACCGTATCCCTGCGCATCGTAAGAGCGTGACCAAGGGTTGGCGTCAGGAAGGGCATCCGGCCATAAAAACCTTGCCTCAAAAAGGGAACCATGATTGTCATAGGGGCCCGCAAGGCTAACCCCCACTCTAGCGGGGAAAATGGCCTTAAAACGATTATTCATTCATTCATATATTCTTGTGCGTTTGTTTCAAATTTCATATTTTGTATTCATTCGTGCATCATTGCTGGTTTTGGTCTCCTTATCCTTTACAGATTGCATCATTAGTCATAAATAATGTAGATAAATGGGTCTCCAAAGGCTTTTTTGCCAATAGATTTGCATCAGGTGGAGGTAAGAAGTAAGACTGCAGGATATGTTTGATGTTCGTGATGTGTGCCAACTTCCACATCCTGCCGAAGAGTGGCCCTGAGTCATAGTCCATACATGGGTCGCTCCTCAACGAGGCAGATCACAGTCTGATGTTGAGTAAATCCTTTGATTCAACACTTCATTACATCAGAGCATTGTTTAACAACATAATAATAATAACTAGAACTGCCACTTTATAACTCCTAGCAGTGATTACTGGGTACCAAGATGTCCTGCTTTGATACAGTCCTGTTTTGATATGGCCTCGCTTTAATACGGCCCCTCATTGATTGGACAACATGACACATGATGTCCTCTTTAAAAAAAAACAACTGGATTCAGAATTGGATTTTAACAATTCAATTCAAGGAAAAAACAACTCTGATTCAAAATATATATACATTTTTAATGGCTGCCACACCATACGACCGATGACGTTTGAATCATCAAACTATATTCCAAAACACTCGTTGATCATGTGCTTGAAGTTTCACATCGACGTTGTAAGCCGTCCTCAGCCTCAGCCAACTCTCTCCACTCTCAACCACCCCCACCTTATCAATATCCCTCCTCACACAATCTTCCCATCTCAACCACAGTCGACCTCTTTTCCTCCTGCCTTGCTCTCTCAACCTATCCACTCTTTGCCATTCTCTTCCTCCATCCGCACGTAGTGTCCATCCAGCTTTTTACCAATCTCTCCCCATCAAGGTCATCTGCACACCAATCTCCCTCAGTTCACCCACCCTCTTTACTCCTGCAATCCTCCTGACTCGATTGTTCTTGCAGACCTGCAGTCTCTGTTGTCTCTGTCAGTATTGTAAAGGTAGGCCGGCATCATAAAAGTATTCCTTCTGAACATAAATGACACCCATGAAGCCACTCCCCTTAAACACAAGTTAAAAGGTGACCACCCATTGGCTTGAAGGCAATTTTTCAATGAGGGTGGAGGGAACATGTTTTTCTTCATTTTTGTTTAAACAAGACAAAGTTTAACAGTGGCGTATCCAGGCTTGTTTGATACTTCAGTTGAAGAGGATAGGTGTGACCCTGGGTGGGGATACCAGTTATCAAATAATGTAAGTATTAAATATTTTTGAAGTCCTGCAAGTCTCTAAACTGTCTGTCACCATGGAAGTGAAGAGATTGCATTGAGAGACTGGTTTATTCTATATTTTTCGAGTCAACAATGAACCAACCATACACTGCGTCAATCCAGTAACTTTGCAGTCACAACAAATAAATTGCAGTTATGATTATATAGTACACAGCTCCTTTCCGATTCCATCTCCAGGCACTGCTTGTCGTCATTGCCGGGCACTGAAGGGGGCCCGGCAATGATGCGCGCTGAAAGGGAGTACTCAGTTTTCACTCTGGTTTCTTGTTTTCTTGTTTGATTGTCTGACGATATCTCAGCCATCCGTTGAGATAGGAAGCTGTAATTTTGGCACAACAGTGAACAAGTGCTTTGGCAAAAACGGTATTTTTCATTTTTTTTATTAAGCAATTAATTGATTATTTTGATTGATCGATTTGTTAGGTACTTATTTATTTTCTCTCTCATCTAGGCAATATCTCAGGCATCTTTTGAGCTACAAAGCTGATATTTGGACACAACATTGACCGAGTGATTTGGCTGTAAATGGTATTTTTGATTTATTGATTTAATTGATTATTTAATTCTACAATTAATTAATTAAATTTCAAAAAGTTATATTCAAATGAAGCAGTGGTGTTTTAGGTATGCTATTAGCCAATTGATTAATAAATTATCTTTTGATTATTATTTATTTATTTTAATTATGTAATCAATTATTGTACACCGCTCCCTTCCAATTACATCTCCATGTGCTACACTCCGGCATTGCCGGGCTCCGAAGGCGCCATGGCAATGTCGCACGTTGGAGGATATGTTATTTATTCATTGGCAAGGGGGCGGTGTACTTTGAATGCAGCTCGACTTGTTTACTATATTATTGTTATTAACATTATTATTTTTTACAAAGACAATGCTACTTGTTTTAATAAACTGAGGCCAATTCCTTACTCCTACGATAATTAGTACACCACTTCTCATTGAATCAACAAAGAACGATACACCGCTTCAATCCAGCAACTTTGCAGTCACGACAAAAGGATTGCAGTGTTACGATTATATTTACTATATTATTATTATTATTACGAAAACAATACCACTGTATTAAGAAACCTGGGTTAATTTGTCTGAAGTGGCCTGAAGGTGAGGCATGAACTATGAAGGCATGAAGCCTAAGGCCTATACGTACTGTGTCGTTGTAAGATCTGTAACGCCTATGCTTTCGATGTTTGATGGTCATTTTAGCAATCTGTTTGTGTTTCACACTGAATGAAAAATGTAAAGGGTAAAGCATGGCGATTGTGATATATGACAGGTTCAACGATATTGTTACGGACCGCGGGCGGATAAGGTGTTGATTGGCCGAGCGGATGGCGACCGCGGCCCGAACTATTAACAATGACTAAGACCCGATTCCTTAAACGTGGGCCAAATCGTGCCACAGGTTTTCAATGGGGAAAAGACAAAGACGACACGGATGTGAAGAAGAGGAAGACGAAGGCAAAAGGTTGGAAATACTACTATTATTTATTTACTATTTACACAATTGAAAGAAACCAAGGAGGAGGAAAGATCAGAAAATAATTTACAGAAGAAGAAGAAGTGGACACAGTGAAAATTCTAGCTTACCTATTAGTCTTAATTAATACCCTGGACAGAACACACGAATGGGGAATGAAGGCAGGAACGGATCGCTGGAGGTGGATGGCTTGGCGGGAGAGGAAGGTTCAGCGGGGATCGGTCGGGCTGGAAGCGGACAGCCGCCGTCAATATTCGAGCTGCGATCGCCAAAACCGCCGCGGTTCCAAACTGCGCGGCGAAGCTCCTCCGGTGCACCGGGCGCTCTCCAAAGCTGCTCCGGTCTCTCTCACGTTCCTCTGGTGGAACTCTAAGAACGCAATCGTTCGCTCTCCGTGCTGCCGTGGGGACGTCGGGTGCTTTCTCAGGACTCCTTTCTTAAACGCAACCACCTTGGACTTGGACTCCTCTCTTTCTTGGAACCTTTTTGGACTTCTCTCTTTAACGCAACCTTGGTGCAACTCTTTCTTGGCACTTCTGTCAAAGGCTTCCGCGCGCGCTTTTTATAACGCCACGGGCGATCAAGCCGCCTCCTCCAGGACACGCCTATCGGTGAGCTCGCCTCGGCCCTGATTGGTCGGCACGGGCTCTCTGGCTCCACCCTTGATGACGATGGGCGGGCACGCCCAGGATTCGGCGGCTCCTCCCCCTTCTTCTCTAAGCCCACCTCGTGGCTAATGGAGTCGCGGTGAAAACCGCCCAGCAGCTGCGGCGAATGCAGTTGGCAATAGAGGCTTTGTGAATGAAAATGAAAGGAGATCTATCTATTTGAATTCGGTGCAATGGAGTGTCAATTAATGGAAGACACAGCCTTAACCTACATAGAATAAGGAAATAAACTACCAACAAGCAGGGAATCTATGATTGGCTAACGTGATTGTTTATGACCTAATTACGGGACGCCCTTTTGACCTTTATACACAACTGGAGGAAGGAGGGCGATATTTTTACAACAATAAAAAAACACAATCCTCATATCAACACTGCACCCTCCTCCTCTTAGGCACGTCCCGGGCCTATTACATTTACGTTTAGTGTGGCACGTAGGTGTAGTTCCCTCTACATTTAACCTGACCCTGAGTGTGACAGTTTTAAAACATAAATAAATATGTCCCGCTGCTCCATTGCACCCTGCCTAACAGATTTACGCCCACAGCTAACCGAATTGCGGAATGGTCTTCAAACTATAACACTTACGGTGGGGGCGCATTATTTACAACGACGCTACTTTTATTTACAATACGCAACCCAGGACCTGTGATTGTTCTTTTGGGGGGAGAGACAGTCTGCTCTGCATCGACGCACCATGAAGCACCCAAAAACACACCAAAAACACCATCAAGCACCAATCGGTGCACGGTCACCACAGTTCTACAATAAAAATAACCAAACAAACCCTTGGTGGTGTCTTGCTCTTCGGCTCCCTCTGCTGGCTATTGATCTCTTCCAGTTGTTGTCATCTTCTCTGCTGGCGGCCTATTTGGACTAATAAAAGTGCACAAAACGTGTCCATTTTTATTTATTTATGGCCCACAGGGCCGACTATGTATGGTTCACCTGTGGGGCATAGGTGCCCTGTGACCAAGGTCCGCCAGCAAGATCTCGGGCCTTCATGGCCGGTTCCAGCAGAGGGGCCATGCCCCAACCCATGGGGTCCATGAGTGGTGCTCAGCCACAGACATGTGGTCCATAAGGTGGTGCATCGATGCAGACAGCTGTGGTTGCGAGAGTTTCGGGCACACAATGGCGGACTCACGCACGCTCCCAGTGGCGCACAGTCCTCGTGTGGGAGACAAGGGGGGGGGGGGGGAAGACAGATGAGCGAGGGGTAAGGTCACAAGGGTACACATCAATAAAGGCAATGCAAGGCGAGGTGCGTATGGAGACGGAGCGGAGAAAAGCTCGTCCCTACCGTACGTCACCCCCCCTGTCACCTACTCTACCCTTGCCCTTACCACATATTTACAACAATCTACACATTTACAAATTCGTCGCTAATGTCTTGTCTTCCCCATATCTCCCCTACACCAAATTCGTCTTCACAATCCCTCTAATTCAAAATTTGCCATCACCAATTCATCATCAATCCTCATAAGGAGGGAGAGATGGAACATCAGCACAATGTCACACCCACG
The DNA here is from genome assembly GCF_964187855.1 of Myxine glutinosa. Lineage (NCBI taxonomy): Eukaryota > Metazoa > Chordata > Myxini > Myxiniformes > Myxinidae > Myxine > Myxine glutinosa. The sequence continues at coordinate 55,460,424 of NC_136262.1, read as the reverse complement.
TCATGATGCATTTCACAATCTAAACATTTGCACAATAAAATAATAAAAACATGGCATGGTGTGGAGTCCTGTCACCTCAGGTGAGTGGATGCAGATGGTGCAAGGAGATTCTTAATCCTAACTACTTTCTAAATGACTTTAACACACTTTACACGACCCGGGGTCTTCCCTGCCAATCCATTGGCCAACTTACACTATGGGTTCTAAAAACCAATTCCCATTGACCAAACTGTGGTGCTTCTCAATTTGGGGTCTCACTCCCCCGATTCATCTCCCGGTGCCCTTGCACAATTTCAGGACTGGGGCGTGTGGCTCTCCCAGCAGGTCTACCCACCTGCATACCTCCACCACTGTAGTTGCCTCCGAGCTGACCTGCTCCTCACCTAACCTATCTAATTGGGGAAGGCCCCTCCTGGCTCTCACCCCTCGGTGCCCTTTGGCACTGGGCTACCCGGGTCCGTCCTCCGGATCCTCGGGCCCCATCCACAACAACTCTACCGGCTCCCAGAGCCCACCTGCGGCCTCACCTGGCCGACATCCTCACAGTGGTGGAGTGCCCAATCAACTACACACACTAACAGGCCACACGCCCAGCCATTTCCACGTCACTAATGCACCCATCCAAACTCCATTCTTCCACACGCACCACAGATGCCAATATCCAACCACAATTTACCTGTACCCTCTACCTAACTCTTAAACTACCCTCCCCGGGTATTCGTGATGGGGTCCATCCTCCTTTCCCCCATCCACACCTTCGCACCATCCACTCCACTCCACAGTTTCCACCATACTCACTCCACGACCATCCATTCCCTACTCCATATATTCCACACTCCATGTATTTCACACAACCATCCTCCATTCACCTGTAGTTGCACAGCTGTGCAATCACACCTGGTGCCACCTGCACCCTCCTTCCTCCCTGGACCATTTGGTCAACACAACACGCAATCACCACTACTCAGTCATACACTGCTCCATACACCTGTTCAGTTGCACACCTGTGCAATCTCAATACAACTCACAATCACAATCAGTTACTCATACCCTGCTCAATACACTTTCGATCCTCATGCACACGGCATCATCTCATCTAACTACTCCCCTCTGGAACTTGCGCTTCCCAGTCGCCCCTTTAAACTATTGCGCTCCCTCGTCATTATCATCCAACTACCCTCTCTATGTCCCCACTACCGGTTCAATGTTGCTACCTAAACCTTACCGTTACCTATGGTCAATCTCTAAGTCCCTACACACGATATCCTAACCCTCCCGGGCTAGTTTTCACTGCCATAAACCCCATAACTAGTGCTCCTTTGCGCCCGCTGTGAGAGATGGCAGAGTTGCCATCCCATCACATCGGGTATCTCTCACTATAAATTTTGCTCCCCAAATTCCAGCCAATTAAAAATTTGCCAATCACTACCAATCATCACTGCCAATCCTTGCCAATCATCAAATTTTGTTTTTCAATTTCGGGTCCAAAACACTATCTTCATCACAGTCTACTCACTAGAGCCTCTCGGTGCGCCATTTCATCTCTAAAGCTCGGCTTCGCACAGCCGAGCAATGAATGCGGGTTGGTTGGTGCCAGCGGTTGGATGCGTCCGGCACTCAGTGCAGGGAAGGACGCTTACCCGGGCCGAGATCCCACGCACCATCTCGGCACGGAGCCGTCCAATGGCCCGATCTCGCCCTACCGGAACGCCTCCACAAAAAGGGGTCGCCATGACGACCCTTCCTACCGGGCCGCCCGTTCCGCCTAGCGGAGCACGGACGCGGCCGTTCAGAGCGCGGCCCGGCGTGGATCCCGCATGGCGGTTCTTTCGAAACCGCCGCGGTCACAATCCCCTCTGGTCCCCGCGGCACACGAAGCCCGGCACGCACCGAAGGCCCGCTTCGGCTATAAGTCGCTCTAACCGCTAACCCAGTTAGCGTCGATGCTCCACTCGCATGCTTACACCCCGCAGCCCGTTCCTTGCTCACACATCCAGCTGTCTCCATGCCATTTGTCATTGCACCTTCTCTTACACACCCAGGTACACTCATTCCCCTCACAGACTTGGTCACACACCTGACTACCGCACACCTTTGCACACACTCGTCGTTCGCACACCTCACCAACACACCTTCGCGCCCCCTCCTCGGTCACCTCCTCTGTGACAACCACGGGTGTGCACTCACTTGCACACCCAATCACGTGCCTCACTACCAACTCCAGTGTGCATTCCCATACGCGCTCTACTATTCCAGGTGTGCATCCTTTCATTCCAGGTGTACATCCTCTCACCTGCCACAACCAACTCATGCTCCGTGTCACTCTTACTACTCTTACCACCACACTCGGTCGCGCATTCACCCTTACTCTTGGCAGCGCACTCTGTACCCATACACTCCTCTGTTACACACCTTTCTCGCGCATCCTCTTGCGCACACTCTCCCGTTACACCCTCCGTAACACTCACCACAGTTGTGCCTGCTTCCGTTACATCCTCTGTAACACTCCCCATCCTGCGCTTCCATGTGCCCCCTCGCACACGCGCTACAACCAACTCACTCTCGACAGCACACTCTTTCCTCATGCACCCGTCCATTACACACCTTTCTCGCGCATCCTCTTGCGCACACTCTCCCGTTACACCCTCCGTAACACTCACCACAGGTGTGCCTGCTTCCGTTACATCCCCTGTAACACTCCCCACGACTCGCTTCCATGTGCCCCCCCCCCCCGCACACGGGCTACGACCAACTCGCACTCGACAGCACACTCACTCCTCGGCGCGCACTTTTTCCTCACACACCCCATAGTCGGACATTCTCGCACACCTCCTCTGTCCATACACTCCGTACCTGTCGCACACTTCACCAGCGGCCTCTCACGAACACCCGGGTCCAAACCAACCCCCAAGCCGACTGAAGCTTCCCTCACACCATATACATTTCCGCGTATATCGCCACTCACCTCGGCACCTCGTCTCCGCACCTCCTGTGCCATCTGCAAACTTTTTATTTGGTCAGCAAGTACATCATTATGATTTGAGCACAGACCTTGTACATAATCCATCACCTCCTCCTTTATCTCTTTTTTAGTTTCCCTCCGTCTCTTCTTAATTTCGCTCACCCCCTCTTCCACCTCTAATTTTTCCTTTACCTCCCTCATTTTCCGATGCGCCCCTTCAATTTCGTCCTCTAAGGCCACCTTGACAGTTTCTATGTGCGTCCTCACCTCCCGGTCCTTCGTCTCCATTACTTCTGTCACCTCTTCCAACCTCTTCCAACCTCTTCCAACCTCTTCGTCAACCCCTCATGTACCATCTGACATTCCTTCTTTGTCGCTATTAATTCGTTCTTGATGTCTTTTTGTGTCGCTTTTAACCCCCCGATTATTGCAGTGTTCTTTTCCACTTGGTCCACGAGTTCCTTTTGTGCCACTGTCAGCTGTTCTACTCCCCTCGTCAGATCCTCTATGCCCCCCTGTAACCTAGCCGTATTATTCCTCACCTCTTTCTCCATACGCTTCTCACCTTGCTTTACCTCCTCGCGTACCCCCGAGACCTCCTCGCTTACACCTCGTCTGATCTCCTCTCCCATTTCTCCCATCTCTTTGGTAGATGCCACCCTCATCTGTTCCAACTCATCCCTCTGGGCATCCAATTTGGTTTCTACCCCGATTTTCACCTCCTTTATCTGCTCTCCCATTTGTTTAATTTCCTGGGCCGATTGCTCCCCTATTTCCCGCAATTTTTTTTTTTTTTTTTTTTTTTTTTTTTTGGATACTGAATCGAGGCTCGTGAAAGAGCTAACATTTACTTCACAAACAAATCGACCAGACAAACAAAATACACAAAAAGAGGGAGCGGAAGACAAGATGGGGAGAAACGGGGAAGCACACAAACACAACATCCGAGAGCAGGGAGATGTGTGGAAGGGAGAGGGCCCGGGGGGAGGAGGCATGGGAAGGGGGGGGGGGGGAGGGAGAAGTATAAAGCACAAGGACACCAAGGACTTCCAGGACAGAAGTTGGTATTTCAAAAAGGGGAATTGGGGTGAAATTAGCGGGGGTAGAAAAGATCAAGGTTTTGGATGGGGGAAGATAAGAGATGGTGGTGAACAGCTGTTTTAAAGACTTGGAGGGTGGAGTGGGATTGAAGAGAGTGAGGGAGTTTGTTCCAGAGGCGGGAGAAAAGAGGAATGAAGGAGTGAAGGTGAGCAGAGAGTCTTGATTTTGGCAGTTTAACCAAAAGAGGGTTGCAGGCAGATCTTGTGCGACCTGTAGGAATATTTGCGGGACAGAGCCCAGAGAGAGCTGGGGGGGCAAGGCCAGAGAGGAGTCGGTAGAAGACGGAAAGACCACCAACCTGCCTGCGGTGAGTGAGTGAGGCCCTTGGAGTTAGCTTCATCGCGGGAGATTCCAATGATTCTGAATGCTTTGGTTTCAACAGCGCGAAGGCGAGCTAGGTGTGAGGCAGGAGCACCAGCCCAGAGGGGAGAGCAGTATTCCATTGAGCTGCGGATGAAAGCCTTGTATGTGGTGAGGAGCTCAGGTGTGCCAAGGAAGGACTTCGCACGACGGAGGATGCCCAGTCGGCGACTGGCTTTGGAGGCCAGATTTGAAATGTGTTTTTTTCAGGAAAGATCATGGCAGATAGTGAGACCCAAAAGCTTGAGTGACAGAACTTCTTGGAGAGGATTATTCAGAAAGTGGATGGGAGGGTTGTCCAGTCGGTCTTTTCGGAGAGACATCGTAAGAGTGTGAGATTTGTCAGGATTGAAAGACATGTTCCACTTGTTTGCCCAGTCTGTGATTTTGTCAAGGTTTGCAGAGAGTGAGGAGGCTGCGGACTGCCGATCTGAGGGATGAAGAATGGAGCGACAGAGAGTAGAGTCGTCAGCAAAGAGATAGAGAGGATTTTCAAGAGAGTCAGAGAGATCATTGATAAAAATTTTAAAAAACCACCTTTAGAGGCCATTTTACCCCGCAAGCGGGGGTTGGCCTTTTTCGGGAACCGTGGTTGTTGTTTTTCGGTCCCCTTTTTGAAGCAATGTTTTGTGGCCGGATGCCCTTCCTGACGCCAACCCTTTTTGCCGCCTTTAACGACAAGCAGGGAATTACCAGTGAACTGGTACTCAATTTGCCGACCTCGGAAGGATGACAGGCTGAGTCAACCCCCTTGGCGTTAATTCAGCGATCGACCGGGATTCGAACCCAGGATCCGAGGATCCTAAGCCGGCACCCTAGCCGCTAGCCCAACACCAGGGTCTAGCCCAACACCAGGGTCTGAGAGATCATTGATGAAGACCAGAAAAAGCACAGGGCCCAGAACACTGCCTTGGGGAACTCCAGCCTGAACAGGAAGAGGAGATGAGAGAAACCCATTCAGGGCCACACATTGACTACGACTAGAGAGGAAGTCCGCCAGCCATGCATGGAGATTTCCATGGATACCAAAAGAGGAGAGTTTGGTGAGCAGAGCGGGGTGCCAGACTGTATCGAAGGCATGTGATATGTCAAGGGAGACTGCTCTAATTTCCTGTTTGGCATTGAGGACCTCCATCCATTGTTGAGAAAGCAGAAGCAGCATGTCCAGAGTGGAGTGTCCAGGTCTGAAACCAAATTGATGATCAGAGATCAAGCTATTGGAGAAGAGGAAAGATTTCATATCTGAAGCAATGATGGATTCCATGACCTTGCTGATAATTGGGAGAAGGCTGATTGGTCTGTAGTTGCTGGGATCTGTTTTTGCACCTTTTTTGTGCAAAGCGGTGATGTTGGCAGATTTCCAAGCAGATGGAAGATGACCTTGAGCAAAAGAGAGGGTGAAGAGAACAGAGAGAGGGAGTGAAAGAGCGGAAGAACAGGATTTTAGGACCCGTGGGCTGATGCCGTCAGGTCCAGTTGCAGAATCAGAGTCGAGGGTTGACAGACACTTTTCCACCTTGTCAGGAGGAAAGGACACAGAGTCCAGGAGCAGCTGGGTACGACTGGGTACGGTGGGTACAGAGAGGGATGGGTTTGGGACACAAGATTTAGAGGCAAACACAGAGTTGAGGCATTCGGCTTTTTCACGTGCGGAGTCAGCCGTGTGGCCATTTAAGATGAGGGAGGGGATGGAGGGGGAACAAACACCAGAAACAGATTTTACCAGACGCCACCAGGATTTGGAAGAGGGAGACAGATAAGAGAGTTCGGTCCTGAGGACGGAGAGATATTGTTTCCTGGCTCTCCTGAGGGTGGACACACACTTGTTTCGGGCTTTGTGAAAGGAAATGAGATTTCCTTCTGTTGGATTTGCTTTCCAGGAGACGAAAGCAAGTTGTTTCTGGGCAATAGCCTCACCACGGGAGGAAGGGTATGACAACTGAAGACGAGAAGGGATAAAACTGTGCATGAGAGAGAGCAATTTACTCTGGAAGAATTCCCAGGATGAGTTGATGTCAGAGGCAGTAGAGATGGGAGACCAGTCCAGATGATTGATGGCTGCTTGAAGACCGTGCCAGTTGGCCTGAGTGAAATGCCAGACTCGTCGACGCTGAGGAGGCTCTCTGAAAATGGTCAGAGAGATGTCCACTTTAACAAGCACATGATCAGAAGAGCCGATTGGAGCAGAAGAAGAGCAGCAGACATTTTCAGGGAAGTTAGTCATAACCAAGTCCAGAAGAGAAGATTCTCCGTTGACTGAGATCCGGGTTGGGAAATTGACAGATTGTGTCAGTCCCAGTGAGTCACAGAAGTCCTTTGCTGAAGAGCCATGGCTGGTGAGAGAGGTACCCACCCCCAGCCAACTAGCATGGTGACAGTTGAAATCACCACATATGAGGAAGAGAGAGTTGGGATGGGTAGATAGAAGTTGGTCCATATTATCAGAATTTTTGTTTTCCATCTTGTTTTCTAACCCCCCTAACCCATTTTTCACCCCCTCTATCTGATTCTCCTGGGCAGCCATTCTATTTTCCACCCCCGTTAACCCATTTTTCACCCCTTTTATCCCGTTGTCTAACCCCTCAAATGTATTGTCTAACCCCGCAAATATATTGTCTAACCCCGCAAATTTAATGTCTAACCCCGCAAATTTACCCTCAAATTTCTTGTCTAAACCCTCCAATTTAGCTTCTAGCCCCCCGATTTGGTTTCCTAGTCGCTCCCCCATTCTGTTTTCCATTTTCTCACTATCAGCCCTCCTTCTGTCTTCCATTTCTTTCATTTCCCTGCTTCTTTTTTCGTTGTCGCACTTCGACTCTGCCATGTATTCGCTGAACCGTGCCATGAACTGCTGCATGTCAAACGGCTGCATGTTAAAGCCCGCTGAAACAGCGGGCTCGGCTACCGCGCGCTCGTGCGAGGTGCCATTTTGCACCTCTCCAACCACGTGCGCGATGGCGCCATTTTGTGCACCTGAAGCTCCCTCAACCACATTGCCATTGTTCTCCTCCATTTCCTCCCTCTGGTCCTGGGTTACCCCTAACCCCTCTTCTAGTTCCCCCACTGGCATCCGATCACCTTGACCAGCCATGGCACGATTTCCAAATTTAAGATCCCAGACACCAATTGTGACGGACCGCGGATAAGGTGTTGATTTGCCGAGCGGATGGCGACCGCGGCTCGAACTATTAACAATGACTAAGACCCGATTCCTTAAACGTGGGCCAAATCGTGCCACAAGTTTTCAATGGGGAAAAGACAAAGACGACACGGATGTGAAGAAGAGGAAGACGAAGGCAAAAGGTTGGAAATACTACTATTATTTATTTACTATTTACACAATTGAAAGAAACCAAGGAGGAGGAAAGATAAGGAAATAATTTACAGAAGAAGAAGAAGCGGACAAAGTGAAAATTCTAGCTTACCTATTACAGTCTTAATTAATACCCTGGACAGAACACACGAAACAGACTACGAGCAAACTCACACGAATGGGGAACGAGGCAGGAACGGATCGCTGGAGGTGGATGGCTTGGCGGGAGATGAAGGTTCAGCGGGGATCGGTCGGGCTGGAAGCGGACAGCCGCCGTCAATATTCGAGCTGCGATCGCCAAAACCGCCGCGGTTCCAAACTGCGCGGCGAAGCTCCTCCGGTGCACCGGGCGCTCTCCAAAGCTGCTCCGGTCTCTCTCACGTTCCTCTGGTGGAACTCTTAGAACGCAATCGTTCGCTCTCCGTGCTGCCGTGGGGACGTCGGGTGCTTTCTCAGGACTCCTTTCTTAAACGCAACCACCTTTCACTCCTCTCTTTCTTGGAACCTTTTTGGACTTCTCTCTTTAACACAACCTTGGTGCAACTCTTTCTTGGCACTTCTGTCAAAGGCTTCTGCGCGCGCTTTTTATAACGCCGCGGGCGATCAAGCCGCCGGCCTCCAGGACACGCCCATCGGTGAGCTCGCCTCGGCCCTGATTGGTCGGCACGGGCTCTCTGGCTCCACCCTTGATGACGATGGGCGGGCACGCCCAGGATTCGGCGGCTCCTCCCCCTTCTTCTCCAAGCCCACCTCGTGGCTAATGGAGTCGCGGTGAAAACCGCCCAGCAGCTGCGGCGAATGCAGTTGGCAATAGAGGCTTTGTGAATGAAAATGAAAGGGGATCTATCTATTTGAATTTGGTGCAATGGAGTGTCAATTAATGGAAGACACAGCCTTAACCTAACTAGAATAAGGAAATAAACTACCAACAAGCAGGGAATCTATGATTGGCTAACGTGATTGTTTATGACCTAATTACGCGACGCCCTTTTGACCTTTATACACAACTGGAGGAAGGAGGGCGATATTTTTACAACAATAAAAAAACACAATCCTCATATCCACAACAATATGTTCGGCCTGAACGGCACAGAAATCAAAATGGCGGTATGTGGAGTCAGCCGTCGTACGCCATAATGACATCACACGTAATTGCATCACATCATCCCTGTCATGTGACCATATCCTCAGCTCTGATTGATGTACATTTGTGAGGGACATACGTACATACGGACAGACAAACACTGTTCTAGATGGCTTTGCCCTATGGGCTACGTCGTAAAAATGACACTACTTCAGTATGATTTGTGGAGGAGTATGTAGCGGCCAACTCTTCTAAACAGAACAAAGACTTGTTGCATGCAGCATTTTGGGTGAAAAGCTGGCAGTTTATATTCTGTATATTATATCCTACATATGTATATTATATACTGTAAAAACTGGCAGCAAAAAATATACCCATTTTCGAAAACTACTCCACATCATTTTAGTATTATAAAAGCCTCACACATGCACGGTTTGACTTATTTCTTCATCTCAAACTGGATTTTGACTGGTCATTTTAATTGCTCCTCTTGATTTCCATAATTGTGGACTTTTATGGTGTAATATTTTTTTACTTCACTTCCACTGCAGTTTCGTCGCTGACAATCTGACCATGCGGCTAGTAGCACTGGGGTTACATCTTACCAGTGGCAGTTCCAAAAGATTGACCTGACAAAAGCCTAGATTTTTGGAAATTTTGCTAGGTTTGGCATCCTAGAGTTTCTGCAGAGGGTCTAAGAACTGATAGAGCAGAGACAGCACTATTGGAGAGTAGACGGTAGAAAAAGACCACAGACCTGCATGATATGTGAGAGCAACAGAGCGTGTTCCTTGGCCTCATCACGGGAGATTCCAATAATTTTGAGAGCTTTAGATCCCATAGAATCCAGGAGAGGCAGATGTGATGCTGGAGTACCTGTGGTATCGATGTAAAAGTTTTTATTTGCTTGTTCGTTTTGTATGTTTCTTTACTCTTTCAAACATGTCATATGGACATGAACATTTGACAGGAAATGTTTGCTGAAGGCTGTAGTATGAAGGGAAATTTTGTTTTTCATTGTTGGTCGAGATAAATTTTTGAAGGCTTGTATTGTTGTTTTGACATGGAATTCCCATGGTTTACACAAATGGAATTTACTAAGGAAACGCATTTTGTGCATCGTCATTACATGGTAATCAGTTGAGGCCAACAGATGTCTTCCCTTTATTGGTTTCAGAACTTGGATGCTGACCGTGTAGCTCTGCAGAAAATGAGGAAATCTATCAAGTCGATTCAGACTTCTGGACTTGGTAAGTGCAATCTTGCATCCTTTACTCATTTGTGAGTTCACACAATCAAAAACATGTTCTCCATAATGTTACCCCCATGAGTAATTTGCTGCTGGAACAGGTAGTATACGTAATGCTCAAAGTGACATTGAAATGAGTGCCATTTGGCATTGTCTATCCACTGCATCACAATGTTGCCAACACAGGCTGATGCTTAGGGAAAGTATCAACAATTTGCATGAAAGAATATAGACGTTTTGGTTCACGAGTTATCAAGTGACCACAATATTCGTCGTGTGTGCGTCTGTCTGTGTGTGTGACTGTGTGTGTGTCTGTGTGTCCGCAGCATAACTACCAGATATCATCCGATCTTGATGAAACTTGGGTGGGAGGTTGATATCATGATCTGGTTGTGTCATACGTAGAGTGGGCGTATTGCGCCCATTGTGGGCGGAGCCACGCCCGAAAAAGATGTCTTTTTAGGGGGTAATCGATTTCAAGCTACATCTTCTCCGAGGGGTTTGGTGGAATCTGACAGGGGTTTCGATATTTGGTTAGGCCAATGTCATGTGTCTAGCCCCACGGAGCTCGATTTTTCATTTTTGCCAGGTCAAGGTCACAAGGTCACAAAATTTAGAAAAGTCGATTTTTGATGGTTTTATTGCATTGTTTGCTTCCTGATGGGGTGAAATGTCGTACATGATCTTATATTATCACATACATCATGAAATACAAGTTTTCCAAATTTTTTAAAAGGAATTTCGACCTTTGACCTTTGAAGGTCACAAAGGTCAAAGTTTCCAAGTTGTCAGAATCGAACCGAATTTTCGGTATTGTGTAGCTAACTAACCTCATAACTGATTATACATTATTTTCTATCATTTCAAGGTCAGTAACCTTCGTTTTGACATTTCAAGGTCACAAAGGTTAAATTTTCCAAGTTGTTGGAATCGAACCGAATTTTCGGTATTGTGTAGCTCTAGTCTCATAACGGATAATACATTCCTATTTATGTATTTTCAATGTCGGTTTTGACCTTTGTCATTGAATACCGTTCGCTCGTGAACCATCGTCGTCTCCTGACTTGTTCAACTTTATATTTGCATCAAATCAAACCCCAAGGGGAAGTGTCCTGAAGAAAGGTGGAGGGAATTGGCCATTAAAAAATGTGTAAATAGGCTTTTGTTCATGCATCGCAGTACAACTCGTTGAGCTATCTTTGTCCTTTTAAACGTTATCACACCTGCTTTCTTTCCGCATCACAATTTGAGGTATTGGGATGGAGCTGCTGACTGTAAACAGCTGCTTCGTTTTTTTTTGTCTTTTTTTTTGTCTATTAGCCCATGCTGAGGACGAGGACATGTACTGGCAGTCACTGGAGAAGGTTGCGAACAATGTTATGAGTCGAGATGACCCAAACCTCGGCGAGGCTTTTCTCAGGTTTTCTTCATTCACAAAAGAGCTTGCTGCTCTTTTCAAGAACCTGGTGAAGTACCCCATTTTCCACTGGAAAGCCTCCATGTAATGCTTCCTCAGCTGTAGCACAGCATCATATGGGGTTCTGTTTTAATTGTCTGTTATATGGTTTGTTGCGTCCACAGGTGCAGAATCTGAACAATATTGTGGTCTTCCCACTGGACTCTTTGCTCAAGGGAGATCTCAAAGGGGCCAAAGGGGTACGTTTTGCATGTTTGTGATTGAGCAAAACACACTTGTAACCTTTGTACAATAAAGCCAAACCTGCAGTGCCGTCAATGCTGGCCACTGATTGCATCCTATCCGAATGCTTGATGTTAGACCAGCCAGAGTTCCGTTTCACAAGTAGTATACCTCTTTTAACCAGTTTCTCATTGAAGAGACTGTCCCATTGTTCTGTATCCCTGAGTTTGGTGAATATGCAGCTCCTTTTGGCATGGTGAGCTTCCTGCAGGGTGAGACGCAATGCCTGTGTTTGGATTGAATTAATGACTGTGTCAGGGATGCTTGGCAGGGCTTCTTTTGAGCTTTGGAGCTGAAAGGGCCACAACGGGTGGGGTGGTGGGCATGGAGATTGGTGGGAGTGGAGTGGGGGGGGGGGGGGGGGGGGGGTGAAGGGTGCGGTTTACCACATTTACAGGACACCTGGCTCTGTCGGCTATGTCATTATTGAAGCATCGTGCTATAGTTTTCTTAATTTCGTGTTTTCTTTGCTTGACCATCCAGTTATTCATCATACCTTTGAGCTTTGTTATAACTCTAGCTTTCACCTTCAGAGATGTACTTGTGAGGTGCGAGTATTGTCTCGTCACCAATAACCTATCATGTTAAAACGATAGGTGCTCATGGTAATATTGACATAAATGCTTCATTTTGCTCTCCAAAGTGATGACTATTCATAATGCAGCTTACACTATCGCTGGCAAAATGACTGCTTTGCCTCGGCAGTGTCCAGATTCGGTTTTGAGGGCATGATGGGTTAATGCCAACTCTTAAAAATTTTTGGGGGTGGGTAGGGGGGGGGGCAAGGGAAGAGGGGCTGTGGGGGGAGTGAGGGTGCTATATACTGTATTGAGTTGTCAATTTGTCTGAATAATTCATCTAAGTGGATGTTTGTGATGTGCAGGACCTCAAGAAACCCTTTGACAAGGCCTGGAAAGACTACGAAGCTAAGTTGTGAGTTCTATCTGCGTCTTTGTGCAATTTAATTCGTGATTCAACCCTGTTGCATCTGTGAAGGTCAAATTGCCCTTCTGGGGGGGAAAAAACCAATGATTTCCTGGTTGGCTGTGGAGATTTGCTTGTTTGATTGCGATCACTCCATTCCCGTGTTTCAGGATTAGGCTACCGCAAGGAAATGAGATAATTTGCACGATGTTAATTGCACTTGCGAGTAATGGTGCCTTGACCAATCGGAGCAGATAAAATTGATAGTGCATAGGACATCCTGTTCTCTGACTCTACTTCACAGAATTTTATCTTTGGAAAAGCTTGATTGCTGTTTCGATTAACAAGTTAGATAAGAAAATGATTAACATGTTAAATTGACTTTTTCCCTTCCCCTCATCCTGCCTTTTTATCTCCTCGATAGGCATTGTATAAGACTGCAGTTGGATAACATTTCAAATAATTTCAGCTGCCCTACGTCAGGACCGACGAGGTGGAAAGTTGTAACGACTGAGGGGTACAAAACCTGTCTGTACCCATCCCTCTGGGCTCTTTATTTGGCCCTATTTTCACAGCCAGAAGATTGAGAAAGAGAAGAAAGAACATGCGAGACAACACGGAATGATACGTTCTGAGGTGACTGGTGCTGAGATCGCTGAGGATTTGGATAAAGAGCGCCGACTTTTCCAGTTACACATGTGTGAGGTGAGTGTGCTTTACACCACTTTGGTGCAATGATATTCCACTCAAGCTGAACTGTAACTGAATATAAATTTTGAAAAAGATTGATTCTCAGACACTGTAATCTTTAATAATCTGCTCTATATCTCTGCGAAGTATGCCAACTGCAGTGTGAAGTATTTGATTCTCACTGTTGCTATCACAACCATCCTCATCCTCATTCTCAATCAGCTCTGGGTGAATATCGAATTCTAATAAGTCTTGCATTTTTTTTCGAGCAAATATCTTGCTGTAATCGTGTTTGAACAGACTCTATATATGGCAATCCTTTCTGACTATAAAACGATATCTTGTCTCCACAAATTTTGTGAATTTTTTCCTTGATGAAAAAGGATCTGTGGGCTTGGCAGTGTTGGGATTCACACCCATATTAACCAGACATTATTTGTAGTGCTTCCATATTTCAGGAAGAAGCACAATCATTCCACCGTGTAGCTTCTTCTTAAAGTCTGAGTAAACCGTTCTTGCTGCCTTGTCGTGGGTAGATTTTGCACAATCGCTTACTATTTTTCGTTTACAAGCATCAATGTTTCTTTCAGATGTATAGCTTTGATAGCATTTGCAAATGAACCATGTATTGGTGCTCAAGATGTTGATTCTGCCCGTACTTGTAGATGGTTCTTGTTGTCCCTCCGTAACTGTCCCTTTAAGCCGTGGGCCTACCACATCAGTCTGTCTACAAAACAAAGAAAGTAGGGAATTAGATGTTGTCACAATACCAAACATACAACACGTAAATATTGAAATCATATGGCTTTATGCAACTTGGGCAGCTAGCTTTACCCTTTATTCTAAAAATGGTCAAAGATGGTTCTGATACTTTCCTGCAGTATAATTCATTATACAATCTCAACAAAAGTGTGTAAAAAAATACATTAAATTTTTCACATATTGAATGTCAAAATAGTGGCCATTTTGATTACATCATTTGACAATGTTCCAAGTAATGGATTCTAGGTAACTTTGGCTTCTTTTAGTATAGGCCAAAACCTTGTACAGATATCAAATTTAGCTGCCATAACATTTAACAAGTATAAGAATTCTCTTTACAAGGAAAAACATGGAATGACATCATCGCTACTACAAAGGCAGAGGAAATACATCAATAACATGACAAAAAACCACATTTCCAAGCTGGCCTCCAAAGCCAGTTGCCGACTGGGCATCCTCCGTCATGCGAAGTCCTTCCTTTGGCACACCTGAGCTCCTCACCACATACAAGGCTTTCATCCGCAGCTCAATGGAGTACTGCCCTCCCCCTCTGGGCTGGTGCTCCTGCCTCACACCTAGCTCGTCTTCACGCTGTTGAAACCAAAGCATTCAGAATCATTGGAATCTCCCGCGATGACGTCATCTCCGAGGGCCTTTCACTTACTCACCGCAGGCAGGTTGGTGGTCTTTCCGTCTTCTACCGACTCCTCTCCGGCCTTGCTCCCCCAGCTCTCTCTGGGCTCTGTCCCCCAAATATTCCTACAGGTCGCACAAGATCTGCCTGCAACCCTCTTATGGTTAAACTGCCAAAATCAAGACTCTCTGCTCACCTTCACTCCTTCATTCCTCTTTTCTCCCGCCTCTGGAACAAACTCCCTCACTCTCTTCAATCGCACTCCTCCCTCCAGGTCTTTAAAACGGCTGTTCAAAATCTCTTATCTCTTATCTTCTCTTATCTTCCGCAATCTCTCTTATCTTCTCTCCAAAAAATCTAAAATCTAAAAATCTTATCTAAAAATCTCTTATATTCCCAATCCAAAACCTTGATCTTTTCTTCCCCCGCTAATTTCACCCCAAATCCACTTTTTGAGGTGCCGACTTCTTTCCTGGAAGTCCTTGGTGTCCTTGCGTTTTATACCTATCCTGCCCCCCCCCCCAGGCCCTCCCCCTCCCACACATCTCCCGATGTCCCTGCTCTCAAATGTTGTGTTTGTGTGCTTCCTCCCCTTCTCTCCCCATCTTGTCGACCGCTCCCCTTTTTATATACTTTGTTTGCTTGTTTGTTTGATAAATGTTAGCTCTTTCACGAGCCTCGACTCTGTATACAAAAAAAAATAATAATAATAATAATGGAGAAGAGAACTATACTTATCCATAACTTGCGAGCTATTCAATGTATGGTCGGCCATATTGATGAGCACCCTCTAGTGCCTGTTTACTCTTTCTGTTCACCTGATGATCCAAAAAATCCTCTTAAATGTTGCTAAATTATAATTGAAAAAAAAAACAAGTGAAAAGGTGTTCAGATAACGATTTATCAGAGAACGATACCACTCAGTATAGTATCAAAATCACAAAACGTCAGCCATTTTGATGACGTCATTTCAAGATGTTCCTCCAAAGGGATTCTGTGTATTTTTGGTTTGTAATGTAGTCAGGACCAAAACTTTCAAAAAATAACAATTAGCTTGTGGCATTAAACTTGCCACCTCAACCAATTTTAGAGCACTTTTTTGGCCTGAACTGCTCGCCGATGATGAAGGGAACACCGAATCAGACAAGCACAAGTTGTATAGCTGGGCAATAAACAACAACAGTTTCAGTCCAACACTTTCTCAGTACAATTACAGGGATTCCATCAGCACCAGTTGCTTTGTAGGAATCTGGAGTACGAATAATTCTTGCAATCTTCTTTGGAATGATAAAATGAACAGGTATATCACGAGTCTGCACGAGCTGGAAAATCAGGAAGATTATGTCCCTGGTCATTGAAGGGAGAATTAGAAGCAAAGCGATCTACAAAGAGGTTGACCTTATCCAGAGGAAAAGTAACAACCTCAGGTCCATGAAAGAGAGAAGGTGTAGAAAATAGAAAAGGTACAGAAAAATGGATGACAAATCAGAAGTGGAGCATGTGGAGACTTCTATCAATATACTCACACAGTCCCTAAAAGGTTAGGAGTACAGGTAGGTTATGTGGATACAGCTGTGGAAAAAGGCTGCATTGCAACTGCGCACTATATCATCTTCAATATGTTATTGTTGTTGGCACGGATGGAACCCTGCGCACTATATCATCTTCAAATATGTTATTGTTGTTGGCACGGATGGAACCCCACATCGGTGACTACGAAGGCTGGCTCGAGGTATTTAAACTTCAAGGCATTAGCTGCTGATACTTGAGGCTGTGCTTCCTGATTCCTTGAAGTGGTTGTCAAGATGCTAGTTGATAAATGACCAACATGGATGAAAAAAAAAAAAAAAATATATATATATATATATATATATATATATATATATATATATATATATATATATATATATATATATATATATATATATAGCTATATATATAGATGTGTGTATATATATATATATATATATATATATATATATATATATATATATATATATTGTTACGGTCCGCGGTTAAGGATGTTGTTTGCCGAGCGGAGGCACTGCGGCCGAACAGTTTTTCCCCCGACTAAACCCGATTCCCTGAACGTTGGCCGTATCGCGCCACAGCTATTCAATGAGGGAAAAGACAAAGACGACACGGATGTGAAGAAGAGGAAGACGAAGGCAAAAGGTGGAAAATACTACTAAATTTATTTACTATGTACAGGCTCAAAATAACCAAGGAGAAGGAAAGATAAGAAAATAATTTACAGAAGCTTTTAGAGACACAGTGAAAATACTAGCTTATCTAACAGGCTTAACTTATTCCCAGGGACAAGACAAAAGACAGACTACGAACACACTTACACGGGGAATGATGATAGGAATGGCAGGTGGATGGCTGGGGGGAGAGGGAGGTCCAACGGGTCCGGCAGCCCGATCGGCGCGTTGGGCAGCCGCCGTTCCTTCGCGGCCCTGCTCCAAACTGCCGTCCAGGCCCCACGCTGCTGTGGCTGCAGTTTCGGTGGCTCAAGCTGCTGTGGATGCAACCGCCACTCTTGTCATGGACCTCTCTTTGTCATGGACCTCTCTTTGTCATGGACCTCTCTTTGTCATGGACCTCTCTTTGTCATGGACCTCTCTTTGTCATGGACCTCTCTTTGTCATGGACCTCTCTTTGTCATGGACCTCTCTTTGTCATGGACCTCTCTTTGTCATGGACCTCTCTACGCAGCTTTGCTCTGACTACTCCCTCCTTATCACTCTTGCGCCCGCGCTTTTATAACGCCTCCGGCGATTAAGCCGCCGGCCTTCAGGACACGCCCATCGGTGTGCTCACCTCGGCCATGGTTGGTCGCGCGACCCTCTGGCTCCGCCCTTGATGACGACGGGCGGGCACGCCTTTCTTCCCCGACCCAAGCACATGTTCAATGGCGGCTTTGGAGGGGATGTAATTGGCAAATTGAGGCTTGGCCATGACGAAAGGGGAAATGGAGGTTTTTGGGAATGGGAATGAAGGGAATCTATCTATTTCACTTGGTGCAATGGAGTGTCATTTTAATGGAAGACAAGGCCTTACCCTAAAACACATAATAAAGATATAAGCTACTGAACAAGGGTTTTATAGTGTCCTTCAATGGATGCTTTATGGAATTAACTACTGGAACGCCCTTTGACCTTTACACAACACTGGAGGCAGGAGGGGCCAGACTCGAGCAATAATAATAATACACACAATCAAAAAAATACAGTCCTCATATCCGCAACAATATATATATATATATATATATATATATATTGTTCACTTGAAGTTAAGGGGAATGATGCTTATGTCCATACCGTGATATGCTTTCCTTTTCTGTCACCCTCATATGCAGTACCTCATCAAGGTGAATGAGATAAAAACGAAAAAAGGTGTTGATCTTCTACAAAACCTCATCAAATATTACCACGCCCAATGCAAGTATGTCACATCTTCGGGTGGCAGTATTGTTGAGGCTTTGGGCTGGGAGTAGTCAACAACAACAGGCATTTTAAGGCCATTTTCCCTGCTAGAGCGGGGGTTAGCCTTGCGGGTCCCAAGACGATCTTCTCCATTTTGCCCTATTTTCTACATCTCCCCTTGTTAACTCCCTTGCCCACATTTCTTCTTCCACCACCTTCAGCCAAGTCTTTCTCGGTCTTCCCCATCCTCTACTTCCTTCTGCATTCATTTCCATCACTCTTCTCAACCAGTCACTTTCATCCTTCCTCAACACATGACCAAACCATCTCAACCTGTTTCTCTTCACAGCATCCATCACAGGCTCTATTCCCATCATCTTTCGCAATTCATCATTTGTCTTCCTCTCTCTCAACGACACTCCACACATCTACCGAACCATTTGCATTTCCACCCTTTCCAGCCTTTATTGCTGCTCTATGTTCATTACCCATGTCTTGCTCCCCTAAATCATAACACTTCTCACACATGCAGCATACACCTTTCACTTCAGCTTCAACGACACTCCCCTCCTCGACAGCACACCGCTCAGTTCCCGAAACTTCTTCCATGCACATCTCACTCTAGCAACCATTGCCGAGTCTGATCCACCTTCTCCATTCAGCATGTCTCCTCGGTAGCAAAATGTTTTCACACCTTCCAGCTTCACGCCGTCTCCAAGATCCAACTCAATATTTCCTCCATCTTTAGCTCCCTCTGTGCACACCTTACACTTGAATGTAGCTGCCACACTGGTTACTGACCCTCTCAGGCCACTACATTTTTGATGAACCCACTCAGCACACATTGTACATTGAATGGAGTTCACTCCGACGCCCTTCCTGCACACAGCACACGGCCACTTCCCAGTTCTTTCCACCTCACTACATGCTTTACCACTTGCCATCACTTGCCATCACCTTCGTCTTTCCGATATTCACCTTCAGACCTTTTGTCTCCATACATTCCTTCCATTTGTTCATCTTCTCCTTCAGTCCATCCATACTCTCCGCGATCAACACCATATCACCTGCACACAACAACAACCCACGGTAAACCCTCCTTCACATTCCGAGAGAGCACCTCCATCACAGCCACAAATAGTAGTGGACTTTGTTACCGACCCCTGATGCACTCCCACCTTCACCTCAAACTCACCACTGTTCCCGTCCTTTGTCCTTAACAACTGTGCACGCTCTCTCGTACATTACCATCACTACTGATCGTACATTACCATGATCAACCATTCCTCCACTCCTAACTTCCTCAATGCCCATGTCACGACTTCGCGTGGAACCCTATGGAATGCTTTCTCCAGATCAACAAACCCAAGAAACAACTTCTTCCTCTTCTCCATGTACTTCTCCTGCAACTGCCTTACAATAAAAAGCACGTCTGTCGTTCCTCTTCCTGGCATAAATCCAAACTGCATTTTGTCGTTCTTCACTTTCTTCCTTATCCTCCTCTCCAACACCCTTTCCAATACCTTTGTTCCATGCTCCAATAACTTCATCGCTCGATACGAGCCACAGTCCAGAGGGTTACCTTTCCCCTTGTACAGAGGGACTAGGGTACTCGGTTCCCAATCCACTGGAATGCGGCCTTCTTTCACCACCAGATTACAGATCTCTGTCATTCTCTTCACACCCCAACTTCCTGCTGCCTTCAACATATCTCCTACAACTCCCGTCCGCGCTCCCACTTTTCTACTCTTCATTGCTTTTATCGCTTCCTCAACTTCCTTCTCTGTTATCTTCTCTGCCGATCCTAAAACTGGGTTACTATCTATGTTGCCATCCCATTCATGCTCTGCATTCAACAGCATTTCCATATATCTCTTCCATCTTCCTTTACTTCCATCTGGGTCCACAACGATTTGTCCCACTTCATCCTTCAAGCAACCCACTCCCATCACATCGCACCTCTTTCGCGATCTGCTTTGCAATCCTGAATACTGCTCTCTTTGACCCTCTTCCAAATCGAAGCGTTCTTCGAACATTTTCCTACATGCCTCCTGTGCCTTTGCTACCTATTTCTTTGTAGCCTTCTTGGCTGCCTTATAACTTTCATGTTCTGCCTTTTCTGCCCCCATACCCTTCGCCTTCTGCCACACCTTGAACTTCTTCCTCTTCTCGTCAATCCTCTTTCCAACTTCATCATCCCACTACCATGTTTCCAAGTGCCTCAGTGGTCCTTTTGTCCATCCACATACCTCACCAACTGCTCCCCACAGACTATCTTTCATTGACATACAACCACTCTCAAGCTCAACCACATCAACCTCTACCATACTCAGCCTCTCTTTTAATGCCTCCTTCACTGTCACCGCTTTCAACCTCCACACCTTGATTCGCGGTTGGTACTTCACCTGCCAAGCTTGCCTTGCACCTTTCACCCTTATGTCGTAGACAACCAAATGGTGCTGTGAAACGGCCTCCTCCCCCGGGATCACCTTTGTGTCCCGGAGGTGCCCCCTATCTCTCGCCTACGCACCATCAGGTAGTCAACGGTTGTCGTCGATCCATCTGACGTGTATGTAACGAGCATTTTATCCTCTTTCTGGAACTGAGTATTACAAATCAACAAACCAGCTCCATGAGCAAACTCCAAAATCCTTTCACCTTCTCCATGCCTCACACCATATCCGTAACCCCCATGAACTCCCTCAAAACCGTCTATACTCCTTCCCACATGTCCATTTAGGTCTCCTAGCACAACAACTTCCTCATCTTTCACGTTTTCCATCAGCTTCTCTATTGCACACCAGAATTTGTCCTCTCCATCGCTCCGACCGACCTGCGGAGCATATCCCGAGATGACGTTCACCAAGAGCTTTCCAATCATTTTCACAATCATCAACCTTGCACTCACTCTGGTCACACTCACCACACTGTCTACAAACTCCTCAGAAAACAGGACACCAACACCATGCACGCCTTCCACACAAACTTTTATTTCTGTCCATGCCTACCCTTCACCATTCTCACACCACTTCCCTTCCATCTCATCTGCTGCACACAACATACACTACTCACAATAAGTTTGGGATATTGGCAGGTTATTCGGTGTGGTTGATTTTGTGTATTATGTTGAAAAAAGTTGTTGGTCCTAATTCTATGGTTATTAATGAGTGTGGAAAAAAAAAAAAAGCATTCTTGATTTCCATACCCTAACCCTAACCCCTATAAAAAAAATAAACTCACTCCCACAATGTCCCTAACTTATTGTGAGTAGTGTATGTCAACTCTTTTTCAAAACCAATACTTGGAATCGAAATTCTTGGAAGCTGAAGCTGGGAGTCGGAAGATCGAAATTCGGTACCGAGCCATGATTCGTTGATATCGTTGATAATTGGTATATTAACTTCATTGCGTATTGCATCTGATTTGTACACCTTTTAGTCGGTGAAGTTTTATTCCTTCCTTTCTTGAATGCATCACAATTGTTTCCACATTGGCCATCTTCATTGAAACGATGCTCGTCTTCCAGCTTTTTCCAGGATGGCCAGAAGGTTGTAGAAGGCTTCAAGATGCACGTGGACAAACTTGCCAACGAATTGCAAACGGTGAGATGCAGTGGTTGGTGTATCTGTGTTGGGGATTTTCCCATTTTTGAGGTGGAATGGGCATGGGCACCATTTGACAGGCCCATTGCACCTTACATCAAAATATTTACTGTATATATATATATATATATATATATATATATATATATATATTTGTGGTTTTTAGAACCTTCACTTTGTAAATTTAGTTGTAAAATCCCTTGTAAATAACCCCTGTGTACATTTCCCCTAAATTGGCTGTTAATTGAAATAATTGCACCTTAGTTAGTCCACATTGCAACATGTAGCAAATCATAGGCCCTTTCGTAGTTATATCATTATTATGTGTTTCAGGTAAGGCCATGGTTTGACTGCACTACCAGTCAAAAGTTTAGGTCCACCCAACATTTTTTGATATTTTACTGTTTCATGTGCAAAATGAACATAAGATGTGAACAAAACTCTTACCAAAGATATATCTGCTTATCTACTGATGATATATTGTGCTTCAATGCATCTTTCTTGTGCAAAATGTAGGTGTAAAGCAATTTTTTGGAAATAGGTCAAAAAGTGCAATACTAAATCCAAACTGAAAAGTGAAGTTAATGTTATTAATGTTGCATCTGAGGAGCAAAAACTGTTTGCAAATACGTACTCTGCTCTGTGTGGAACGAATGTTTGTGCTTCGTTTCTTCATCATGTGCAATGTCTATTGTTGCCAGGTGTTGAAAAAATGTTTACAGAAAGGCCAGCCATACAATCTAATGAGTGGTTTTGTGTTTCCGATTGCATGAACATGGGTGTCAAAGCTCAGCTAACGCCAGAAAAAGACAGGCAATTGTTTCTGGAAATGACATGCTTTGGAAAGAGCGCCCTTGCAGTCGTCAATAGTCATGGACACTCTGGCGGTGTGAGAGGTTGCACCATCTTGCTGAAACCACGTCATTGGGCTCACTTCTGCAAATCTGTTTAATTCTCTGGCGAGGAAGTTAGAAACCATATCGGTATATCGAGCTGCAGTAACAGTGACGGCATTTCCGTTATCGTTCTCAAATAAGTCAGGCCCTATGATGCCGAACGACGAAAGTGCTCACCACACTATGACTTTGGGACTGTGTAATGGTTTCGTGTGCATTTCTCTTGGGTTTTCGGCTGCCCAAAAATGAGTATTTTGCTTGACATAGCCACCCAGATGAAAATTTGCTTCATCAGACATGAACAAATTGTTAGCAATGTTTTGGTTTTCATTTCCGTCCATAAATGAAAGCATTCCCTCACAAAAATTATTGCTGTACTGGCAATCTCATCATCTTGGCTTAATTCCTGGACAGTTTGAATTTTATAGGGATAAAAGTTAAAATCCTTATGCAATATGCGGCGTAGTGAAGTGTGAGAAATTATTAAGGCTGATGCATGCTTTCGGCTGGAGTAATGCCGACTTCTCAAAACTGGCTCCCTTACACGCTCAATGTTTTGTGGTTCTTACTGATTTGGATGCTCCCGGCGGTTTCTCGGTATGTGTCGGACACGCTGTAGAGTTTTTGGCCTTGTGGTGGTTACCTTTTGCCTGTGGCCTGGCGACATCACTGCCTGACCCTACATCCCAAGATATACTTTATCGTGGCCTTTTGCTTCAAAACAGATGCTAGGCCAACATGTCGTAGCTTAAAACCTCACCCAGATTTTGAAGTACTCACAATTTGGGGTGTCTAGGTGCTACGGTTTGGCTGTGAAAGAATAAGGCAAACATACAAACGCACAAACACTTAAAAATCTTTATGTAGATTATAAATAATTTTTTAACATTGTCCTCTTATTGGCAGATCAAGCAAGTGCAAGATGAGGAGCGACGGCAGCTTTGCTCTTTGCGTGACATGCTCAAACCTTGCTTTCAGGTTGAGACGAAGGAGGTACGTCTGTGGATCCTCACCCCACCCCCCCTCCTCCCTTCACCCACTCTCCTCCCTCACCACTCACCACCCACCCCCATACCACCGACCATATTCCGGACAGGCAAGTACTGACAACATTCACAAATGAACTCTCCATGCCAGAGAGACTTTAAATTGAATTGTGGATTACGTAATATTATTTTGCTTTGTCCATGCTGTTGTATGGTATTGTTTGTTGGAATGGCATTAAATTGCACAGAAAAACAACTCGTTGAAGGGTTTTTTTTTTGGCAAATATATTGCAGTGCAGTATCAATCTACATTAAAAGATATCCAAGCATACCTTTGTGGTTGAAGCCCCATAGGCTATAAGCCATTGTTTTGGCAGTGACATGTTGCACAGGCATTTCTGCTTTGTGTTGCCTGACTTGCATGACCACTTTTTCCAGTTATCAACTGTCTCCAAACATGCTTGGATTTTGAGAATAGATTGGAGAAATGTAATTGCATATAGTCCGTGGGCTGAGTCGGGTTTACATGCACCCCCCCCCACAACTTAACTTCCCGGGTATGTCCATGTACCCCCCACCCTAGGGGTTAGGAAAAGCCATGTTAACAGAAACAAAACTCATTCCCAAGGTACCTCCCACGCATATTTTGATGTTACCCCCCCCTGTGTCAGTGATTTCCGAAAATTAGGGGTAGGCGAAATTCAAATGGCCATAACTTTTTACCTCGTCATCCTATGGTTGCATATGACCCCTCAAAATGTTTGTCCTGGGACACTCTTTACAATGATATGTGTTATATGCAAATGAGGTCACTAATGAGGTCACCAGAGGTCAAACTATGAGGGAATGAGTTTTTTTTCTGTTAACATGGTTTTTCCTAACCCCTAGGGTGGGGGGTACATGGACATACCCAGGAAGTTAAGTTGTGGGGGGGGGGGGGGGGTGCATGTAAACCCTACTCAGCCCACGGACTAATATTCATTATGATAATATTGATTTGTAATTTCCTAAAATAAAAGGTGTCTAAGGCTGGTGAAATATGCTGTAGTGATTGACTTTACCATAGTTTTTATGTACATTATTTCTTCACTCTGTTTTGAGAGCAAATTGATGAATTGCAGGAATTCTTATCACTTATTTACTATCATTTGATATTTTGAACCAAACGGATTCAGAATTTATGAATCGATGTGATATTTTGATTGTGGTTTGAATCTCAAACTTGCTATGAACTGTCACCCTGGCGTTTTGCATGGATGTGTGCACTGTCAATGGGAAGGATGTTGGGCCGGGGGACCCATCTGTCAGCCCTGGTTGTCTGTTGTCTTTAAAGATCCCATGGTGTTGTTCATGAAGAGTAGGTGAGTTATCGCCAGCACCCTGACAAAAATACTAATTCCTGCGCTGACAAACTTAAGTCAAATGTCTGGCATGGTGTGTCAGTTCACCCCACAATAATGTGTTATGATTGGTGCAATTGAAGTCCTGCAACTAATTGGATGAAGTGGTTTGAAAGCTTTCAAATTTCATTGTGCAAAATTATATTATTTGCTTCTTTAACAGTAGCTTGGAAAGGAAGTTGGAAAATCAAAGAAACACCTGACATTGCTCATGTTACCATTTTTTGTTGTTTTAATCCACACCTATGATGTGTGTGTGTGGATATAGGCAGGAATGGCCATATTATTTTCATCAATAACGTTTATTCTGGTATTTTAAAGAGAATTTTGCACTCGATCTATAGTCATGCGTGGTTATTAGCCCCCTTTGGACTTGGTCCGAAATGGGGGGTTATTGATTGGGTCTCGTTCGTCCGTCCATCCATGCATCCACAACCATATCTCGGAGATGTCTGGACCGATTTTGTTCATACTTCGTACAAAGACAATTTATGATGGTATACATGTGCACATCGTTTTGTTTCACAATGCAATCAAATATGGCCGATTTGCGGCCATTTTAGTTGTAAAAAAAACCAAAACACGATATTGAACACGTCCTCCAGGTCCATTTTGCTTTAGGGCAGAAAAACTCTCCAGAATTGGCATATATTTTGGCAATTATTAACACAATAATTTCCTTGTATGTTCTTTTTATAGCCTGTTTTTTTATTCTGGCAAATGCAGTCGGTCCCCGACATTCGTGGTCCCAACATTCGTGGGTTCCGTGTATTCGCGGTTGATAAATTGCGACCTGCTTCTACATTTCCGGCCCTGTGTCTTGCATATTCGTGGTTTTTCGTGGGTGCAAAAACAATATTTCCACAAGCCACGAGCGTGACACAGTTCTAAAACATATCTTCCACAAGCCACGGACAAAGCCAATGGAGATGTGCAAAAAAATATATCTTCCACGAGCCATGAGCATGACCTGCTTCTACAGTTGCAGCCCTATCCTTTGCGTTTTTACGGCTTTTTGATGCCACATAAAAACATTTTAGTCGCACTATAAGCGAGCTTTGCAGGACATCCCACCATTCACACTGTGAACATTTCTTCGTGGGGCATCCCACCATTCACACTGTGAACATTGCTTCACGGGACATCCCACCATCTGCGTAACACATCATCCCCCACGAGTTGCTGTACAGAATGAAAACACTCCACCGCATCTATTAGTGCAATTAGCTGTTCCCTTTTCCCCATTGAAACAATGCCCCCACAGCTGTGGATTTTCCTCAACATTCACGAGATTTTCCTCAAGATTCGTGGGACTTTTTGCAAATGAGGAACCGCCTTGAACCTACCCCCCCCCCCCTTTTCCATTTGAAACAATGCCCCCACATTAGCGGTTCCGATATTCGCGACATTTTCCAGGAATGTATCCCCTGCAAATGTCGGGGTCCGACTGTACTGTAGATTGCAGGGCTTCACAATTTTCAAAGCAATGAGAATTGTGAAGTTAAGTTACTGTGCTTTTATTATTTTTTGTCATAATCTCATTTTGAGTAAATGGTTGGCTGGACTGCACTCTTATCATTTTCATTTCTTTGCTGTCGGTCAAGATGACTTGAGAATTGCTCGTATTTTTAAACTTAAGCCATTCCTGAATTTGCACCTGCAGTTCTTTGAGCTTTTTTTCGCAGGCTGGGTTTTACTGGTGGCTTTGCACATTCTACTGATTTTGCTTGCAAAACTATGAAATATCATCTTCCTCTTCTTCCTCCCCTCTTCCCCCTTTATATATATTTCTCTCTCTCTCCCCCCCCCCCCTCCCTCCCTCGCATACCCTCCCATATCCCGCTTCTGCTCCAAGTCCAGAAGAGTAAGTTTATTTTGCTTTGAATTTTCTTTGCTTTAACAGTATCATCAACCTTCTTCCATTTTCATGATCTGTCCACGCTTGCAAATGCATGACTTTCTTCACCTGGATAATCATTGTGTCTGATTGCTTTTGAATGCTGAATGTGATTATGTCCTTACTTTGTGAACTTTACTTTATGAATGTTTCTTTTCGTTGGATTACTAACATCAAGATTATTCTTACCAATGATATTTCAAACTCAATAATATGTGTCCGCAGAGTTGCCACCTGTTGTTGAGACGGTCAATTTTTTATTATTATTTTGCCTGATTATTATTTATAGTTTGTAACGCTTGCGTGGAATGCATTTTGTGATTATAAAGTTATTCAATGACCAAATATCTGAGTTTAATTTGTTTTTCAAAGGTGGTTTATTTGTCTGCTTGTAAACTCTTCTCAAACCACAACTTATTCTTCCAGGATTCCCAGGTCCGACAGAGCATTCCCTACAACATGCATCAGCCTCAGGGAAACAAAGAGCATGGGAGCGAGCGTGCTGGACACCTTTTCAAGAAGAGTGAGGGGTGCGACACTTGTTTGTTGTCTGCTCACACATGATTCACCGGAGGAGAATTAAAAATTGTTGTTGGCAAAATTGTTGTACCAAAATTTCCAAATTGGCAAAAGTCCTTTAAAGCTAAATATAGATCAAATCTGAATTTCCTAGCGTGTAGGAAGGCCATACAGGTATCCTCCCCCAACTTCTCTCCTGCTTAAATGAAAGGAAGTCTGCTTCTTGCATCTTCCTGTTAGTTGTGCATGCCAAGTATTATGTGATTATCACTATAATATTGTCGTGCGGCCGCCTTTGATAAAAATCAGATGGTCACGGAAGCCGATTGCGAAGGCCTTAGCTCTCGAGGCGAAAACTCAATGGCGGACTCAGACATAAAGCTATACAAAATTGCGCGGGATGGAGGGGCGGCGCAAGATCCCTGCAGTCTTACCTGTTCTCGGGGCGTCTCCAATGCCGCTGCAAATTAAATAAACCACATGGAAAACTGCGTTCAGGTATATACAGAAAATAAAACAAGGATTTATTCACAAGGATAGCGGGACAGGAAAATACGCGCCGGTAATAAATGTCCTAATCGGGACGTCCCCACACAGATTTCGGATACGACACAAGGGAAAATGAATGAAGGAAAATAAACCGTTCGTTATGTACTGGGAAATGTGGTGCGTCCTTATCTGTCTGTAGTCTTGTCCACCGTCCAAACGCGCCTCCAAGCTCTGGCGTGAAGAAACCCTTCGCCCGCTCGCTCGCACGCTTCGCCAGGCCCCGCTGTGACTTGCTCCGCGGCACGCCACGAGGTCCCTCGCTTCTAGCACCAATGCACCACAAGGAACCAACGCCGGGCCAGCAATCCCCACACGAAGCCAATCTCCAACCCGAAGGGGCCGATCTCCAACACGAGGTCCAGCGTGAAGAATGGCAAAAAGACAGAGCACAGAGAGGTCATGCAGCGCCAAGAGCCAAGAGAAAAAGAGGGAGAGAGACCAAATGTCGTCCCGCGAGCCCTTTTATAACTTTGCGTCGAATCTTCTCCAATGTTCTCTTTCGCTGGTGCCCTGTCATTGGCCGAGTGCCTCCCGCACTGTGGTGTTGCTCGCCCCTCCCCCTGGCCAATCAACAGTCCTCCTGGGCGTGGCTCCCAGCCTTGCTCGATGTCTGATGCCCACGCCGGTGTTGTACGTGGCCCTTGCCTGCTTGTCTTCCACAGTCTTTGTCAGGGAAGGGAATTTAATTACTGTTGCACTAAGGACCTATCTAAGTGTTTATAGGAGTGTGTTGCCATAAGGGACAAAGGAATGATTTCCAGGTTTGACACACAGGGGTTTATCTTAGTCCCTACACTATTTAACACCCGTTGTATGTTCACAGGTATACTCTTATCCCGACAAACCGCCTAGAAACACAGAACTTACTACAAGGTAGATTCCCTATCGCGACAGTCGAATACCTACCTATACAGATCTACTTGGCTCTGGAGTCTAGATATTCCTTTACCCCCCCCCCCCCCCCCGACATAACACAGCCCCCCCCCCCCCCCCGGAACCATAGCTACTGCTAGGTTCACTGCAGGCGCTTCCATTCCAGTCTTAACACTTACCGTCTCACACTTAATTAACCTATGAAATAAAGTAGGAGGGCTGTGGGAAGTGGGCCAGACTTCCCACCTATTCTTCTTAACATGCTAATCCCCTTAACAATCATGCAAATATGTACAATGATCTTATTCGTTGTTCTTGCGGAGGGAGGAAACAAACAACACACAAAACTAACTTAACCACAAACGTATTATTATTCAAAAATTCAAACCTTCCAAAACTCTAAACATTTGTACAACCCAAGTCTACAGACCGCGTCCCCCAGTGGGTGCCACAAGACGCACCCTTACCTGTGGGGCCATCCCAATGCACCCCTAAATTTCCACGGGCCCTGTCCAGATGTTACAGGTGAGTGACATGGCTCGGTGGATTTCGCCCTCATTCATTCAACACAAACCCCTTATCCACTCATACACATTCCATAAGTCATCACATTCAAAATCATTTCAAGCACTTACTTAATACACCCCTCTGCAGGACCACGGCATAGATGTCATTCATGTGTGCATTTCTCAACTAGGCAGCAGGGAGGTACCACACCAGTAAGATGGTGGGGGCGCTTCAGGCTGTGGTGCCCCCAGTCCCAGACAAGTCAACCGACTCAAGTTCATTGCCGCCCCCCCCCCCCTTACCTCTTGGCCCCGTGACAGCCAAACAGCCCTTTCCGCCGTTACCCCGCTGGTGAGGGTCTCCACACACCGGGCTCCGTTGCCTCCTGCTTAAGCGCAGCTACACGGGTCACCGGGAGTCTCCTTTACCCCACGGCGCCCAACCAGACCCTCCACCAACGAGCTCCAATTTCCAGATACCACTGGCTGCCAGGGGTAACTGCTGCAGAGGGGGGGGGGGCCGGGGCCGCAGGCATCGCTCCTCAGAGCTTGATCTGTACCTGCGGACACACACACCTTCCCCACCCACAATATCCCCAAAACACATTTCCTCACCCGCTGCCATTCAATTCCAACATAATTCCATAGATGGTACAAAAGATTTTGCCATGGCCTGCCTCATGTGAAATCCCCGGTTCACATTTTACCATTACACATTTTCAAAACACAATAATCACTCATACTCCATGTTCAACCTCACGACCACATAAAAACACATAACCACAACACAAAAACAAACTCCACCCACAAGACTCTGTGGACCATTCCATCCCCCTCACCGGCCATGTCATCACTCTCACCCGCCCCCAACTCCAAATTGCATGTCCCCAATTTAAAAAGCAAGTCCTGAAGCATGGGACAGTAACCATCAAGGCCTTACCTCCACCTTGATGTGCAGGTAATTACCGGTTGGTCAGGTCCAAAGTGCCAGCCACCGTCAAAATCCCAAAATTTACCATTGAGCCGACCAAATTCCACCAAATTTCACTTTTGTCCCCACTATACTGGCAGGTATGTGGGTCCGCATCCAACGGTGAGCTGTTCTAAACAACTACGGGGCTACGACAGCTCTGCACCTCTACCGTGCAAGGGTCATCGGGACAAGGTGAGCAGGCAAAATGCCAACATGGCCCATGAGTGTCCATAAGGGTGCGACCCACCATCCATCCTTCGGCCCCCCTGCGAGGAATACGGCTGCACCAGCCCTAGCTGGCCAATGTGGTGAGCACCTGCTGCCAACAACACTACCGCACGCACAACCTCGGCCCTGGGGGAGACGGTCGCAGTGTGTGGCATTCCCATCACGTCACCTACGCCGCCCTCGTCCCCCAGTCCACAGAACCGCAGCCCCTGTGCTCACCCACACTTGACCACACCAAGGTCCAGTCGACAGCCATGCTCCACCAGGAGACCCACCCAGAAGACATGGTCCACACACCTCGGACACCCATAGCACCACGTTGACCCGCAACTACACAACTTTATCCCCATGACCCCGCATCCCAAATATTGGCACAATCGCCCCCGCAGCCAGTTGAAGGCTGTGTCCTGCTAACCTATCAAATTTATCACAGCCTCCAACACTTTGGTCTACACACCTGGATCAATAATGGTGTCACTGTGCAGTGCCCACCATAACATTTCGAAATTCACCCTTAAATTTGCATCTAAACTTAGATTACCCATGCCAAACATTTTTCACATTTTACTAAACTCACCAAAGGAGAGTGCTTCTCCATACACATGCCAGCCGAGCATGCCCCATTTGCTCGGCATGTTACACATTCCCATTCAACAATCCCATGGCTCTCTTCCCAAACCGAGAGTCCATAAATCATAACGGAACATCTGTGGAAGGTCACTCTCACACCATCACGTTCCACAGATGTCCCAATGGTTGTCCATTCGGTTCGACCCGCGTCCATAGACCAACACAGCATGGCAGGTCACCACATGCTGGCTGTCCTAGAGTCTCAGGAGGAGGGTGTCAGGCCGCATGCCCGGGTGGTCACCACACCAGGCCCAAGTTGGCCGTCCGCGATGCCACCACCAAAGCACGACCCACAACACCTCCCCCTAGTGGTCCTCGATATATGCCATCCCAGGCCTGTGAGGAACCACCTCGGACCCCCTGGAGGTTTTAACCCCCCCCCCCCCCCCCAGGGTCCAGTGACCCTGTCGGCCCGAGCAGCGCCCCGATGGACAAGGGACGCCACACCACCAGACCCCCCGTGAGGCCCAGGTCGTACCACGACACCCGTGGCTGGTCCCCACGTCCAAATCTTGCCAGCACAGCCCCCCAGCTGGCTGGCACTACCAAATTTACAAAGGGGCAACTTTTCCCCGAGGCCATCTCCACTGACCTCTCCTGGTCCACATTCCGCAGCCTGGGGACCAACTCCAACCAAGGCTGCTCCACATCAAATTCCCATTTTAATTTGATTTTAAATTTCCTTTGAAATTTTTTGGCCCCAGGTGTCCAATCACTGCGGCTGCAGGTATCAACTCCCTCAGGTTGTTCTGCCCCTCCCTGCAGCTGTTCCAAATTCCCTACGGGGACCAAATCTTCAGAGGCTCGATCTCCCGACTCCCCAAGGTCCAAATCCAACATGGAGCCAACACATCCCCCCAACTGGTTCTGCAATTTCACAGCCTCCATTACCAAATTGTAGTGCATGGTGAGGGTCCCCTCTGTCACCTCAACCTCTTCCTCTGACAGACTCACCTCCCACAAACTCCATTGAGCCTGGTCAAACCCTACCCTCATCGGACTGTCCCAGGTCTCCAGCCGCTGGATCAAATCATTTACATTACCATTACCAATAACTTCAGACCCATCTCCAACCTACCCTTTGTCAAAAGTTTTGGAACGTGCTGTAGCCACTCAACTCAAACATCACCTCTCTGCCAATAACCTGTATGAAACATTCCAATCCGGATTCCGCTCCAACCACAGTACTGAAACTGCTCTCAAAATCACCAACGACCTTCTCCTCTCCTCTGACGCTGGCAACCTCAACATTCTCATCCTCCTCGACCTCAGCGCCGCCTTTGACACCATCGATCACACCATCCTCCTCACCCGACTTGAAACCATCTTTAACATTACCGGCACTGCCCTCTCTTGGATTAAATCATACCTCTCTGACAGACGCCAGTTCATCTCCATCAATAACTGCAAATCCCCCACTGCTCCCCTCCCTCAAGGTGTCCCCCAATGTTCAGTTCTTGGCCCCCTCCTCTTCATCCTTTACCTGTCCCCCCTCGGTCACTTAATCCGCCATCATGGTCTCCAATTCCACTGCTTCGCCGATGACATCCAGCTTTTCATCTCCACCAAGTCCATCTCCACCGCCACCCACTCTATCCTGACAAACCATCATTGAAATAAAATCCTGGCTTCAAATCAACTTCCTCAAACTGAACTATGATAAATCTGAAATAATCATCATTGGCCCAAAAACGCTCATAAAAATCCACCCATAACTTTGCCCTCAACATCGATGGTTTCTCAGGATCCACCTCCCCTTACATCCGGAATCTTGGCATCATCTTTGACCAAACCCTCTCCTTCGACAAATACACTAAACAGATCACAAAGACAGCCTTCTTTCACCTGAAAAACATCGCCCGTCTCCGTCCATCCCTCTCCTCCGTGGCTGCAGAAACCCTCATCCACGCTTTCATTACTTCCCGTCTGGACTACTGCAATAGCCTCCTTTATGGTTCACCCTCAACAATCACCAATAAACTCCAATACATTCAGAACTCCGCTGCCCGTCTACTCACCCATTCCCGGACCCGTGACCACATCACCCCCGTCCTTTACAAGCTTCACTGGCTCCCCATCTCCCAGAGAATCCGGTACAAAATCCTCCTCTTGACCTACAAAGCCCTCCATAACCTGGCCCCATCCTACCTGGCTGACCTCCTCTCCAGACACACTCCCACCCGCAACCTCTGCTCTGCTGGTACCAACCTCCTGACCCCCCCCCCCCCCCCCCATCCGGACCAAATTCAGATACTAGGGGGACAGGGCCTTCTCCATTGCTGCTCCCACCCACTGGAACTCTCTACCTAACAACATCAAAGACTCTTTCCTCACTCACCACATTCAAAACATCACTCAAGACCCACCTGTTCAACACTGCATTCAACATCTAACCCGCAGCATCTAACCCCTGACTATCTGCTCTCCTTCTCCCTCCTTTGTGCTTTGAATATTTCCCTATTGATTCTTCTTTTTTGCAATTGTTTTTATGTTTTGCTATGCATTATGTTTTGCACTGTCAAAGCGTCTTTGGGCTTCCGGAAAAGCGCTATATAAAATAAATGCATTATTAGGTTTACTCTCCATGAAATGGAGAGTAACCTATTATTACTGCTAGAGTTTTTCTTATTATTATTCTTCCGCCCTATTTTGCACCTCCGAAAACTTCATAATTAATGTTCTCAGCAACCGCTGGTCGGATTGACAGGAAATTTTCATCAAATGATCGTCTCGGCTCCTAGAATTTTTTCATGCTAATTATGACATCATAGGTCACGTGGTGTGGGCGCCATCTTGTAAAACAAATTCAACTTTTCCCCTCTATCTCTGAAACGCCTCAATGGAAAAATTTGAGGAATGGCTTATTCTAAAGAACTCTTCAACGGGAACAAAAGACATGTGTATCGAGTATATTAAAAATGCTAACGTTAAGAGGTAAGAATTCGTCAAACAAAAAATTTTCTCCCCCGAAAATGGGATTTTTTCCCCAGATGCTTAGTTAAAAAAAACTCAGAATGCAAAATTTTTCGAAGTCATACGTCACATGGTTCGGCCGCCATCTTGTTTTCTGTGAAAAAACACAAACCCCTTTTTCTCCACAATGGCTGAACGGATCGAGCCCAAACTTGGCATGCATATTCGCATACCCATGACGAACAAAAAAGTCGAGCACGACGTCATCCGACACATGGTTTCAGAGTTATGACGTTTTAAAGCTCAAACTAGAAATGGAATCACCTCCATAATTTGTGGAGATATCGAGTGGAAACTTTACACAAATATTCCTCATGGGGGTATGTTTCAACGTTACTTGAGACGTGTTGATAAGTCACATGGTTTGGCCGCAATAAATAATGGAAGTTAAATTTTAAAAAGCTTGTAACTCTTGAACCACTGGATGGATCGACTTGAGTTTTTAATGCAATGTAGCTCTCATCAAGCGGAACAAGTGTGCAAACTTTCAAGATGATTGGATGTACGGTCTCGAAGCTATGTCTTTATTGTTGAAAGAAGAAGAAACGCACCGATTGTCTTTCCAGAACGTGATCACGATAACGCGATGTCCCGCGGTCATTTGAATCTCAAAAAAATTTATAATTGCAGATTTGTCAATAGATGAGGCATATTAACAAACGAATGAAACAGATTTGCTCAAATTCTGACTATTTTTAACTCGATCGTATTTCACTCAAAGTAATGAGCACACTGAAGAAGAAGATGTCCATCCAGGACGTCATCACCATAACGCGATCTCCCGCGGTCATTTCAACCTCAAAAAAAATTATAATTGCAGATTTGTCAATAGATGAGGCATATTAACAAACGAATGAAACAGATTTGCTCAAATTCTGACTATTTTTAACTCGATCATATTTCACTCAAAGTTGTGAGCGACTGAAGAAGAAGATGTCCATACAGGACGTCATCACTATAAGTATAACGCGATCTCCCGCGATCATTTCAACCTCAAAAAAAATTATAATTGCAGATTTGTCAATAGATGAGGCATATTAACAAACGAATGAAACAGATTTGCTCAAATTCTGACTATTTTTAACTCGATCGTATTTCACTCAAAGTTGTGAGCGACTGAAGAAGAAGATGTCCATCCAGGACGTCATCACATAACGCGATCTCCCGCGGTCATTTCAACCTCAAATGAAATTAAAATTGCAGATTTATCAATAGGGCAGGCATATTAACAAAGGAATGAAACAGATTTGCTCAAATTCTGATTTTTTAAAAATCGATCGCATTTCACTCAAAGTGATGACCCACTGAAGAAGAAGAATTCCTTCCAGGACGTGATCATTATCACACGATCTCCCGCGGTCATTTCAACCTCAAATGAAATTCAAATTGCAGATTTATCAATAGGGGAGGCATAGTAACAAAGGAATGAAACAGATTTGCTCAAATTCTGATTTTTTAAAAATCGATCGCATTTCACCTAAAGCTTGAGGTACGAAAGAAGAAGAAGAATCGTTTAGCTTCTCAGATAAAATAAACAATTCTGTCTGCAATTTCAGGTTAATTTTCTTTTTAAAATGGCTTTTTCTGCAATCAGTGCATGGATTGACACGTGTGGGGGGGGGGGGAAGGGATGTGTGTGTGTGTGTGTGTGTGTGTGTGTGTGTGTGTGTGTGTGTGTGTGTGTGTGTGTGTGTGTGTGTGTGTGTGTGTGTGTGTGTGTGTGTGTGTGTGTGTGTGTGTGTGTGTGTGTGTGTGTGTGTGTGTGTGTGGGGGGGGGGGGGGGGGGTGGTGTGTGCGTGTGTATGTGTGTTAGGGGTGGGGTGGTGGGTGGGGGTATGTGTGTTTGTGCGGGTGCGGGTGTGGGGGGGGGGGGGGGATGTGTGTGTGTGGGGGGGGGGGGGGGGGTTGGTGTGTGCGTGTGTATGTGTGTTAGGGGTGGGGTGGTGGGTGGGGGTATGTGTGTTTGTGTGTGTTAGGGGTGGCGGTGTGGGGGGTGTGTGGACGTGTGTGTGTGGGGGGGGGGGGGTGGATATGCGTGTATGTGGGGGGGGGGGGTGTATGTGTGGAGGGGTGTGGGGGGGGGTGTATGTGTGGAGGGGTGTGCGTGTGGGGGGGGGGGGGGGGGAATATGTATGTGTGGTGGGGGGAGGGGTGTGGGGGTGTGTGTGTGTGTGTGTGTGTTTGGATGTGTGTGTGTGGGGAGATGGATATGTGTGTATGTGGGGGGGGGGGGGGGGTCAGATGTGTGTGTGTGTGTGTGTATGTGTGGAGGGTGTGTGTGTGTGTGTGTGTGGAGGGTGTGTGTGTGTGTGTGGGGGGGTGGGGGTGGGGGTGTGTGTCGGGGGATGCGTGTGGGGAATGTGTCGTGGGGGTAGGGGGATGTGCGTTTGTCTGGATATGTGTGTGCGTGTGGGGGGAGGGGTGTTCGGGTGTTTGTGTGTGTGTGTGTGTGTGTGTGTGTGTGTGTGTGTGTGTGTGTGTGTGTGTGTTGGGGGTGGGGTGTGTGTGTGTGTTGGGGGTGGGGTGTGTGTGTGTGTGTGTGTAGGTGAGGGGGGTGTGGGGGGCGGGGGGGGTTGGTGTGTGTGTGTGTGTTTGGAGGGGTGTGTGTGTTTGGAGGGGTGTGTGTGTTTGGAGGGGTGTGTGTGTGGGGGGGTGTGTGTGTGGGGGGGTAGGGTTTGGGGGGTAGGGTGTGTGTGGGTGGGTGTAGGGTGTGGGTGGAGGTGGGGGTAGGGTGTGTGTGGATGTCTGTCTGTGTGTGTGGGTGGGGGGGAGGGGGATATGTGTGTGTGTGTGGGGGGGGGGGGGTGGGGTTGGGGTGTGCGTATGGGGGGGGGGGGGTGGGTGTGTATGTGTGGAGGGGTGTGTGTGTGGGGGTGTGTGTGGATTTGTAGTACGGAGGGGTGGATGTGTGTGTGTGTGTGTGTGTGTGTGTGTGTGTGTGTGTGTGTGTGTGTGTGTGTGTGTGTGTGTGTGTGTGTGTGTGTGGGGGGGGGGGGGGGGGGTGGATGTGTGTGTGGGGGGGGGTGGATGGATATGTGTGTGTGTGTGGGGGGGGGGGGTGGATATGTGTGTGTGTGTGTGGGGGGGGGGGGGGTGGATATGTGTGTGTGTGTGTGTGGGTGGGGGGGTTGGGTTGTGTGTATGGAGGGGGGGGGCAGATGTGTGTGTGTGTGTGTATGTGTGGAGGTGGGGGGGGGTGTGTGTGTGTGTGTGTGTGTATGTGTGGAGGGTGTTTGTGTGCGGGGAGGGGTGTTTGTGTGTGGGTGTGGGGGGGGGGGTGGATATGTGTGTACGTGGGGGGAGGGGTTGTGTGAAGGAGGGGGGGTTGTGTGTGTGTGTGTGTGTGTGTGTGTGTGTGTGTGTGTGTGTGTGTGTGTGTGTGTGTGTGTGTGTGTGTGTATTTGTGGAGGGGTGTGTGTGTGTGTGAGTGTGTGTGAAGGGGCGGTGTTTGTGTGTGTGTGTTTATCAGGGTTGTATCCAAGGGGGTTGTGTCAAAGCATGTCCAATGAAAGTGGGGTTGTATCAAAAGTGGGGTTGTATGAAAAGTGGGGTTGTATCAAAAGTGGGTGCGAGTAAACCGGTCATCACTGCCAGCAGTTTTAAAGTGGCAGTTCTAGTTATTATTATTATTACAAATCAGTTCTGGCCCCGCCAGGTCTTAATCAATAAATACATGGTCCGGCTCCATCACACGGACCCCCAATAACTATACCCCCTGTTGCACTGCACAACCGCCCTTGTGCTGCACCACTCCAAATTCATCCCCCTGTTGCACTGCACAACCACCCTCGTGCTGCACCACCTCCAGGCCAGCAGGTGGGAAACAGCCTCCATTTACCTCCATTTACTTGTTGTGTCTTTGGGTGCACAGCTGCTCTGACATTTTTTTTGTTTGTTTATTTTTTTTACATCCTGATAGGAGGTGCATCATGCTTTCTGTTTCTACCTTGCAGAACCTACACCTGTCCAAATGACTCAGTCCCACCATCTTCTTAAAGCCATTGGTGTAGTGATCTTTGTATTGGGCTTTAATAATGATTCATTCTCCATCACAGTTGAGCTGACCTCTTAGCCATTCCAGTGATCCTTCTTTGTCTATTGCCAATCTGTCCAACTTTTTTTTTTTCCTGCTCTTTTGTCTTTCTCCCAGTTATCACTATATATATGCATGCTGATATTTCATCTTGTGTTTTTCTTTAGTCTTTTTGCAATGGTTGGGACTGTATCTGTTGCTATTTCGGGTTGGTGTGTGACATCTTCTAATCACACCTGTTTTTGGAGGTTTTTTGCAAGGTGACTGAGTGATACCTTTTCTGGTTTGTTGTCTTCATGCTTGTACACAAATTGTATTCGGTAGTCTGTTGAGCTTTTCACATACTCTGGTAATCCGACAGTTGTCACTATGTGCACTTGAATTCAATCAGGCTGCCACCTCCTTTCCTCGGCAGGTACATTCTTGGGACTAGTGAGGTACCCGTGCAACGCACGGGTGGGATGCCAGGAACAAACAGACAATGCAGAAACGGCGCATGCTAAAGCATGAAACCAATAAATTCCACATTCCTGTAGCACCTTCAGTCACACGTCAGACATGGACAGCAAGTTCCTGAAGGACTTCCATGAAAAACGTACCTGTTCACAAACAAACGGGTACGTTTGTTCCATATCCTACCCAGTCAATTGCGAATCTGCATATGGCGATCCGCCAATTTCACATTTAGAAAGTAGAAACCGTCACGGCATTTTGTCATTCGCTTGAACTCGATATCTCTTTTTTCATTCCAAACAGCATAACTCCAATCACAAATTAAATAGCATTAATATAAAAAAAATTAACTTTTAACAACATTCGTGACATAAACAAATATTTAAATCCTGATGTGAAGTTCCGTATAGTTGGGTGAATACAATTACGAATTCAAAATCGTAAATGTATTCACTCAATTCCAATCAGCAATTGATACTTTAACAAAATACTGTTTTAAATGACGGTTTTATTGGGATATTATTAAACCAGCTCATTGCCGTAATCTGTCCACTTACGGATTCGCGAAAGGTTCGTAATTCATCAGGATTTTCCTCAATTCCGCAATGAAATGTTCATGAAATACTGTTCAGCCGTTTTTAATTTTCATGTCATGTTCTTTTGGTGAATTATCATAGGATTTTACTGCAGGGGTTCCAGGAAATCGTTGTGATCGGTGCAGCCGTGTTTGCGGTACCTCGGACAATAACGTTATGCGGGAGTCCAAACCTGAAATTGGAAAAACAATATAGCCTATTTTACTCCAGGGGGTCCCAGGATTACCCACCCAAAATATCGTTGCGATCGGTTCAGCCGTTTTTGCGGTACCTGGGAACAGACGGACAGACATTTGGTGAATTATAGTAAGATGCAGTTTTTTTTTTGTTTTGTTTTTGGGGGGGGATAGTGAGGAGTTTCCTGGTTTTGATATCTAGTTTTTTGATATCCTTTTGTGGCCAGTTTACTATTCCGCAGGCGTACTGGAACATTTGGTGTACTGCTAGTTGGTTTATGGCTGATTTTGTTCCTTGGGATGACATAAGTTTTCAGGATCAGCCTCGTTCTACGCAGGTATTCTTTGGGAATTGTTTCATGCATTTTTTATGACAAATTTGATGGTCCTGTTCTACTCCAAGGTATTTGTAATATGTTTCGTTGTCTAGCTGCTGTATTGTTGTATCTAGGTGGATTGTTTATTCGTTTATTAATTTTGTTCGTTTTTTTCTTTTTGGTCTACATTGCACAAATGTGCACTTGACGCACTTATCTTGGCCAAATTCCATTTGGATGTGGTCAGAGAACCGTTTCACTAATTTCAGTTGTTCTGACAATTTTTAGTCGTTCGGTACAGAGTGCTCTGTCAAAAGCTTTTTTTATAGTCTATCCATGATGTGGACAATTTGGTTCTTCTCGTATTGCAACTTTTGAGTATGGCCTTGTTTGGTAATAGGTTGTCTATTGTTCTGTAACATCCTAATCTTGCATCCTTTCTGTTCTGTCTCCATGCCTCCTTGTTGTGTTGGGTGTTGGTACATTGTTTCTGTGATGATTCTTGTTAAAAGTTTGGATGTTGTTGGTAAACAGGTTATTGGCCGGTATTTGTGGGGAAATTGGGTCTCTTCAGATTTTGGGTTAAGCAAGTGAGCCATTCATCCATTTCCTGATCTCCTTGGATAAGGCCCACAGAATCTTGTTTCTCACAGTCTGAGAGTCCTTTAGGTGCTTTTTTGCACACTCCAAGCGGGCTTTCATGTGTCTTTCACTGCGGAGAGACTTCTCTCTGGCCACTCTGCCATAAAGCCCAGATCGCTGGAGTGTTGCAGTTTTGGTTGTCCTTCTGGAAGGGTCTCCCATCTCCACACAGGATCTCTGGAGCTCAGCCAGAGTGACCATCGGGATCTTGGTCACCTCTATTACCAAGGCCATTCTCCCCCGATTGCTCAGTTTGGCCGGGCGGCCAGCTCTAGGAAGAGTCCAGGTTGTTCCAAACTTTTTCCATTTAAGAATTATGGAGGCCACTGTGCTCTTGGGAACCTTCAATGCAGCAGAATTATTTTTTGTAGGCTTCCCCAGATCTGTGCCTCAACACAATCCTGTCTCTGAGCTCTGCAGGCAGTTCTTTTGACCTCATGGCTTGGTTTTTGCTCTGATATGCATTGTCAGCTGTGAGACCTTATATAGACAGGTGTGTGCCTTTCCAACTCATGTCCAATCAATTCAATTTACCACAGGTGGACTCCAATCAAGGTGTAGAAACATGTCAAAGATGATCAAGAGAAATGGGAGGCACCTGAGCTAAATTTAAAGTGTCATAGCAAAGGGTCTGAATACTTGTGTCAATGTGATATTTCAGTTTTTTATTTTGAATAAATTTGCAAAATTTTCCAAAATCCTGTTTTCTCTTTGTCATTATGGGGTATTGAGTGTAGATTGATGAGGGAAAAAATGAATTTAAACGATTTCAGCATAAGGCTGC
Organism: Myxine glutinosa; assembly: GCF_964187855.1. Lineage (NCBI taxonomy): Eukaryota > Metazoa > Chordata > Myxini > Myxiniformes > Myxinidae > Myxine > Myxine glutinosa. The sequence goes on along the minus strand of NC_136262.1, from coordinate 55,419,185 downwards.
AACATAACAAAATGTGAAAAAGTGAAGGGGTCTGAATACTTTCTGAATGCACTGTATGTGGTGAGGAGCTCAGATGTGCCAAGGAAGGACTTCACACGATGGAGGATGCCCAGTCGGCGACTGGCTTTGGAGGCCAGATTTGAAATGTGGTTTTCCCAGGAAAGATCATGGCAGATAATGAGACCCAAAAGCTTGAGTGACAGAACTTCTTGGAGAGGATTGTTCAGAAAGTAGATGGGAGGGTTGTCCAGTCGGTCTTTTCGGAGAGACAGAACTTCTTGGCGAGGATTGTTCAGAAAGTAGATGGGAGGGTTGTCCAGTCTGTCTTTTCAGAGAGACATAGTTTGAGTGTGAGATTTGTCAGGATTGAAAGACATGTTCCACATGTTTGACCAGTCTGTGATTTTGTCCAGGTCTGCAGAGATTGAGGAGGCTGCAGACTGCTGATCTGAGGGGTGAGGAATGGAGCAGCAGAGAGTGGAGTCATCAGCAAAGAGATAGTGAGGATTTTCAAGAGAGTCAGATAGATCATTGAAGACCAGAAAAAGCACAGGGCCCAGAACACTGCCTTGGGCAACTCCAGCCTGAACAGGAAGGGGGAGATGAGACAAACCCATTCAGGGCCACATGTTGACTACGACTAGAGAGGAAGTCATTAAGCCATTCGTAGAGATTTCCATGGATACCATAGGAGAAGAGTTTGGTGAGCAGAGCGGGGTGCCAGACCGTAAAAGGCACGTGATATGTCAAGGGAGACAGCTCTAATTTCCTGTTTGGCATTGAGGACCTCCATCCATTGTTGAGACAGCAGAAACAGCATGTCCAGAGTCGAGTGACCTGTTCTGAAACCAAATTGATGATCAGAGATCAAGCCATTGGTGAAGAGGAAAGATTTGATATCCGAAGCAATGATGGATTCCTTGACTTTGCTGATAAATTGGGAGAAGGCTGATTGGTCTGTAGTTGCAAGGATCAGTTTTTGCACCTTTTTGTATAAAGCAGTGATGTTGGCTGATTTCCAAGCTGACGGCAGATGAACTTGAGCAAAAGAGAGGGTGAAGAGATCAGAGCGAGGGAGTGAAAGAGCGGCCGAGCAGGATTTTAGGACCCGTGGGCTGATGCCGTCTGGTCCAGTTGCAGAATCAGAGTCGAGGATTGACAGAAACGTCTCCTGCTTGTCAGGAGAAAAGGACACATCGTCCAAGAGCAGCTGGGTACGACTGGGTACAGTGGGTACAGAGAGGGATGGGTTTGGAACACAAGATTTAGAGGCAAACACAGAGTTGAGGCATTCAGCTTTTTCACATGTGTAGTCAGCTGTGTAGCCATTTGAGGTAAGGGAGGGGATGTAGGGGGAAGAAACATCAGAAACAGTATTAAAAATAAATGCAGTGATGTCGGCGGATTTCCATGCAGATGGAAGTTGTCCTGGAGCAAATGATATGGAGAAAAGGGCAGAGGGAGGATGTGCAAGAGCAGCAGAGCTGGCTTTTAGCGCACATGAGCTAATGCCGTACCGGTATGGTAGCAGAGTTGGAGTCTAGTGTGGAAAGAACCTTCTCCACCTTTTCAAGTGCAAAAGACTGTGTCCAGGAGCAGTTGGGTATATCGGGGAAGGATGGGTATCGAGAGTGAGGGGTTGGGGACACAATACTTGGAAGCGCACACAGAATTGAGTCAGAGTCGAGGGTTTACGTTTGTATTCCACTGATAGGCTGGATCTGCATCCGGACCTTCTCCAAAATCTAATAAGTTTAATTGTTATCACATACCCAATTCATCCACCAAGTTTTGTCATAGGTCACAACTTTTTGAAATATCGTGCTAGGTATTGTTTTTGTCCCCCATCTATCTCTTAATGCTGAAGAATCACTATAATAATTTTCAGATTCGGATATTCACCAAAATTGAATCAATTCGTCCTTGTCAAACACCCAACCTGCCCACCAAGTTTCGTTCAAATTAGTCCATAATTCTGAGATATCATGCTATACTGCATATCGTTTTGGCCCAATCTCTCAATTAGTCTGGCATCCGAGGCCTGGAAATGTGTAAAAAAAGTGATTTTGAAGTGACACCCCTGCTATAAAATGTTTGACCCCTAGATAATGTCTGTGGGGGTGTTAGCCACCAGAAAAGTGACTTTAGCAAGGTAGTTTGGATTGCGCGAATTCTGTAAGGACGTTTTTTAACTTGGGGCGTCAACTGTAAAAAAGCAAGAAATTTAGGGGTAGGGGAAATTCAATTGACCATATATCCCATAATACAGGGGTGAGTGCAGGGGAATTAGTAATACAGGGGAATTAGCTGAAACAAATGTAGCATAATAATCCCTAGCACCACACAAAAGATGAAAAGCATCAACCACCACAGTAAACCATCACTATTACGATCAATATAGGCCAGAAACAGTAGAGGGATGCAAAGAACATATTGTGACATATACATATGTGATTTATTTGATAAAGGAGCTAAATTTTCAGCTTAACCCACTTTCCGTGACCTTTTGACCTCTGCTGACCTCATGGATGGTCCAATCACGTTGAATCATGTTTCATATAAAAGCCAAATTTATAACAAAAAGAATGAGTGGTAATTTGTTGCACTCACCCCTGTATTATGGGATATATGGTCAATTGAATTTCCCCTACCCCTAAATTTCTTGCTTTTTTACAGTTGACGCCCCAAGTTAAAAAATGTCCCTACAGAATTCGCGCAATCCAAACTACCTTGCTAAAGTCACTTTTCTGGTGGCTAACACCCCCAAAGACATGATCTAGCGGTCAAACATTTTATAGCAGGGGTGTCACTTCAAAATCAAATTTTGGGGTCTCGGATCCCAGACTAAATTGTGAAGAATCACTTATCAATTATAGTATCTGGATCCAGATTTTCACCAAAATTTAATGAATCTGTCCTTGCGACACACCCACCCTGTTCACTGAATTGCGTCCGAATCTGTCCACTACCTTCTCATAGACAGACAAACAGGCAGAGGAGGATGAAAGCATAACCTCTGTCCACCTTCGGTGGTGGAGGTAGGAAAGGGTGGAAAGGTGGTGAGGTTGAGGGTGGTGGGAACACATCAACAGCAGGGTAGAGGGATAAAATAGAAGAACACTTTGAGGAATAATGGAGATGTGGAAGAATGAGAGGACATGGGAAGTTAACAGGATGTATATCGGTGCAAACTCTCAATCACAGAAGTGGAAGGTAGAACTGGGGAAGAAACAGAAATACAACATGCATTTTAAGGCCATTTTCCCTGCTAGAGCGGGGGTTAGCCTTGCAGTCCCCATGACAATCTTCTCCATTTTGCCCTATTTTCTGCATCTCTCCTTGTTAACCCCCTTGCCCGCATTTCTTCTTCGACCATCTTTAGCCAAGGCTTTCTCGGTCTTCCCCGTCCTCTACTTCCTTCCACATTCATTTCCATCACTCTTCTCAACCAGTCACTTTCATCCTTCCTCAACACATGACCAAACCATCTCAACCTGTTCCTCTTCACAGCATCAATCACAGGCTCTATTCCCATCATCTTTCGCAATTCATCATTTGTCTTCCTCTCTCTCAACGATACTCCACACATCCACCGAACCATTCGCATTTCCGCCCTTTCCAGCCTTCGTTGCTGCTCTACGTTCATTACCCATGTCTCGCTCCCATAAATCATAACACTTCTCACACATGCAGAATACACCTTTCCCTTCAGCTTCAACGACACTCCCCTCCTCATCAGCACGCCACTCAGTTCCCGAAACTTCTTCCATACACATCTCACTCAAGCAACCGTTGCCGAGTCTGATCCACCTTCTCCATTCAGCATGTCTCCGAGGTAGCAAAATGTTTTCACACCTTCCAGCTTCACGCCGTCTCCAAGATCCAACTCAACATTTCCTCCATCTGCAGCTCCCTCTGTGCACACCTTACATTTGAATGTAGCTGCCACACTGGTTAATGACCCTCTCAGGCCACTACATTTTTGATGAACCCACTCAGCGCACATTGTACATTGAATGGAGTTCACTGTGACACCCTTCCTGCATACAGCACATGGCCACTTCCCAGTTCTTTCCACCTCACCACATGCTTTACCACTTGCCATCACCTTCGTCTTTCCGATATTCACCTTCAGACCTTTTGTCTAAATACATTCCCTCCACTTGTTCGTCTTTTCCTTCAGTCCATCCATACTTTCCGCAATCAACGCCAAATCATCTGCATACAACAACTCCCACAGTAAACCCTCCTTTACGTTCTGAGCCAGCACCTCCATCACAGCTACAAATAGTAGTGGACTTAGTACCGACCCCTGATGCACTCCCACCTTAATAATAATAATAATAATTCATTTATTTTGTATAGCGCTTTTCCAGAAGCCCAAAGGCGCTTTGACAGAGTGGAAAACATAATGCATAACAATACATGAAAACAACAATTGCAAAAAGACAAGAATCAAGAAAACAAACAGCAGCGATATACGGCATATATATAAGACAAGAATCAAAAAGACAAGACAAGAATCAATAGGGAAATATTTAAAGCAAAAGGAGGGAGAAGGAGAAGAGATAGTCAGGGGTTAAATGCTGTGGGTTGAATGTTGAATGCAGCGTTGAACAGGTGGGTCTTTAGTGATGTTTTGAATGTGGTGAGTGAGGAGGAGTCTCTGATGGTGTGAGGTAGTGAGTTCCAGAGGGTGGGAGCAGCGATGGAGAAGGCCCTGTCCCCCCAGGATCTGAATTTGGTCCGGATGGAGGGGGTCAGGAGGTTGGTACCAGCAGAGCGGAGGTTGCGGGTGGGAGTGTGTCTGGAGAGGAGGTCAGCCAGGTAGGATGGGGCCAGGTTATGGAGGGCTTTGTATGTCAAGAGGAGGATTTTGTACTGGATTCTCTGGGGGATGGGGAGCCAGTGAAGCTTGTAAAGGACGGGGGTGATGTGGTCACGGGTCCGGGAATGAGTGAGTAGACGGGCAGCGGAGTTCTGAATGTATTGGAGTTTATTGGTGATTTTTGAGGGTGAACCATAGAGGAGGCTATTGCAGTAGTCCAGACGGGAGGTGATGAAGGCGTGGATGAGGGTTTCTGCAGCCGTGGAGGAGAGGGATGAGCGGAGACGGGCAATGTTTTTCAGGTGAAAGAAGGCTGACTTTGTGATCTGTTTAGTGTATTTGTCGAAGGAAAGGGTTTGGTCAAAGATGACGCCAAGATTCCGGATGTGAGGGGAGGTGGATACTGGGATACCGTCGATGTTGAGGGCAAAGTTATGGGTGGATTTTGTGAGCGTTTTTGGGCCAATGATGATTATTTCAGATTTATCACAGTTAAGCTTGAGGAAGTTGATTTGAAGCCAGGATTTTATTTCAGTGATGCAGTTTGTCAGGATAGAGTGGGTGTCGGTGGAGACGGACTTGGTGGAGATGAAAAGCTGGATGTCATCGGCGAAGCAGTGGAATTGGAGACCATGACGGCGGATTAAGTGACCGAGCGGGGACAGGTAAAGGATGAAGAGGAGGGGGCCAAGAACTGAACCTTGGGGGACACCTTGGGGGAGGGGAGCAGTGGGGGATTTGCAGTTATTGATGGAGATGAACTGGCATCTGTCAGAGAGGTATGATTTAATCCAAGAGAGGGCAGTGCCGGTGACGTTAAAGGTGGATTCAAGTCGGGTGAGGAGGATAGTGTGATCGATGGTGTCAAAGGCAGCGCTGAGGTCGAGGAGGACGAGAATGTTGAGGTTGCCAGCGTCAGAGGAGAGGAGAAGGTCGTTGGTGATTTTGAGGAGAGCAGTTTCAGTACTGTGGTTGGAGCGGAATCCGGATTGGAATGTTTCATACAAGTTATTGGCAGAGAGATGATGTTTGAGTTGAGTGGCTACAGCGCGTTCCAAAACTTTTGACAGAAAGGGTAGGTTGGAGATGGGTCTGAAGTTGTTTAGGGTGTCAGGGTTTAGACCAGGTTTTTTTTAGAATGGGGGTAACAGCAGCAATTTTGAGGGAAGGTGGGACGATGCCTGTAGACAGGGAGGAGTTTATTGTTGCAATGATAAGTGGAGAGAGAGCAGGGAGGGAGGCTTTGACAAAGCTGGAGGGGATGGGGTCAAGAGTGCAGGTGGCAGTTTTCATTCCTATGAGGAGTTCAGAGAGGTCAGTAGGAGAGATTGGGGAGAACCGAGACAGGGGATGGCAGGATAAGGGGGGGCAGGTGGTTGGAGGGGGAGCGGGTGCGGCGGTGGTCAAGCTGTTGTAGATGTTGTCAATTTTGCGTTGGAAGAAAGAGAGGAAGGAGATGCAGTTGTCTACTGTGAATGACTGGGTGGTGGTGTTCAGGGGGCGGAGGAGTTTGTTTATTGTCGAGAAGAGTGCTTTTGGGTTTCCGGAGCCAGAGTGGATAATTTGAGAGTAGTAGGCAGAGCGGGCGCGGGAGAGGGCATCTTTGTAGTGTTGTATGTGGTCCTTGTAGGCTTGGGAGTGAACTGTGAGACCCGTTTTATTGCGGAGTCTTTCAAGTTGGCGAGCACGAGTTTTCATCAGGTGGAGTTCAGGGGTAAACCAGGGAGCAGAATGGGTGAAAGAAACTGTTTTGGTTTTTACAGGCGCAAGCTGGTCAAGGCAGGAGGAGAGAGTGTGGTTGTAGTAGTCAGTGAGGTCGGAAGGGGTGTGGAGGTCAATGAAGGGAGAAGTGGACATTTTTTCAGAGAGGGTGGATGAGAATGAGGTAGGTGAAAGAGCGTTTAGCTTACGGAAGTTGATTGTGCGATAATGCCTTGGTGTTGGGGCGGGGATGTTGATGGTCAGAGTGATGGCTAAGTGGTCAGAGAGGGTGAGGTCGGAGCCATAGAGATGGTGCAAATTTAATCCAGTGGAGCAGACAAGGTCCAAAATGTGACCACGGATATGGGTAGGAAAGTCGACATGTTGAGTGAGGTTAAAGCAGGTGAGTAAATCAGTGAAGTCAGTGGTTATTGTGGAGTCAGTGGAGTCCATGTGGATATTGAAATCACCAAGGAGGAGGATTGAGGGGGAGAGGGAACATAGCTGGGTCAGAAAGTAGGAGAAGTCAGACAGGAATGATGGGTGTGGTTTGGGAGGGCGGTAGACGACAGCCATGACTGACTGCGTGTGACCAGAGAGTTTTAAAGCCAGGTGTTCAAATGATGGAGCAGATGAGATGGAGATGAGGTTGGTCTTGATGTCTTGACGGTGGATAACGGCAATTCCACCACCTCGGCCCTCCGAGCGTGGTTTATTGACGTAGGAATATCCATTGGGTGTGGTGAGGTTGAGTGTGTAGTAGTCCAGAGGTTGTTGCCAGGTTTCGGTGAGACAGAGAAAGTCCAGTTTGTTATCCAGGATGTATTCGTTCAGGATGAGGCATTTATTGTTGAGGGACCGGGTGTTGAACAGGGTGAGCTTGATGTTGTTTTGAACAGCAGGGATGAATTCAGGTGATTTAGCCAGGGTTCGTAGGCAAGAGGTGCGATCGTGTGGGTTGCTGTGACCAGGTGCGCTGGGACGAAGAGTGAGAGTGCGCTGAGCCGACCAGAGGACGGGGACGGAGTGACCCGATTGGAAATAAACAAACTTGCGACCGGAGCCACGGTGAATGTACCTGGGTCGTCGGAGGAGTCCATTAGATTTGATGGCAGAGATGCATGATGGGGTGGAGCGGGTATTGAGCAGAAGAAGCCTTGCGGCGGAGTACTTCAGAGCCATGCCAGGCAGGAGCGAAGGGACGAGTACGAGGCCAAGGTCGAGGAGGCAAAGCGGCAAACACAGCGGCAAACGCAGCGGCAAACGACTGCAGCCGCTAATCAAGACCACAGCGGCAAACAAGGCCAACAAGGCCACCGGCAAACAAGGCCACGGACACAAACAACGGGAGCGGGCCTTTCGAATTCCGTATTCCGTACCATCAAAAGCAGATTCCGTTATCCAGCCGGAGAACACGCGGCACGTGCGGGTGTGAAAAGGCAGGACAGGTGTGAGATGTCAGGTCAGAAAGGTAGAAGCAGATCCTGTACATCCATCCAGTCGGAGAAGCGGCGAATATGCAACGCCAGCGTCCTCTCGCAACCGAACCCGGAAGAAGTTGCGAACCCGGAAGTTCGCAACCGAACCCGAATATGCAACCCGCAACCGAACCTTCACGTCAAACTCACCACTGTTCCTGTCCTTCGTCCTTACAGCTGTGTGTGCTCTTTGGTACATTGCCATCACTACTTTGATCAACCATTCCTCCACTCCTAACTTCCTCAATGCCCATGTCAATACTTCGTGTGGAACCCTATTGAATGCTTTCTCCAGATCAACAATCCCAAGAAACAACTTCTTCCTCTTCTCCATGTACTTCTCCTGCAACTGCCTCACAATAAAGCGCGCGTCTGTCGTTCCTCTTCCTGGCATAAATCCAAACTGCATTTCGTCGATCTTCACCTTCTTCCTTATCCTCCTCTCCAACACCCTTTCCAATACCTTCATTCCATGCTCCAATAACTTTATCGCTCGGTACGAGCCACACTCCAGAGGTTCACCTTTCCCCTTGTATAGAGGGACGAGGGTACTCGGTTCCCAATCCACTGGAATGCGGCCTTCTTTCACCACCAGATTCCAGATCTCTGTCATTCTCTTCACACCCCAACTTCCTGCTGCCTTCAACATATCTCCCACAACTCCCGTCGGCCCTCCTGCTTTTCTCTTCTTCATTGCTTTTATCGCTTCCTCAACTTCCTTCTCAGTTATCTTCTCTGCCGGTCCTAAAACTGGGTTACTCTCTATGTTGCCATCCCATTCATTCTCTGTATTCAACAGCATTTCCATATATCTTTTCCATCTTCCTTTAATTCCATCTGGGTCCACAACGATTTGTCAGAAACGAACAAACAAACAAAAAAAACAGGAAGAAACAGAAATGGAACGAAAAAATAGTTCACATTGAAACCTTGCTGTTCAAATTAGATATTGATGTGTTTAAAATAAAGAATTGTCCTTTCCTTTCATTTTTCCATTTTAAAAATACTGGACCACAATATTTAGTTCCGGTGATGCACGTAAGGAAACAATAATTGGCATAGGGCATATGATGTGTTTACCTCACATATGAAATAATTCAAAGTGTTGAGTAAGTTGGCTAATTGTTTTACTGGAAATGTTGCCACAGAGTCGACTCGGCACACCTCACAAATGAAATTGTACTTGTGAGCAGCCTGATGTTACTGTAATCATTGTCGAAGTCTGCAGTGACGTGTCTGTCTTATTTATGATTTTATTTTCATGAAACGTTTGTTCAACTGCCTTTTCCCCTCCCAGGATTCGTAAAGTGTGGCAAAAACGAGCATGTGCTGTACGTAATGGCTACCTTACTATCGCTCATGGCACGGTGAGCTACTTTAAAGAAATCCCAGAATGCTGAGCATCCTGCTTCATTGTGCTGTGATGTGCAGGCCTTTACAGTGGTCTTTTTTTGAGCTTGTTAGATCAATTATTACTTCTGGCATACTAGTTCAAGTATGTTTAATTATGCTTCTTCTTCCTGGACAGGTGAAGGCAAGTGCAGCTCTTTTTGGTTTTGAGATTGTCGAGTAATGATTAAGATTCGAATTGTAACCCTCTTTGGACAGCTAGGTGCATACTGAGTACGAATCCACTGTACTGTGCAGGTAAACCGCTTACCAGCCAAGCTTAACCTGCTTACCTGCCAAGTCAAGGCCAACATGGAGGAGAAGAAGTGTTTTGATCTCATTTCGCGTAAGTAGCTGTACAACAGCTTGAAATTTTTTATGTTCTTTAACTATCCCTTATTGGTAGTAGAGCAAGGAGCAGCAAATGTTGAGTGGTTTCTGAATTTTTGCAAAGACACCATAAATATCAAGGGCTGAAAGTTTCAGGGGAGGCAAATCATATCTTTTATTTACCTTTTCATATGTAGAGGTTGCTCTTGTTTAATTTAAAAAAAACTTTTTCTCCCTTCCACAGCTTACTCCAAAAAAATTACAAAACATTTTTTTTTAATCATCATAGCTGTGCTTTGCTGTTTGGGATGGTGGCAATTCTTTTTCACTTGCCATAAATATAGGGGTTGTCCCAAAAAGTGGTCACATTTGCATGCATTGCAAGGATATTTGGAGGCAATGGAGAAAAATTGATATATGGGATGTGAACTTAGGTTCCCCATATCATGAGCCAGGGTTCACATAGGAGCACCAACAGACCAACCAAAGGTATGCTCATTGTCTGTCATCATAATCGTTTTACGGCCGTTTCCATGCTTGCATGTGCAAGTCTGTGGCCTGACAGACATGTGAACAAAGTCTTTTTGTTTTTTTTGCAAAACTTTAAAACTTTTTTTACATTGTCATTTTGGAGTAAATAAACCTTGCAATAGAAGCATCACTGTTTTTTCGGTCATCTCATCTCGATTCTGAGATGAACTTGTAAAATGGGTCGTGATGTCTGGATGTCTGTCCATCATTCCATCTTGACTTTTTTGCTACTCTCCCGTGTCACCCAGCTGATTGTTCTGAAACTTGACATTTTCCATTTTGGATCATGGGGGCTCTTGGGAATGGGGAGTGGGGGATGAGGGGGGCACATCCTAAACTTCGGATCCCTACTCGTCCGTTATTTGGATACAGAAGGAAACTCAAAGGAAGGAAAATTTGAAGGAAGAGGGATTTGGGTGGGTTTTTCTGTATCAAAAACACCACGTGTCCAGAGGGACGGCCTTGATCTCATGTCTGACATTGAGGACCTCCATCCATTGTTGGGAGAGTAGAAGCAGCATGTCCAAAGTGGAGTGACCTGGTCTGAAACTAAATTGGTGATCTGAGATGAAGTTGTTGGAGAAAAGGAAGGATTTCATATCAACTGTGATGATGGATTACATGACCTTTCTGATAATTGGAAGTAAGCTGATAGGTCTATAGTTGAGGGGATCAGTTTTTGCACCTTTTTATATGGTGCAGTGATGTTGGTGGATTTCCAACCATATGTAAGATGACTGAGTGCAAATGACAGGATGAAAATGGCAGAGAGAGGATGTGTAATAGCAGCATAGTAGGTTTTTAGGACGCGTTAGCTGATGCTGTTTGGTCAAGTTGCAGAGTCACTTGAGGATTGCGAGAAACTTCCCCACCTTCTCAGAATCAAAAGACAGTCCAGGAGCATTTGAATATGACAGGAAAGGATGGTTACCGAGTGTGAAGGTTTGGGGACAAGATTTGGAAGCAAATGTATAATTGAGACATTCGGCCTTCTCACGAGCAGACTCGGTTGTGGTGCCAGTTGGAGAGAGGGAAGGGATGGAAGGGGAGCATACTCCAGAGAGACTTATCAAGGCTCAACAAGGTTTTAGAGGAGAGAGACCAGTTTGAAAGTTCATTTCTCGTTTGAAAGTTCATTTACAAACATGTTTATCCCTCTACCTCCATCCCTGATCTTTATAGAAGTTTCCTCTTGAAGGTCTTTTTGTGAACAATGAAGTTTGTGAACAATAAGTGTTTATACAGTGCCTATAGAAAGTCTACGCCCCCTTTCAAAATTTTCACCTTTCGTTGCCTTAAGGGTGTAGTACTGGTGAAAAATTGAGAAAACTACATAGGTACCGTTGAGAGGCCTATACACAAAAACAAAGTCAAGTTAATATCTAATTTTCAGTTTTTCTTGAAAGATATAATCTTGGCTTTAACTCAGACCAGTTTCAACGCTTCTTTGTCATATTACATGCATATAATTTGCATAAATTAGACCGTCAATAAAAAACAAGGAAAAACAAAGAACACATTTCTACTTCTATCTTCTATGTCACCTATCATTCTTTTCACACAAAACTTGGTACATGTATTATACATGTGTTACTCTACTACCTGATGAGAGGATTTTGTGAAATTATGTCAAATGTTCACTAATTAGCTAATTATGCCAATTACTAGATAAAACTTGGTTGTCCTTCAATAAATCCAAAATGGCTACTCCTATAAACAAAAGCCTTCATCATTTTAAAGGAAGTGATATTCGGAATATCCTGTCCAAATTTCAGCCCAAAAGAATGATGCAAATTAAAGTTAAAACAAATTTCTGCAAAATATTATATTTCTTGTAAATTGCGTGTAAAGATAACATTAGATATTTTAAAGGAAATACTGAATGAGTTTATACAATACGTATGAATCTAAACCGTAAAAACATAGTTTTTTAAAAAAGAGGCATATTGGAAAGTTCACCAGTACTACACCCTTAAGCCTGGAATTAGATTACATTAAATCAGGCTTTTTCCACCTTTATTTACACATCGTAACCCACAACCTCCAAGTGAAAAACAAATTCTACGAATTCCAGAAAATTTATTTAAGATACAAAACTAGACTATCTTGGTTGGATAAGTGTCTAGCCCTCCCCCCCTCCCCCACCCACCTGAGTTGATACTTGGCGGAAGCAACTTTGACAGCAATTTCAGCTGGAGTCTGTTGGGATAGACATCTACCAACTTTGCACACCTTGATTGGGCAATATTTTCCCATTCTTCTGCACAAACTGTTCAAACTCAGTCAAGTTGCATGGGGAGCGTTGATGGACAGAAATCTTCAAGTCGTGCCACAGATTTTTGATTGGATTTAGGTCGGGGCTCTGACTCGGCCACTCAAGGACATTTATCTTTTTGCTTCTTAGCCACTCCAGTGTAGCTTTGGCTGTGTGCTTTGGGTCATTGTCATGCTGAAACGTGCACTTCCGTCACAATTTCAGCTTTCTTGCAGAGGGTAGCAGGTTTCCTGTATAATTTTTCTGTATTTTACTCCATCCATTTTCCCTTCTATCCTGACAAGTGCCACAGTCCCTGCTGATGAGAAACATCCCCATAACATGATGTTGCCACCACCATGCTTCACAGTAGGGATGGTGTTCTTTGGGTGATGTGCTGTGTTGGGTTTGCTCCAAGAAACGTTTTGCATTGAGGCCAAAAAGTTCCATCTTGGTTTCATTTTGTCAGACCACAAAAGTTTTTGCCACATGGCTTCACAATCTCAAGTGGTTTTTTTGCATACCTCAAACGGGACTCGGGACTCGAGATGGGCTTTTTTGAGTAATGGCCTCCTTCTTGCCACACTACCATACAGTCCCGACCTGTGCAGTGTTTGCGATATTGTTGACACATGCACACAATGACCAGTGTTTGCCATAAAGGCCTGTAGCTCTTTCAATGTTGACATTTGCCTCTTGGTGGCCTCTCTGATCAGTCTCCTCCTTGCTTGGTCATCCAGTTTGGAGGGACGGCCTGATCTAGGCATGGTCTTGGTGGTACCATACGCCTTCCACTTCTTAATGATTGGCTTTACTGTGCTCCAAGGGATATTCATGGCCTTTGAATATTTTATTCCCATCCCCTGATCTGTGCCTTTCCACAACTTTATCCCGGAGATCTTTTGAAAGCTCCTTGATGCTCATGGTGGAGTCTTTGCTTTGAAATGCACTACCCAGCAGAGGAAACCTGAAGGAACAGCTGATTTTATTCTGAAATAATCAGAATCACTTCAATTTAAGACAGTTGGAGGCCAATTAACTTGGTGTATGATTTTGAAGGTGATTGGTTGCACCTGAGCTAACTTACAATTGCTATTATAAGGAGGGTGGACACTCATTCAACCAAAATAATCTAGTTTTGTATTTTTAATTAATTTGCTGAACTTTGTAGAAATTTTTTTCATTTGGAAATTGTGGGTTACGATGTGTAAATAATGGTGGGAAAAGTCTGTTTTATTGCAATTTGATTCCCGGCTACAAGGCAACAAAAGGTGAAAAATTTGAAAGGGGGTGTAGACTTTCTATCGACACTATAAGTGTGGTATTTTTCATTGTCAATTTACCAATCAGAACTTTCACATAATTTTGTCCCTCAAAACATCAGCTTTATGTCATATTTTCTTGCAGACAATCGTACATATCACTTCCAGGCAGATGATGAACAGGAATGCATTATGTGAGTCATCAATGCGATAAGGATGTATTTGTTTTCAGAAAACTTGCTTCTCTTGAATGTAAGAGGCCAGTAATATACATGGCCTGTTATTCTGATCTTTGGGTTGCTTTCTCCCATTTACTAATCTCTCCACCATTATCAGGTGGGTGTCTGTTCTGAGCAATAGCAAGGAAGAAGCTCTAAACAAAGCCTTTCGGGGAGAGCCTGGCGCTCCCAATGGGGAAGGCCTGCAAGATCTGACCAAGGAAATTACGGCTGAGGTCTTGCGAACCGAAGGCAACCAAATATGTTGCGACTGCAATCAGTCAGGTATACTTGTGGATTACACATGGTTTACAAGATTGTGTGGGGGTTGGGATGGCATGTTTCGTCTCGTGACTTCATGGTGTTACTCAAAATTATTGGGGGTGCGGGGCGATAAACTTGTGCTAGAAGGGTGAGGGGTGGGTGATTTGCACTTCCGATTGCTGCACATTTTGTGTGAGCTGTGAAATGAGTGGACTCGATCTTTCTTTATGTTGGCGGTCGATTTATGAAATGTGCATCCATTGGTCTGACAGCTGTTGGACTCCACCCACATTTGTGCTTGACTCCATCCAGCATGGCCATGGCACCCAGACAAAATAATATGGCTGCCATCTTGGTTTTTTGTGGTGGGCATAAGACATCAGGCGTGTAGGCTTCTGCTGACTATACACTGCCCAGGTTTGTTGCTTCAAATTTCCATTGGCTTAGCTTTGTTTGGGTCGAGTCTTGCTTACAACGAGGTATCCCAAAAAATCGAATGAATAAAAAAAATAAATTATTAGTCAGGTTTAGCTAAGCCAGTCAGCATGCATGGTGTGCGGCTCTTAATAAAATAGTGTTACGTAATTTTTGAATGACCCCATATTGGGGTTAAACAATCCGTGACCTTGTGACAAATCATCTTGTTCTGATATAACCGTGGGGAGTGTGACATGGATGAGAGGTGTCGAGTTGATCCTTTAATAGCACATTAAATGTGTTTCCAAATTGCGCTGTTCATATTTTAAGAGTCCTTTAATTTAAATGTGGCCCGTTGCCAGATTTTCTCCCAATTTGTGACCACAGTACAGTCATTCTTGTTCTTCCTTGATTACATTTACTGTTGCTTGTGTAATGTAAATGAAACAATTATTGGCGTTAAGACGATTGAAAATATCTCATTCTGAGAACTTTATGAATAGTCCTCCTTGGGTGTCTCTTCTCCACTACATGACCAAAAGTATGTGGACACCCCTTCTGATTCGTGGATTCGGCTGTTTCAGCCACACCCGTTGCTGACGGGTATATATAATCAAGCACACAGCCATGCAATCTCCATAGACAAACATTGGCAGTAGAATGGGCTGTACTGAAGAGCTCAGTGACTTTCAACCTGGCACCGTCATCGGATGCCACCCTTCCAACAAGCCAGTTCGTCAAATTTCTACCCTGATCAAGCTGGCCCAGTCAACTGGAAGTGCTGTTATTGTGAAGTGGAAATGTCTAGGAGCTACAACAGCTCAGCCACGAAGTGTTAGGCCACACAAGCTCACAGAACGGTACCGCCGAGTACTGAAGCATGTAGCGCGTAAAAATCGTCTCTCCTCGGTTGCAACACTCACTACCGAGTTCCAAACTGCCTCTGGAAGCAACATCAGCACAACAACTGTTCGTCGGGAGCTTCCTGAAATGGGTTTCCACGGCCGAGCAACCGCACACAAGGCTAAGATCACCATGTGCAATGCCAAGTGTCGGGTGGAGTGGTGTAAAGCTCACCACCATTGGACTCTGGAGCAGTGGAAACGCGTTCTCTGGAGTGATGAATCATGCTTCATCTGGCAGTCCGTCGGACGAATCTGGGTTTGGCGGATGCCAGGAGAACGCTACCTGCCCGAATGCATAGTGCCAACTGTAAAGGTTGGTGGAGGAGGAATAATAGTCGGGGCTGTTTTTCATGGTTCGGGCTTGGCCCTCTTAGTTCCAGTGAAGGGAAATCTTAACACTACAGCATACAATGACATTCTAGACGATTGTGTGCTTCAAACTTTGTGGCAACAGTTTGGGGAAGGCCCTTTCCTGTTTCAGCATGACAATGCCCCCGTGCACAAAGCGAAGTCCATACAGAAATGGTTTGTCGAGATCGGTGTGGAAGAACTTGACTGGCCTGCACAGGTCCCTGACCTCAACCCCATCGAACACCTTTGGGATGAATTGGAACGCCGACTGTGAGCCAGGCCTAATCATCCAACATCAGTGCCCAACCTCACTAATGCTCTTGTGGCTGAATGGAAGCAAATCCCCACAGCAATCTTCCAACGTCTTGTGGAAAGCTTTCCCAGAGGAGTGGAGGCTGTTACAGCAGCAAAGGGGGGGACCAACTCCATATTAATGCCCATGATTTTGGAATGAGATGTGTGATGTTCAGGTTTCCACATACTTTTGCTCATGTAGTGCAAGTATTTAGAGTAAGAAGGAGGGGCACATATGGACCAAATGATAGAAGGACGGGGAGGGGGAATCCGCCATATTTGGGTACCTAATAAATAGATGACCCCTGTGAAAGGATACACAAGTTATTGGTGTCTTTCTTCTGTAGTGTCAACTTGATAATACAAGAAAGGAAAGAAATAGGCACTTGTGTTTTGTTTCCCTTCTCTGTTTGTATGCTGCACACATTCCAACATAAAACATGAATACAACGAGAACTGCCACTTTATAACTGCTGGCGGTGATGACCGGTTTCTTCCACCTTCCCGCTTTCATACAACCCCGCTTTCACATTATTTTATTTTTTTCTCCATCAATTTATCCCGAGATGATGCTCAAGAAATGTCATCCTGATGAAACTAATGCCGACAGTTGTGACGGCCAGCTTAACGTCCATCAACCAATGCCGACAGACTGAACGGCCAGCTTAACGTCCATAAATTTATGCTGACAAACAGGACGGCCAGCTTGACGTCCACCAACTAATGCTTACAATAATTTGTATTCTGGCTGATTTTACTTGATCACTCAGCCTACACTTAGCCTGCAGCCAAATAAGCAAGAATTAAATTAAACAGGTGTTGTGGTTGAGGTTGTGCTTCTTGTTGTATTTCGTATACAACACATGAGCAGTTTCCCGTGAAGAACCTGTGAAGTTTCTGTAATGATGCATTATTTGTGGTCTACATCCTGCAATCTAGGGTTTGGAGTTTTATAAGCATTGTTTTTACGTTTTGCTTGTCCCATAGACCCGAGCTGGCTGGCTACAAACTTGGGCATTCTGATATGTATCGAGTGTTCTGGCATTCATCGTGAGATGGGAGTGCATTTTTCTCGTATCCAGTCGCTCAAGCTTGATAAAGTGGCAACTTCGGAGCTACTGGTACGGTCCTTCTTCTTCCACACGCATCCTCTCATTTTATTCTTCCTTTTTTATTAGCAAATTACCCGTCCTTACGGATGGGTTAATTCCCCCAATTTTATGATTTTTGACTTTTAATACAGGCTTCCACCAGGCAGCAATTTACAACACACATGTGCATTGAGAAAATCGGGGTCCTCCCTCCACTCAACGCCTACCCTACCCTGCCTGGGACTATTGATTTATTTTACCCCCTAAAAGCTCCCTGTGCACACGCCGAATACAGCCACCAGTTTTTCAATTCATCCTGTCTAGCGGTTCAGGAGTGCATACAAACAAAGTGCGAAATTTTTGTATGATTCCCACACTTCATAAAGCAGGGTGAATCGTGTGAAGAGTTTACTTGACAGCAACGCCCCTCGTGGAGAGAGCCTCCCAATTATAATGCATTAGCTGGAAACATTTCACAGATTTGAAGAAACAGAAAAAGTACTTACTGCTGCCATCTCGAGTGGCAAAACGCTGTGGTGTTTTTTTCCATTACATGATATCTGCAGATTACAAAAAACTCATGCTGGCCATGTCGGATTGATAGCTTAGTGGCAGATTGTTAGAGCAAATTGTGTGCAGTGCATGCTTGCCAATTGACTTCATGTCCGAAGTTTGGACAATTAATCACCCACGTTATAGACCACCTTCACTGTGTGTGATTGACCATGAAGAGGGTATTCTGAAAGGTGCCAAAATGCTTCAGGAAGGCCGACATATCTCGCTTCGAGAAACTGGGATACTTCATTGGTGATATCACGTTGAACAACTTCAACGTTGGCACAATCGTGGCCCTTGTATACAAACCGTACTTGAATAAGTATTTGACACTTCCACAGACATGCAAGCTTCCAAGTTGATGTGTGCGCAAAATTTCCAAGTTGAAGCCATGGATTGTAAGGCACTATGTACCTCCTGTCCAGTTGATGACCTGCAACTCTGATAACAGAACCATTATATCGTCTCCTGTAGCATGGGTAACCATCATGAGTTGTAACAATCTTCTCACAAAACATTTTTGAGTAACCCTTCAAACCCTTCGAACATTGTCCATATTGCAAACAAGACGCACCAAGCTTGAAAGCACCATATGGTCCATGAACCATACATAATTGAACAACATCAAACAAATGGCAGGGTGTGCGATCTCAGCACATACAAGGCATTCAATATCGGATGCATCACAAATTTTGCTTCACTGGTCAAGGACAATCAACATGTGAGCATGTGGGAGGCCTCGCTTTTGAAATCGAATAACGTGCATATAGGCTCCAGGAAGGCCGAGAACATGCCTATCTGTGACATCCTCGAGAAGATATTGCAAGAGTTGCTTGAACACTCGAGCCACAAGGTCTGGCCTGTCGTATGGTGCTGATTGAGCTTTAAGTTTTACATTTTCTCTGGAAAACTTGGATTGCATTTAAAAGTGAGAAAACATCAGGCTTTCCATATTTACAGACTATGGCCATTGCATCCTGATAATTTTGTTGCATAGCCCGAGGACTACCTGCACACGAAGATGGCAGAACAACAACATTCCCTGGTGGCAAATTTTGAGCAACACTTTGTTTCTGAACATGGTCCATTAAACCTTTGTAAAGGTCAATGCACAAGGATGCTTGGTTCTGATGCAAGTAATCCAGCCTGAATGCCTCCGTCTTGACAAATGCATTTACGAAGTACTGTTGGAATAGTTTGGAACCATCGTGAAGGGGAAAATTCCTTCCCAACAGCGAGATGATTTGAATAGAACTGAAGGTGGTTGATAAAAAGGTACAGCTCATTGTCCTTTTGCCGTTATTCTAGATTGTACCATCTTACCTGAGCAAATGATGGTGCTGTTCCTCTATTAAAATCACAACAACATGCAAAATGGTTCAAAATTTCATCTGTTTTCTTTTTAGTCTCATTATTTAACAAGCAGGGGACACAGGAGATATGTTCCAGTACCTCAGCTCAACAACTATGCCAAATTTCAAATTACGGTCATTGGGCAAAAACGACGACTTGTAGTTCAAGAAAACAGATTTTTGTGAATTTAAAGGTTTTTTTTTTTCGGGACTCCATCTTGGATTCCCCCATTTTCGACACTAAACTGCCACTTTGACATAGCCGGCTTGGTTTTTTTTTTTTTTGTCACCTGGAGATGCAATATGTTATGGAGAAAGAAAACAACATTGTGTTTTGCCCCTTAAAGTGGGAGCAAAAAGTTAAATTCTGGGTCCCAACTCATGGAATATATTGTTATGTAGAGAATTGTTGTTCCCCGCCCCTCCAACAAGGTCAGAGAAGGTCAGACATTAACATGAGCTCCGTCCTACCGACTGATCATTTGTCCATGTACTTTTTCATACGCGGTATTTAAAAAACGGTTGAACATTTAGTTTTCATATTGCAGATATATGTTCCTCACTACCTCTGAAATATGAAAGCAATATATGATATATATATATATATATATATATATATGTATATATATATATATGTATATATATATATATATATATATATATATATATATTGTTACAGACGTGGCTTGGATGTTATTTACCGAGCGGTTTTATGGTATGACCACGTCTGCACAAGTTACCCGATTGTGCCCGAACGTTGACTAGTCGCGCGATGCTGGCTCAATAAGAAAAAGAAGACACCCGGCTGGATTACAATAACACAATACGACACCAATGTTTCAATTCTCAAGACCTCCGGAGGAGATTATATTCGTACGGAAAGGTCAGATTACAGGGGCTAGAGGTATAATCACAGAAAGACAGGCACTTAGACACACTCCTATATTAACCCCGGACAGACGACAGACAAACGGGACAACGGCTGACTCACACGGGGGTTGATGACAGGAAAGCGGGTATCAATGGCTCCAGGTCCTCCTGGGCTCGGGGCAGGGTACAGTACGGTCCGGTCCGGTCCAAAGATGCGGGGAGGTATCGTCGCGCTGGGGGTGGCGGTGGCTTCTCTCTCCAAGCTGAGGCGCATCTCACGTCACATCCGGCGCGGGGCCGCGTATATCCGGCGGGGAGTGACACGCCCTCGGCTCGTTAGCTCCGCCCCAGATGGAATCGGCACGTTGCTTCTCATTGGGTGCGTGGGGGGGTTACTGGCTCCGCCCCTGACGAGGAGCTGACAGCCAGCCCCTTCGGGGTAACGCCGTGGAGCGCATGGTCATGGCGGGTAACCGAGCCGGTGTGAGGACGCACACTCCCCGCCCCTCTGTTGTTGTAGTCGTAGTTGTAGTTGTAGTTGTAGTTGTAGTTGTAGTTGTAATTGTTGTTTGGGGAAGAAGATGGGAGGAGGTATGGGAAAGGTCCTAAACTCACTACTGATGCCATATAATCACATTCTGGTGCAACGAAGAGTCATAATTAATGGAAACGAGGCCTTAACTGACATAGATTAAGAATAACTAGGAAGATGTCCGAAAGTTGTCTACGTGTGGTGCGGTGGACCTGGGCACGACATTTAATGGGGGAATAAGGGGAAGGTCGGCTCTACTGATTGTTATTTACATGCAATGGGACTAGGGAATGGGGGATTGGGGAAAGTTGGGGAGTATTGGAGAAAATAGGGGAATATTTACAAGCGGATATGGAGGCCAAATTCCATATTCGCAACATTGCACCCTTCTCTACCCTCGGGGCGTCCCGACCCGATAAATTTTTACCTACTTTAGTGTGGCACGCAATGTAGTTCCCTCTACTATTAACTCTACCCTGAGTGCGACAGTTTTACAGATATTCACAAATGAGTAAATATGTCCCCCTGCGACGTTGCACCCTTCTCCTCACAGAAACACACCCACAGGATAACCGAATCCGGAAAGAATCCTCAAACTAAACATACAGCCGGTAGGGAGCATTATTTACAAGACTACGCTGCTATTTACACTACGATCCAGGACCTGTTTTTGGAGGAACACATGCAGATGTTATGCATAGAGAGAGCGCGCTTGCCAACATCGATACACCAACCCACGAGTGCTCTATGGCCGACGGCCTTTAATAACGTGCAGAGCACCCTTCCCGAGCATCAACAGCACCACCCCACCACCAATCGGTGCAGTCACCATTGTTCATTGGAATAAAAATAAATTCGACAACCCCTAACCCTGCAGGTGTCTCTTGCTCTTCTTGTGGTGCACTTGGTGGTGTTAACTATTAGCGGTTCACCTGTATGGCATAGGTGCCACGTTGATCCATAGGTCCATCCCCGGGTGGTGCTTGGCCGCAAACGAACTGCGGTCCATTGTGGGTGGCCACAAACATTGCGGTCCATATGGTGTATCGATCCCGGCAGCAAACAGCGAAAGTGCAGGCCCACAACTGCGCAGCCAGCACCTCTCTCTCCTCTCTCTCTACCCCAAAGCCAGATCCTCGGAGGTGGGAGACAAAAGAAGAAACAAGTGAGTAAGGTGGTAAGGGCGCAAAAGTGCACGCAATACAAGGTGATGCACACTGGGGGCACATGGGAACCAGGTGAGACAGGTACGTTCCTACCGTACGCTCCCCCCCCCCCCCCACCAGGTAACCTACATGGCCCCTCCCTTACCCCTTACTGCATCCACAAAACACAACACTACCCATAAACATCTACTTTACAAATCAACAAACATCCCTACTGTCTTCCCCGTTCCTCCCATAAACCAAATTCGTCTTCTCTCCCTCCTAACCAATCAAATTTGCCATTTTCAACTCTCATCAAAATTTGCCATTTTCAACTCAACATCAAAATTTGCCATTACCAATTCATCATCAGTCCCTCCTAGGGAGGGAGAGATGGAATCACCCCAATGTCTCATCCACGTCGTGATGCGTCTCACAAATCCACAGCAATCTCATTTCCTGCTACAAACCAAGAAAACACAGGTGTGGAGTCATCATCATCACCACAGGTAAGTGGCTGCGTATGGTGCGACAGGTTCATCAATCCTAACTATTTCCTAAATGACTTTAACAACTTTACACTACCCGGGGTCTTTCTCCGGCCAAACCATTGGCCCTCTTACACTATGGGTTCTAAAAACCAATTCCCATTGGCCAAACTGTGGTGCTTTTCAATTTGGGGTCTCACTCCCCCGATTCATCTCCCGGTGCCCTCGCACAATTTCTGGGCTGCGGCGTGTACCTCTCCCAGTGGGTCTTCCCACCTGCACACCTCCACCACTGCAGTTGCCTCCGAGCTTACCTGCTCCTTACCCTAACCTAACTACCTGGGGAAGGCCCTCTGGCTCTCTCCCCACTCGGTGCCCTCTCTGGCACTGGGCTACCCGGGTCCATCCTCCGGATCCTCGGGCCCCATCCACAACTCTACCGGCTCCCAGAGCCCACCTGCGGCCTCACCTGGCCGACATCCTCACAGTGGTGGAGTGCCCAACCAACTACACACACTAACAGGCTACACGCCCAGCCATTTCCACAACACTAATGCACCCATCCACAACACCATTCTGCAACCGCACCACAAATGCCAATATCCAACCACAATTTACCTGCACCCTCTACCTAACACTTACACTACCCGCCCCGGGTACTCGTGAAAGGGGTCCACTCTTCCCCCATCCACACCTTCGCACCATGCACACCACTCCGTACCACTCACTCCAACTCTCTCCACACACCTGTACCTGCACACCTGTGCTCTCACACCTGGTGCCACCTGCACCCTTCTCTCCCCAAGCGCATTCGCGCTGATCCACACACTCACTACTCATACACTGCTCCACACACCTGTCCAGTTGCACACCTGTGCAATCACACCTGTTCAATTCTCACAAACACGGCATCATCTCATCTAACTACTCCCTTCTGAAACTTGCGCTTCCCAGTCGTCCCTTTAAACTATTGCGCTCCCACGTCATTATCATCCATACTAATCTACCTGCGTCCCCACTACAGGTATCAGTCACTAACTAAACTTAACGTTACCTAAGGTCATCTTCTCTAGATCCCTACAATATAACCTAACCCACCCGGGCTAGTTTTCACTGCCATACACCCCATAAACTATTGCTCCTTTGCCCCCCCTGTGAGGGATGGTGGATTTGCCATCCCACCACATCGGGGGTCTCTCACTACCAATTTTGCACATCAAATTTCAACAAATTAAAAATTTGCCAATCACTACCCATCATCTGCCAATCACTACTGCCAATCCCTTGCCAATCATCAAATTTTGTTTTTCTCCAATTTTGGGTCCAAAACACTAACCTCATCACCCAGTCTACTCACTAATACCTCTCGGTGCGCCAATCCCTGTCCAAAGCCCGGCTTCGTAAAGCCAAGCAATGGATGCTGGTTGTTTTGTGCCAGCGGCTGGATGCGTCCGGCACTCGGTGCAGGGACGGGGGCTTACCCGTGCCGAGATCCCACGCACCACCTCGGCGTGGAGCCATCCAATGCCCCGATCTAGACCTGCCGGCACGTCTCACCAAAAAGTGGTCGCCATGACGACCCTTCCTATCGGGCTGCCCGCTCCGCCTAGTGGAGCACGGACGCGGCCGTTCAAAGCGAGGCCCAGCACGCACCGAGGGCCCGATTCGGCTATAAGTCGTTCTAAACTCTACCCCGTCTAACATCGATGCTTCACCTGGACGCTTACACCCCGCAGCCCGTTCTTTGCTCACACATCCAGCCGTGCCCATGCTCCTCGTACCTTCCCTTACACACCCAGGTACACCCATTCCACTCACAGCCTTGGTCACACACCTGACCACCGAACATTTTGGCACACATTCGTTCGTAGCACACCTCACCAAAACACCTCTTCGCGCCCCCTCCTTGGTCACCTCCTCTGTGACAATCACAGGTGTGCCCTCATTCGCACACCCAACCACGTGCCTCACCACCAACTCCAGCGTGCATTCCCACTCACGCTCTACCATTCCCGGTGTGCATCCTTCCATCCCAGGTGTACATCCTCGCTCACCTGTCACAACTAACTCACGCTCCTTGTCACTCTCACTACTCTCACCTCCATTCTTGACCGCGCACTCACCCTTACTCTTGACAGCACACTCTTTCTCCATGCACCTGTCCGTCACACACCTTTCTCGCGCACACTCTCCCGTTACACCCTCTGTAACACTCACCACAGGTGGACACTCTTCCTTACTTCTGACAGCGCACTCTTTCCTCATGCACCTGTCCGTCACACACCTTTCTCGCGCACACTCCTGCGCACACTCTCCCGTCACACCCTCTGTAACACTCACCACAGGTGGACACTCTTCCTTACTTCTGACAGCGCACTCTTTCCTCATGCACCTGTCCGTCACACACCTTTCTCGCGCACACTCTCCCGTTACACCCTCTGTAACACTCACCACAGGTGGACACTCTTCCTTACTTCTGACAGCGCACTCTTTCCTCATGCACCTGTCCGTCACACACCTTTCTCGCGCACACTCTCCCGTTACACCCTCTGTAACACTCACCACAGGTGGACACTCTTCCTTACTTCTGACAGCGCACTCTTTCCTCATGCACCTGTCCGTCACACACCTTTCTCGCGCACACTCTCCCGTTACACCCTCTGTAACACTCACCACAGGTGGACACTCTTCCTTACTTCTGACAGCGCACTCTTTCCTCATGCACCTGTCCGTCACACACCTTTCTCGCGCACACTCTCCCGTCACACCCTCTGCAGCCCTTACCACAGGTGTGCATTCTTCCTTGCCTTTGACAGCGCACTCTTTCCCCATGTACCTGTCCATCACACACCTTTCTTGCGCACACTCTCCCGTTACACCCTCTGTAACTCTCACCACACCGCGCTTCCATGTGCTCCCTCGCACACACGCTACGACCGACTCATTCTCGCCAACACCCTCACTCCTTGGCACACACTTTTTCCTCACACACCCCAGAGTCGGACTTTCTCGCACACCTCCTTTTTCGCACACCAGACCTGTCGCACATTTCACCAGCGGCCTTTCACGAACACCCGGATCCAAACCAATCCCCAAGCTTCTTAAATCCCCTGGCGCATCATACGCACGACCATATTGGTCACCACTTACACCGGGTCCTCTTCCTCTTCGCTTCTCCTCCATCACCTGCGAATCCCTCATCCGGTTAATGAGCACATCATCACGATCCAAACACAGACTTTGGACCAATTCTTTTATCTCCTCTTTTATCTCTTTCTTATCCCCTCTCCGTCGCTTCTTAATTTCGCTCATCCCTTCTTCCACTTCTTCTAATTTGTGCTTCACCTCTTTTATTCCCCGGTACGTCTCCTCAAGCTCGTCCTCCAAGGCTACCTTGACCGTTTCCAGGTGCGTCCTCACCTGCCGGTCCTTCGTCTCCATTACCTCTACCACCTCGTCCAACCTCGCTGTCAGTCCCTCTCGTACCATCTGACATTCCCTCTTCGTCGCTATCAAGTCGTCTTTTAGTTCTTTCTGTGTCACTTTTAACCCTCCTAATACCGCAGTGTTCCTTTGAACCTGCTCCGTTAGTTCTTTTTGTCCCTCCGTCAGCTGTTCCACCTCCTGCGTCAGGACCTCTATGCCCCCTTGTAACTTTACAGTCCCCTTTCTCACCTCCTTCTCCATGTGCTCCTTACAGTGCCTCACCTCCTCGCGCACTCCTCCGACCTCCTCACTCACTCCTCCTCTGATCTCCTCTCCCATCACTTGCATCTCCTGCCCAGATGCCACCCTCATCTGCTCCATTTCCTCCCTGTGAGCATCCAGTTTGGTTTCTACCCCCATTCTGACCCCCTCTATCTGCTGCTCCATTTGTTTAACTTCCCTTTCCGCTTGGTCCCTCATGTCCCTCAATTTGCCTTCCATACTGTTTTCTAACCCCTCTAACCCATTTTTCACTCCCTCTATCTGATTCTCCTGGGCAGCCATTCTATTTTCTACCCCCATTAACCCATTTTTCACTTCTTTTATCCCGTTGTCTAACCCCTCAAAATTTTTGTCTACCTTCTCACCAGTACCCCTCGCTTCGTCCCTCATTACCCCCATTTGGTTTCCCATTACCCCCATTTGGCCCTCCATTCGCCCACTATCAACCCTCATTTGCTCACTCTGAGCATCCATCCGGTTCCCCAATTGGTTACTCTGCAGTTTGAGGGACGCCTGCATTTGCGCCATAAATTGCTCCATGAGGACCTGCATCTGGGCCATCCCTCCCACTTGTGCAGCGGGTGCGGCCGCCGTAGCTATGTGCGAGGCGCCATTTCGCGCGTCTGCTACCCCCGCTGTTTCGCTCTCCTCATGTCCCTCATGTCCCTCAATTTGGTCCTGGACCGACCCTGCTTCACTCTCCCCTACCGGACCCCAGCCGTCTTGATCCGCCATAGCGCGACTTGCAAAATTCGAGTTTCGTAAAACAAAACAAATTTCGGCCGCTCCAAATTTTGACCAAATTTTTTTTTTTTCCTCTATTCGTTTTTTTTTCTTCAAAATTTGGTCGGGCCTCGAATCTCACTCCCGACACCAATTGTTACAGACGTGGCTTGGATGTTATTTACCGAGCGGTTTTATGGTATGACCACGTCTGCACCAGTTACCCGATTGTGCCCGAACGTTGACTAGTCGCGCGATGCTGGCTCAATAAGAAAAAGAAGACACCCGGCTGGATTACAATAACACAATACGACACCAATGTTTCAATTCTCAAGACCTCCGGAGGAGATTATATTCGTACGGAAAGGTCAGATTACAGGGGCTAGAGGTATAATCACAGAAAGACAGGCACTTAGACACACTCCTATATTAACCCCGGACAGACGACAGACAAACGGGACAACGGCTGACTCACACGGGGGTTGATGACAGGAAAGCGGGTATCAATGGCTCCAGGTCCTCCTGGGCTCGGGGCAGGGTACAGTACGGTCCGGTCCGGTCCAAAGATGCGGGGAGGTATCGTCGCGCTGGGGGTGGCGGTGGCTTCTCTCTCCAAGCTGAGGCGCATCTCACGTCACATCCGGCGCGGGGCCGCGTATATCCGGCGGGGAGTGACACGCCCTCGGCTCGTTAGCTCCGCCCCAGATGGAATCGGCACGTTGCTTCTCATTGGGTGCGTGGGGGGGTTACTGGCTCCGCCCCTGACGAGGAGCTGACAGCCAGCCCCTTCGGGGTAACGCCGCGGAGCGCATGGTCATGGCGGGTAACCGAGCCGGTGTGAGGACGCACACTCCCCCCCCTCTGTTGTTGTAGTCGTAGTTGTAGTTGTAGTTGTAGTTGTAATTGTTGTTTGGGGAAGAAGATGGGAGGAGGTATGGGAAAGGTCCTAAACTCACTACTGATGCCATATAATCACATTCTGGTGCAACGAAGAGTCATAATTAATGGAAACGAGGCCTTAACTGACATAGATTAAGAATAACTAGGAAGATGTCCGAAAGTTGTCTACGTGTGGTGCGGTGGACCTGGGCACGACATTTAATGGGGGAATAAGGGGAAGGTCGGCTCTACTGATTGTTATTTACATGCAATGGGACTAGGGAATGGGGGATTGGGGAAAGTTGGGGAGTATTGGAGAAAATAGGGGAATATTTACAAGCGGATATGGAGGCCAAATTCCATATTCGCAACAATATATATGTATATGTATATATACATACATATATATATATATATATATATATATATATATATATACACATTATACACATTTGTACATACATATACACATGTCTATATGGAACAAGTGAGCAATGAAATTGAAAAGGTGGCACAAAAATATAATTGTTCCAGACATAAGGACAATCTCACAAAGGCAGAGCGACGAGCACTTCACAATCTCCAAAATAATGAAAAGATAGACATAAAGCCAGCAGATAAAGGTACTGCCATTGTCATTATGTCGACTACCGATTACTTTGCAGAAGGTAATCGTCAACTACATAGTGATACTTACAAAGAGCTCCCATCCGACCCTACCCTTTTACATCTTGAAGAGGTTGAAAGGGTAGTAGATTCTATTCGGGTGGATAAAACCATCAAATCTCGCTTGGTTCCTAAAGATCCTCATTGCCCTAACCTTTATTTTCTTCCTAAAATACACAAGGTAAACAATCCAGGTAGACCAATCGTATCTGGCTGCACATGTCCAACTGTTCTAATATCAAAATTTGTTGACTGTCATTTACGTCCTCTCGTGATGAATCTCTCCTCATACCTTAAGGACACGACCAGTTTTCTGACCCACATCCAAGGATTGAACAGAATATACTCACCTTTCAACTCCCAAACCATTTTAGTCACAGCAGATGTTACATCCCTCTACACTAATATTCCACATTCAGAAGGCCTGTCTGCATGCCACAAAGCACTAGATACACGACAAGTCCCAATACAACCGACTCAAGACCTTATGCGCGTATGAGAACTGACACTCAGACTGTGTCAGGTGTGTACCCTGGTTAGAATAGGTACACTGTATCCCTGCGTGTCGTAAGAGGGTTGGCGTCAGGAAGGGCATCCGGCCATAAAAACATTGCCTCAAAAAGAGAACCATGACAATTACAACTACATATGGGCAGGGTACAGCCCGAAGTGGAGATCGGTTTCTGAGGTTTGGGACATGGAATGTAGGGACAATGACAGGAAGATCAGGAGAAGTGGTGGAAGTATTGATCAGAAGAAGAGTGGACATATGTTGTGTGCAAGAAACGAGATGGAAGGGAAGTGGTGTGAGAATGGTGAAGGGTAGGCAGGGACAGAAATACAAGTTTGTGTGCCAAGGGTGCCCGGAGGGCGTGAATGGTGTTGGTGTCCTGTTTTCTGAGGAGTTTGTAGACAGTGTGGTGAGTGTGACTAGAGTGAGTGATAGGTTGATGATGGTGAAAATGATGATTGGAAAGCTCTTGGTGAACGTCATCTCAGGATATGCTCTGCAGGTTGGTCGGAGCGATGAAGAGGACAAGTTCTGGTGTGCGATAGAGAAGCTGATGGAAAACGTGAAAGATGAGGAAGTTGTTGTGGTAGGAGGAGACCTAAATGGACATGTGGGAAGGAGTATGGATAGTTTTGAGGGAGTTCATGGGGGTTACGGATATGGTGTGAGAAATGAAGAAGGTGAAAGGATTTTGGAGTTTGCTGATGGAGCTGATTTGTTGATTTGTAATACTCAGTTCCAGAAAGAGGATAATAAGCTTGTTACATACACGTCAGGTGGGTCGACGACAACCGTGGACTACCTGATGGTGCGTAGGCGAGATAGGGGGCACCTTCGGGACACAAAGGTGATCCCGGGGGAGGAGGCTGTTTCACAGCACCACTTGGTTGTCTGCGACATAAGGGTGAAAGGTGCGAGGAGAGCTCGGCGGCTGAAGTACCAACCGAGAATGAAGGTGTGGAGGTTGAAAGATTTGACAGTAAGGGAGGCATTAAAAGAGAGGCTGAGTAGGGTAGAGGATGATGTGGTTGAGCTTGAACGTGGTTGGATGTCAATGAAAGATAGTCTGTTGGGAGCCGTTGGTGAGGTATGTGGATGGACAAAAGGACCACCGAGGCACTCGGAAACATGGTGGTGGGATGAGGAAGTTGGAAAGAGGATTGACGAGAAGAGGAAGAAGTTCAAGGAGTGGCAGAAGGTGAAGGGTACGGGAGCAGGAAAAGCAGAGCATGAAAGTTATAAGGCAGCCAAGAAGGCTGCAAAGAAAGAGGTAGCAAAGGCGCAGGAGGCATGTAGGAAAATGTTCGGAGAAAGCTTGGATTCGGAAGAGGGTCAGAGAGCGGTATTCAGGATTGCAAAGCAGATAGCGAAAGAGAGGTGTGATGTGATGGGGGTGAGTTGCTTGAAGGATGAAGTGGGACAAATCGTTGTGGACCCAGATGGAATTAAAGGAAGATGGAAAAGATATATGGAAATGCTGTTGAATACAGAGAATGAATGGGATGGCAACATCGAGAGTAACCCAGTTTTAGGACCGGCAGAGAAGATAACTGAGAAGGAAGTTGAGGAAGCGATAAAAGCAATGAAGAGTAGAAAAGCGGGAGGGCCGACGGGAGTTGTGGGAGATATGTTGAAGGCAGCAGGAAGTTGGGGTGTGAAGAGAATGACAGATCTGTAATCTGGTGGTGAAAGAAGGCTGCATTCCAGTGGATTGGGAACCGAATACCCTCGTCCCTCTATACAAGGGGAAAGGTGACCCTCTGGAGTGTGGCTCGTACCGAGCGATAAAGTTATTGGAGCATGGAATGAAGGTATTGGAAAGGGTGTTGGAGAGGAGGATAAGGAAGAAGGTGAAGATCGACGAAATGCAGTTTGGATTTATGCCAGGAAGAGTAATGACAGACGTGCTCTTTATTGTGAGGCAGTTGCAGGAGAAGTACATGGAGAAGAGGAAGAAGTTGTTTCTTGGGTTTGTTGATCTGGAGAAAGTATTCGATAGGGTTCCACGCGAAGTATTGACATGTAGTCAGGGCCCTTAGGGATATTTTGGTTCAAATTCTTCCAAAAGCATCAAATTTGGCGCAGATGTTGCCCATGCCATACCCTTTCGATTTTTGACGGGCGCCAAGGGCGGTATGATCCGGGGACCATACCGGTCCATCCCGCCATGTCACCTGACCTATGACGTCATAATTAGGATATGCATCCAATCACATGGCGTACTATAAGTGGTCAAAGTTCAAAATGAATCGATCAAAAAATGAAGGCAGGGATCCATTTTTAAGGTTTTCATAAAATCCAACATGGCCGCCAGGTCACATGACCTATGACGTCATATTTATGACATGTATACAATCACGTATACATGAACCCGGATCATGATCGCACAAAAATTAAACACAAGGATATGGCATACAGTTCATAAAACATCAAAATCCGTACCTTTGTAATTAGACTGATGAACTGTATATGCCTGCAAGTTAGGAAATAGACATGTAAATATTTCCTCTAATTGTCAAAAATAAGGTCAGAGTTCGATTACCCAACCCAGAAACATAAAATGGTGAACCTCGCGTAAATCTTGACAAAAAAACTAAAAAAACCGACATGTTTGACTCAAAAATGACCTTTAAGATGACCTTGAGGGTTGACCTTGACCTCGAATCATCAAAATAACATCATAATTGGATTCCTCGACCTCGAAAACCCCTGAAAAGTGGTATCATACATGATTCCAACCCTTTTGGTTATTTAACTGATTTTCCTCTAATCCGGGTGGCGGCCATTTAGTATTTCGCCAATATGGGGCCCCCCCGGGGGGGGGGGGGAGCCGTCAAAAATCGAAAGAGTATGGCATGGGCAACATCTGGGCCAAATTTGGTGCTTTTGGAAGAATTTGAACCAAACGGCCCCAAAATATCCCTAAGGGCCCTGACTAATGGGCATTGACGAAGTTGGGAGTGGAGGAATGGTTGATCAGAGTAATGATGGCAATGTACAAAAGAGCGCGCACAGCTGTAAGGACGAAGGACGGGAACAGTGGTGAGTTTGAGGTGAAGGTGGGAGTGCAACAGGGGTCGGTACTAAGTCCACTACTATTTGTAGCTGTGATGGAGGTGCTGGCTCAGAACGTAAAGGAGGGTTTACCGTGGGAGTTGTTGTATGCAGATGATCTGGTGGTGTTTGCGGAAAGTATGGATGGACTGAAGGAAAAGATGAACAAGTGGAAGGAATGTATGGAGACAAAAGGTCTGAAGGTGAATATAGGAAAGACGAAGTGATGGCAAGTGGTAAAGCATGTGGTGAGGTGGAAAGAACTGGGAAGTGGCCATGTGCTGTATGCAGGAAGGGTGTCGGAGTGAACTCCATTCAATGTACAATGTGTGCTGAGTGGGTTCATCAAAAATGTAGTGGTCTGAGAGGGTCATTAACCAGTGTGGCAGCTACATTCAAATGTAAGGTGTGCACAGAGGGAGCTGCAGATGGAGGAAATGTTGAGTTGGATCTTGGAGACGGCGTGAAGCTGGAAGGTGTGAAAACATTTTGCTACCTCGGAGACATGCTGAATGGAGAAGGTGGATCAGACTCGGCAACGGTTGCAAGAGTGAGATGTGCATGGAAGAAGTTTCGGGAACTGAGTGGCGTGCAGATGAGGAGGGGAGTGTCATTGAAGCTGAAGGGAAAGGTGTATGCTGCATGTGTGAGAAGTGTTATGATTTATGGGAGCAAGACATGGGTAATGAACGTAGAGCAGCAACAAAGGTTGGAAAGGGTGGAAATACGAATGGTTTGGTGGATGTGCGGAGTATCGTTGAGAGAGAGAAAGACAAATTATGAATTGCGAAAGATGATGGGAATAGAGCCTGTGATTCATGCTGTGAAGAGGAACAGGTTGAGATGGTTTGGTCATGTGTTGAGGAAGGATGAAAGTGACTGGTTGAGAAGAGTGATGGAAATGAATGTAGAAGGAAGTCGAGGATGGGGAAGACCGAGAAAGACTTGGCTAAAGATGGTGGAAGAGGAAATGCGGGCAAGGGGGTTAACAAGGAGAGATGCAGAAAATAGGGCAAAATGGAGAAGATTGTCATGGGGACCGCAAGGCTAACCCCTGCTCTCGCGGGGAAAAATGGCCTTAAAATGCATGTTGTGTGTGTTGTTGTACTCAAACGGAATAATTTCCAATTCAACGCACAACATTACAGTCAAACTCAAGGTACCGCTATGGGTACCCCTGTTGCACCATCGTACGCCAACATCTTCATGGGAATGATCGAGGCCAGGATCTATGCACAACCTCATCACGGCATCTTGGAAAAATCCTGGGTACGTTATATTGATGACATCCAGTTCATCTGGTCAAAATCCCCCTGTAGTCTCGCACAATTCCAAAATGAATTAAATTTGATTCATCCGACCATCAAGTTTACATTCGACAGCTCACAGTCCGAAGTTCATTTTCTAGACACATCACTCGCACTTCAAAATAACAGACTCGAAACAGAACTATACACCAAACCAACAGACACTCACTCTTACCTTCTCCCTTCTTCATCTCATCCTAAACATACAATTGCAAGCATACCATACAGTCAAGCACTCAGAGTAAGACGCATTTGCTCAACAAAAATGGCAGAAGAAACTTCTCTCTGCCAATTAGAAACACACTTCATTGCAAGAAACTATGACCCTAAATCTGTGAAAGAAGCAATAAACCGAGCAAAACGCATACCGAGAGCAGACCTTCTGACTTACAAACCCAAACCTGCAACTAACCGTGTCCCACTGGGAACCACCTACCCTCCTACCTCATCCCAATCACCTCCTATATGAACTGCAAATCTACATGGGTCATATACCTAATCACTTGCCAAAAGTGCACCAAACAACATGTTGGAAAAACTGAGAATACACTCGACACGATTTAATAGCACCCGGTCAGAAATCAACAACTTCCACACCAGTCAGGGCAAATCTCTACCTTACATGATACACTTTAATCAACCGGATCACTCTATAAATGACATTCAAATCTCTGCCATTGAATCAATTACAAATCGATCACACACCACGATTCTGAAACGTGAGTCCTTTTGGATACATAAACTTCGGACAAAAATCCCTCATGGCATAAATTTTGATGATTAAAGCATGTTTCAACATCAACCCAATCAAATCATTAAGCATAACCCATTCATTCATTCACTCATTCACTCATTCACTCATTCATTCATTCTACCTTTATGTTATTTATATAAATATATAAATAAAAATATTACATGAATATAAATGGTAGATGAATATATTCTTGTGTGTTTATGTATGTGTGTATATATATATATATATTTGTATATGCACGTGCACAAACTAACGTGAACGATAACTGTAAGCTGCGCTTCACTTCCGCTGAACTTGGGGACGGTGAGTCAGCTTTAGCGTGGCTCTTTTTATATGCATCTACACATATCACACATCTTACACACATCACTGTACATACTTGTCTGATATACATGCCTGTTGTTTCTGTAGACTAAGAAGAAGACCTTTGTTGGTCGAAAGCTTGTCGAGAATTAAAGATCGACCGTCCTGAAGCTACGTCCGCATCTGATTTAATCTCCTGAATATATATTGTTACGGTTCTCCGCCGCCCTTCTCTCACTGCCATCCCCCTAATCTAATGCTCATGGGCCATGAGTGTGAGGAATGGTTAAACTACCATTCCCCCACGTAGGGTGCACTCCTCATCAGTCCACTATACTTGAGCCCCTCTGTGTGGAAATACATCGTCACTGCTCGGCTTCGAAAGGCCGAGCGATCCATGCGGTTGGTTTGTCTCCTGTAGGTTGGGTCCGTCCGGCATTTTCGATCTAGGGGAGGAGGCATGGACGGGCCGAGGTTCAGGGCCCCATCTCTGCACGGGGCCTTGCGGTCCCACGCACGATGGCCCCAACCGCCCACGGTCGGAGCATCGCACCCGCAAAGGTGCGCGGCTCCGAAATCTCCAACCTCCCCTTGAACCTCGCCGATTGTCTTTCCCGCCACGGCGCGGCACCAACCATACAGGGCGGGGTCCGGCACGGATCGTGCATGTCGGTCCTTGTGACACGGCCGTAACCGATCCCTGCCGGTCCCTGCCGCACACAACTCACCGAGGGCTCACGTCGGCTATCCGTCGTGCTAAACGCTACCCCGGGCGGTGTCGACGCTACCCGCGTCTGTAACAATATATATATATATATATATTATATATATAATATATATATATATATATATATATATATATATATATATATATACACAGACTTGGCATTTAATATGGGAATATTTTTTTTGTGGGGTGAACTTACTTTTCAAGATGTCTTGGAACCAAAAGTTCATTGGAATTATGTTGAAATTATTCTAGATTTTGTTAATGTGACCTTTAAAAGAAACAAAAACCACATTTGACATTTCAAAGCAAATAAATTGATCCTTGAAAGTGATGTAAACTGATATTGAACTCGATTCACGGCCAGTACTGTGTTAACCTTCTGTACGTTTTCCAGAAGTATTTCTTTATTTTGCACATTAGCCCAAATTTTTTTTAACAAAAACAAAAGTTAAATTACAACTGGATTATGGACAGTAAAATTACAGTTCAGAACGTCATGTGACTCCACGAGCATTCAGGAGAGCACGTACACGTTGAGGCATGCTGTTCACGAGATTTGCCAAGGTTTGGGACAGGAATCGCTTGCCATGCAGTGACAATAGCCTGCTGCAATTCACGCACAGAGGTAGCCTGCTGGTCCAAGTTGTCGATTTGACGCGTTAATTCTGCCCACAAGTTCTCTATCGGATTCATATCCGGGGACATGGCAGGCCACTCCATATGCTCTACACCACGGTCAGCAAGAAAGTGTTGGATCATGCGAGCACGATGAGGCCATGCATTGTCATCTTGGAAGACAAAGTTTCCTCGAAAGGCTGCACGAGTAAATGGAAGCAATGTTTCTTCCAGAATGACCCTGTACTTGAACTGGTTCAGGTTTCCATTCAGAACAACCAGGCCAGTTTTTCCCCCTGCATGAAAAGCAGCCCAAACGGTCACCCCCACCACTCCAGCTTGGACTCTTGGCACTATACAATCTTCGTTGTGAGCTTCATGCACTTGTCTGCGCACTCGGACGCGGCCATCTTGACGATAGACCAGAAATCTAGACTCGTCACTGAAGGGTCACGTGATTCCAGTGTCCTGACTGCCATTGACGGTGCTCTCTGGCCCACTGCAATCGGCGCTGGCTGTGTTGTCTGGTCAGGCGTGGCTTTCTCAGGGGACGCCTGGCACGATAGCTTGCTTGAACCAGTCGTTGGTTGACTAGCCTTCTGGATACAGGCACATTTGTCAGTTGCTGCCACTCAGCCCTAAGACGATTAGCTGACTTGGTACGGCCATTGCAGACTAACCGTGCAGCTGGCGATCATCTCTCCTTGTGGTTCTGCGTGGACGTCCTGGCCTCGGTATTGGAGGAGGGACACCCCATGAGCATTTCGTTTCAGGATCTTTCACACCTGACCTTGAGTGATGCCATACTGCTGAGCAAAAGCACGCTGTTTCATGCCAGAATTTTGTAAAGCACCACTCCATGACAAACAGCATTGTCAAGTTGACGGACCAATCTCCAGAGGAAGCGGCAATAATTTTGTAGACGTGCAGCAGTTGTTTTCCATTAATACAGAACACAACAACCCTTATATACCCGATTGTGAAGCCAATCGTCAAATGTACCTGTCCTTACATTTTGTCACGCCACCTGTGATGTAATCCTGTTATTGACTTCTTGCTGCGAAAGACAATCTGTGACATGGTTCTTTCAACAAAGACATCACCGAAGGGTAAAAGAAACTCACCAGATTGATATACTGAGTTTAGAAAGTAAACCAAAGTCAAGAAAAACAAATATTCCATATTAAATGCCAAGTCTGTGTGTGTATGTATATATATATATATATATATTATATATATATATATATATATATATATATACTACATATATATATATATATAATATATATATATAATATATATATTGTTGTGAATATGAGAATGTTTTTTTATTTTGTTGTTGTGGTAAAATGTTGTTGTAAAAGGTTGTTGTAAAATATCACCCCTCCTCCCTCCGTTTGTGGTTGTATAAAGGTCAAAGGGCGTTTCCGTAGTTAGTCCATAAAACATACATGCAGGACACGATATATCCTTTCTTTTGACAGTTATATCCTTATTATGTGTATTAGCGTAAGGCTGTGTCTTCCATTAATTGAAATACTCCATTGCACCAGTGAAAGAGATAGATTCCCTTCATTCCCCCCTTTCCGTCAATTGCAATTCGAAGCGCCTTCCGCATTTTGGTCGGTTTTTCCCTCCAATAACCGCCATTGACCACGAGGCTCGAGTCAGGGAAGGAAGGCGTGTCTCCACCTCGTCATAGAGGGAGGAGTGAGCCGCCCCACTCGACCAACCATGAGCCAGGGGTTCGGCTAGAGAGGGCGGAGGAAGAGGCGGTCGGGGAGGGTCGCAAGGTTGAGGGGCGGGGGCCTACTATAACCCAAGGCAGGGCGTGTCCAAAGAGGAGATGCGTTTTTACAGAGGAGAGCAGAAGACAGAAAGGCCTGGAGTTGGACTTTGAGTTGGTCTGAGTTGGTGGGAGTCGGTCGTCAAGTGCAGAGTGGTGAAGAGTCAGTCAGGAGGAGGTGGTGGTCAAGTGGTTGCGTTGGTTGCGGGTGAGGAGTCGGGTGGTAAAGAGTGAGGGACAAGAAGAGAGAGAAAGAGTCCTGAAGCAGAGAGGGAAGTTGTTGGACTGGTGTGGACTAAGGAAGGAGAGAGAACCCGTCACACCAATCCCCCCAAGCTCCGCGTTGGCTCCACCAAGCGTTCAGCTCCACCAAGCTCCGCGTTGCTCCACCAAGCGTTCAGCTCCACCAAGCTCCGCGTTGCTCCACCAAGCGTTCAGCTCCACCAAGCTCCGCGTTGGCTCCACCAAGCGTTCAGCTCCACCAAGCTCCGCGTTGGCTCCACCAAGCGTTCAGCCTCACCAAGCTCCGCGTTGGCTCCACAAGCGTTCAGCTCACCAAGCTCCGCGTTGGCTCCACCAAGCGTTCAGCTCCACCAAGCTCCGCGTTGGCTCCACCAAGCGTTCAGCTCCACCAAGCTCCGCGTTGGCTCCACCAAGCGTTCAGCTCCACCAAGCTCCGCGTTGCTCCACCAAGCGTTCACCTCCACCAAGCTCCGCGTTGGCTCCACCAAGTGTTCAGCTCCACCAAGCTCCGCGTTGGCTCCACCAAGCGTTCACCTCCAGCCATCTCCACCCTCCTGCAATTCCCCGCGTGAGTCAGTGTCTTTTGTTTGTTCTGTCTGGGTTAATTAAGTCTGTATAAGCTAGTATTTTCCCTGTGTCACCTGCGTCTTATGTGCTTGTAAATAGAACGTGACTGCTTTCTTTTTGCTTGTGTGTAAATAGTCAATAAATTCAGTCGTATTTCCAAACCTTTCTTTGCCTTCGTTTTCCTCGCCTCGAATCCACTCCCAGACACCAATTGTTATAGATCGCGGTTAGATGTTATAGACCGAGCGGTGGTGTAAGACCGCGACCTAACAAAACTCACCCGATTCACCCAGACTTTGGCCGTATCGCACCCCAGCTGTTCAATGAGGGAAAAGACGAAAACGACGCAATGCAAAGAGGAAAACGAAGGCAAAGAAAGGTTTGGAAATACGACTGAATTTATTGACTATTTACACACAAGCAAAAAGAAAGCAGTCACGTTTATTTACAAGCACATAAGACGCAGGTGACACAGGGAAAATACTAGCTTATACAGACTAATTAACCCAGGACAGAACAAACAAAAGACACTGACTCACGCGGGAATTGCAGGAGGTGGATGGCTGGAGGTGAACGCTTGGTGGAGCCAACGCGGAGCTTGGTGGAGCTGAACGCTTGTGGAGCCAACGCGGAGCTTGGTGGAGCTGAACGCTTGGTGGAGCCAACGCGGAGCTTGGTGGAGCTGAACGCTTGGTGGAGCCAACGCGGAGCTTGGTGGAGCTGAACGCTTGGTGGAGCCAACGCGGAGCTTGGTGGAGCTGAACGCTTGGTGGAGCCAACGTGGAGCTTGGTGGAGCTGAACGCTTGGTGGAGCCAACGCGGAGCTTGGTGGAGCTGAACGCTTGGTGGAGCCAACGCGGAGCTTGGGGGATTGGTG
>NC_136262.1:55376785-55380007 GCF_964187855.1 Myxine glutinosa | reverse complement strand
GAGGTCTCACAGCGCTCGGAGGTGGTCTTGCTTGCTCCGAGCTCAGCGCGCATCTGACGTCACCTCTCTCTCTACTGCGCATGCTCCACGGGGAGTGATACGCCCTCGGCTGGTTGGTTCCGCCCCAACTGGGGCCGGTCCGCCGCTTCCATTGGGTGCGGGGGTTACCGGGCTCCGCCCTTGACGAGGAGCCGACAGGGAGCCCCTGTTTGGTAACCCCGTCGAGCACATGTCCGATGGCGGCTCGTTGGGAAGGCCTGGTGCCCTCCCACCACTCCTACCAACCAAGCCGGAGTGAGGACGCGCACTCCCTGTGCTCGTTGTTGTTGTTGTTGTTGTTGTTGTTGTTGTTGTTGCTGAACTGTGAGGAAGAGCTGCGGGGAGGTATTGGGAGGTCCTAAACTTCCTAACGGTGCCATACAATCACATTCTGGTGCAACGAAGGGTCAGAATTAATGGAAACAAATCCTTAACTGACATAGACTAAGAATAACTAGCAAGATGTCCTATAGTTGTCTTACATGAGATGCGGTGGACCTGGATGCGACATTTATTGGGGGAAATAGGGGGAGGTCGGGTCTATAGAGTGTTGTTTACAGAAAATGGGACTAGGAATGGGGGATTGGGGAGAGTTGGGAAGTATTGAGGAAATAGGGGAATATTTACAAGCGGATATGGATGGATGCAAATCCCATATCCGCAACAATATATATATATATATATATATATTTATATATATATATATATATATATATATGTATATATATATATATATAATAATAATAATAATTCATTTATTTTGTATAGCGCTTTTCCAGAAGCCCAAAGGCGCTTTGACAGAGTGGCAAACATAATGCATAACAATACATGAAAACAACAATTGCAAAAAGACAAGAATCAATAGGGAAATATTTAAAGCAAAAGGAGGGAGAAGGAGAAGAGATAGTCAGGGGTTAAATGCTGTGGGTTGAATGTTGAATGCAGTGTTGAACAGGTGGGTCTTTAGTGATGTTTTGAATGTGGTGAGTGAGGAGGAGTCTCTGATGGTGTGAGGTAGTGAGTTCCAGAGGGTGGGAGCAGCGATGGAGAAGGCCCTGTCCCCCCAGGATCTGAATTTGGTCCGGATGGAGGGGGTCAGGAGGTTGGTACCAGCAGAGCGGAGGTTGCGGGTGGGAGTGTGTCTGGAGAGGAGGTCAGCCAGGTAGGATGGGGCCAGGTTATGGAGGGCTTTGTATGTCAAGAGGAGGATTTTGTACTGGATTCTCTGGGGGATGGGGAGCCAGTGAAGCTTGTAAAGGACGGGGGTGATGTGGTCACGGGTCCGGGAATGGGTGAGTAGACGGGCAGCGGAGTTCTGAATGTATTGGAGTTTATTGGTGATTTTTGAGGGTGAACCATAGAGGAGGCTATTGCAGTAGTCCAGACGGGAGGTGATGAAGGCGTGGATGAGGGTTTCTGCAGCCGTGGAGGAGAGGGATGAGCGGAGACGGGCAATGTTTTTCAGGTGAAAGAAGGCTGACTTTGTGATCTGTTTAGTGTATTTGTCGAAGGAAAGGGTTTGGTCAAAGATGACGCCAAGATTCCGGATGTGAGGGGAGGTGGATACTGGGATACCGTCGATGTTGAGGGCAAAGTTATGGGTGGATTTTGTGAGCGTTTTTGGGCCAATGATGATTATTTCAGATTTATCACAGTTAAGCTTGAGGAAGTTGATTTGAAGCCAGGATTTTATTTCAGTGATGCAGTTTGTCAGGATAGAGTGGGTGTCGGTGGAGACGGACTTGGTGGAGATGAAAAGCTGGATGTCATCGGCGAAGCAGTGGAATTGGAGACCATGACGGCGGATTAAGTGACCGAGCGGGGACAGGTAAAGGATGAAGAGGAGGGGGCCAAGAACTGAACCTTGGGGGACACCTTGGGGGAGGGGAGCAGTGGGGGATTTGCAGTTATTGATGGAGATGAACTGGCATCTGTCAGAGAGGTATGATTTAATCCAAGAGAGGGCAGTGCCGGTAACGTTAAAGGTGGATTCAAGTCGGGTGAGGAGGATAGTGTGATCGATGGTGTCAAAGGCAGCGCTGAGGTCGAGGAGGACGAGAATGTTGAGGTTGCCAGCGTCAGAGGAGAGGAGAAGGTCGTTGGTGATTTTGAGGAGAGCAGTTTCAGTACTGTGGTTGGACCGGAATCCGGATTGGAATGTTTCATACAGGTTATTGGCAGAGAGATGATGTTTGAGTT
Source organism: Myxine glutinosa (assembly GCF_964187855.1). NCBI lineage: Eukaryota > Metazoa > Chordata > Myxini > Myxiniformes > Myxinidae > Myxine > Myxine glutinosa. The sequence continues at coordinate 55,377,769 of NC_136262.1, read as the reverse complement.
GAGTGGCTACAGCGCGTTCCAAAACTTTTGACAGAAAGGGTAGGTTGGAGATGGGTCTGAAGTTGTTTAGGGTGTCAGGGTTTAGACCAGGTTTTTTTAGAATGGGGGTAACAGCAGCAATTTTGAGGGAAGGTGGGACGATGCCTGTAGACAGGGAGGAGTTTATTGTTGCAATGATAAGTGGAGAGAGAGCAGGGAGGGAGGCTTTGACAAAGCTGGAGGGGATGGGGTCAAGAGTGCAGGTTGGCAGTTTTCATTCCTATGAGGAGTTCAGAGAGGTCAGTAGGGGACATTGGGGAGAACCGAGACAGGGGATGGCAGGACAAGGGGGGCAGGTGGTTGGAGGGGGAGCGGGTGCGGCGGTGGTCAAGCTGTTGTAGATGTTGTCAATTTTGCGTTGGAAGAAAGAGAGGAAGGAGATGCAGTTGTCTACTGTGAATGACTGGGTGGTGGTGTTCAGGGGGCGGAGGAGTTTGTTTATTGTCGAGAAGAGTGCTTTTGGGTTTCCGGAGCCAGAGTGGATAATTATGAGAGTAGTAGGCAGAGCAGGCGCGGGAGAGGGCATCTTTGTAGTGTTGTAGGTGGTCCTTGTAGGCTTGGGAGTGAACTGTGAGACCTGTTTTATTGCGGAGTCTTTCAAGTTGGCGAGCACGAGTTTTCATCAGGTGGAGTTCAGGGGTAAACCAGGGAGCAGAATGGGTGAAAGAAACTGTTTTGGTTTTTACAGGCGCAAGCTGGTCAAGGCAGGAGGAGAGAGTGTGGTTGTAGTAGTCAGTGAGGTCGGAAGGGGTGTGGAGGTCAATGAAGGGAGAAGTGGACATTTTTTCAGAGAGGGTGGATGAGAATGAGGTAGGTGAAAGAGCGTTTAGCTTACGGAAGTTGATTGTGCGATAATGCCTTGGTGTTGGGGCGGGGATGTTGATGGTCAGAGTGATGGCTAAGTGGTCAGAGAGGGTGAGGTCGGAGCCATAGAGATGGTGCAAA